>NW_004955466.1:5081397-5203189 GCF_000276665.1 Chinchilla lanigera | reverse complement strand
CCAGTGTTCCTTTGCTTCAGCCTCCCAAGTGCTAGGACTGTAGGTGTGTGTCACCATGCCCATCTGGAAATTTTAAAGTTACTATTTCAGGTCAGATGTGGTGGTGCATACCTGTAATCACAGCACTCAGGAGGCTGAGGCAGGAGGATTACCAAGAGTTCAAGGCCAGCCTGGGCTACACAGTGAGACAACGCTGGCTCAAAAAAACCAAAAACAAACAAAGAAAAACTAATTAAATCTGTTATCTGTCTCATCGGATTTTCTGTTCCTGAACAAGTGTTAGTCATTGGCTGTAGGTGTTCATGGTATTTTCTTATAATACTTGAAGATTATATATATGTATGTTGTGCATTTATATTACAGTGTATCTAAACGTGGACTTTTAAATTTAACTTGGAATATGTCTTCAATCTGAGGATAATGTCTATTCTCAGTTCTAGAAAATTCATATACACTATCTCTTTGAAATCTGCTTCAGGCCAGGGATGTAGCTCAGCAGCACACGTGCCTGCCCGGTAAGCGCAAGGTCCTGAGTTCGACTCCTGGTACCAAAAAAAAAAGAAATCTGCTACTCCATTCTTTCCTTTTTCTTTTTATGGAACTCTGTGGACCTCTAAGTCTCATAATATTTTAATTATTTATATCAGCCTAGATCCCGAGTAGCAACTGAGACTACCAGGACAGAGAAGATTGAAGCAAACAGTGATATCTTTATTTCAGACTGGGTGCAGCGTGGCAAAAGGCGAAAAAGCTTTATAGAGTACTTTAGACATGGGAGGGGGGAGTTTTACTGAGGAAGGTGGAAAATTTAAGTTTTTCAGGGTGATTGGTGGGTCTGGTGCCTCTGGCGGAGGGAAGTGCAGGATGACATTGGCATGTTGCTGATTTACAGCGTAGCCTTTTGTAGATTTATGAGGTCTCCTGTAGACCTGAGAACCAGAACTGGAAACCATCCTGATAAGCAGATTTACTTTAGTCCCTTGAGCTGAGTGAGGGGCTTTCTGTTTGAGCAAACTGGTGGTCTGTTGTAGATTTTTCTCTTCAAGATGGGCAGGGTAGAGTCTGCTTTGTAGTTCATGCTGGCCCCGAACTCACAGCAATATTCCTGCCTTAGCTTCCCACGTGCTGGGACTATAGGCATGCATCACCACGCCTGGCTATAAAATATTTATATTTTCTATTTTACATATCTGAACTGAATTCAGGGTGATTTCCTTGGTTTATCTTTCATTTTACTAATACTCTCTTCAGTTGTGTTTAATTTTCTTTCTTTCTTTTTCTTTTTTTTTTTTTTTAGTCTTTTTGAGACAGGGTCTCGCTGTGCAGTTCAGGCTGGACTTGAACTCACGTTGTAGCCCAGGCTGGTCTCGAACTCACAACGATCCTCCTGCCTCAGCCTCCCAAGTGCTGGGATTACAGGCATGCGCCTCCACGCCCGGCTAATTTTCTATTTAACTTAACGATTGGGTTTTAAATTATGATAATGCATATTTCATTTTCATTGAGTTCTTTCTTTAAATGGTCCCCCCAATACTGTTTTGTGTGAGTGTGTGGTACTAGGGTTTGAACTCAGAGCCTTCTCACTGGACTACATTCTCAGCCCTTTAAAAGTTTTTTTTTGTTATCTTTGAGACAGGGTCTTGCTAAATTGCCCACCATCCTCTGCTTCAGCCTCCTACAGTGCTGAGATTATAGGCATGCACCACCATACCCAGCTATTTCTTTTTTTGTTTGTTTGTTTGTTTTCCAGTACCAGGAATCGAACTCACGACCTTGCGCTTGCCAGGCAAGCGCTGTGCCACTGAACTAAATCCCTAGCCCCCTTTATTTGTTTATTTTTGAAACAAGGTCTCACTATGTAGCCCAGGCTGGTCTCAAACTACTCAGACTAGAGGGGATCCTCCTTCCTCAGCCTTCCAAGTGCTGGGATTATAGGCTACCATGCCCAGACCTTTTTTTTGCTCTTTTTGAGACAGGGTCTCCCTATGCAGTTCAGGCTGGCTTTGACCTCATTTTGTAGCCCAAGCTGGCCTCAAATTTGCAAAAGATCCTCCTGCCTCAGCCTCCTGAGTTCCGGAATTATAGGTGTGGGCCACCATACCCAGCCCTTGTCTCAGTTTTTTGAAAAAATACTGGGGATGTAGCTCAAAACAGAGGCCCTGGGTTCAATCCTCAATACCACAGTAAAACAAACAAAGAGTGAGTTTGAGTAGACCTTTGAGAGAGGAAGTCGTCTCAGCCAAGGTTCTGCAGTTCTGTTTGGGCTGTGTGTGAGCGGGTAGCAAAGGTGAACAGTCTGTCCTTCTACTCTCCAACTTGTATCTGTACCTCCACTGGGGTGCCTTTTTCTCTCGCCGGAAGCACCCACAAAATGCCCTCCACCCCCACCCGGTGTGCTTCGGTCTGCTTCTGGTATATGTTTACACAGCTGCCAGAATTGTAGCAGGGATTTGAGTGTGAGAAGCCCTAGGCCTTAGCTCTCTGAGGGTGTGAGTTAAAGTGACAGCACTCAGAGAAAACGGTGTGGCATCCCTGGCAGTCGCTGAGCCCCTGTGCAGAGGCCCCCCGCCCGGGCAACAGCGCACGGGTGGAGGGCGGCAGTCCTTGCTCTGGCCTCGCAGGAGGCATCTGCGGGTGAGCCACGGATTCCCAGGTGGCTCCATTCTGGCTTTCTTCTGAGGCTGCCCTGCGCTGTAGGGACTTGTTCTGAGCAAAGCGTGAACTTGTAAAAGGGCAGAAAGTGCTTCAGGGCGTTCCCATGAGCAGGGCTGGGGATGGCACCTTTTCGCCCTTTGGTTCCATCTCTTGGGCCCCAGGGATCGCCAGGGTGAAGCCCATAAGGACCCTGGGTTCCAGCAAACCCTGACTTCCCCCCTTCGCAGGCTGCCTGGCCCCAGTGAGGGGGTGTTACGAGTTTACACAGAGACGGTGTCAGCACAGTGCCTGGTACACCCTAATAAATGTTGGCTGAGATGACTGCAGTCTGACGGGGCCAGTTGTGCCTCAGTTTTCCCGATCTGTAAATCAGGGAATGGTACCCAGTGGCCACCTGCCCCTCCCCTCCGCCCTTGCTGTTGGGAGGACCTAAGGGTTAATGTCCTCGGACTCTGAGGGCTTGGGTGGGGGAGGTGCTTCATAAACGCGGTATTGTTGTGCTGGTGACTGATCTGGCTTTGTTTGGAGTCCTCAGTATTTGACTTTATGCACATCGTGGCTGTGTCCCATGTGCTTCGTGGCTGGAGATATCTGCAAGTGCTTAGCTGCGAGAAGCTCCTGGGATGGTGGCCTGGGTCCTTCCTCACCAGCTCAGCATGGTGAGAAGCTGCGTTTCCCTGCTGGGCCCCCAGCAGCAATCAGGAATGAGAGAAATGCAGAAAGTATGACCCACACGCGGAACTGGTTCTGAATAGCACGCTTATAGAAGAGCTCTCGCTGGAGGCGCGCGCGGGCGCTTTAATTCCTGAGGCTGTTGGTGGCAGCTCACTGCTCGCCCGGCCTGTTAACTGCTGGGCTGCCGGTTGGCTGTCCCGGGAGGGTGCAGTGCCCGCGCCCCTCGCCACTGCCCTCCGGGTGCTTAGATGGGAGCCCTTTTGAGGAAAGCGGTAGGTAACTCCTGGGCCAGGCCAGCGGGCGCAGGTGGGGTGTCCCTGGCACGCTGTAGCCCCAGGCCTCCAAGCCTTGCCTGACAACCCCCAGGAACCCTAGCCAGCCAAAGGCAGCTTTCCCCGAGCGCTCAGAAAGCCAGGGGCATTACTGGTGCAGGTGCAGGACAGCAGCGCACTCTCCTGCGTTGGGCCGTGTCCACCCAGCCGGGTGATAGCTGTTCCTTCCGGAGGGAAGGGGACTGCAGCTGGGTGACTGCTCATGCTTTCTCCGGGACTTTGGAGGGTCTTCGCCTCCTAAATCTTCAAATTGGAGTGCTTAGGGGAAGATGAGCCTGGGGAGAGCCAGCGCACAGGCGTTCACACGCTCCCTGGGGAGAGCAGAGTTAATCTCCCATTTCTTCCTGAAGTTTCCTCTTCCCAGAATCCACAGGGGGTGGTTGTTTTGGATCAAATCTAGCGGCAGCTGGTAGAGCAGGTCGCCTACCCTCACTGATGCCAAGCCAGACACGACCAGCACCCACCGTCTCTGTAGCTCTGGGCAGCAGGTGCAGGGAGGTCCAGAGGGCAGGTTGTTACCCTGACCGGGCCTCACTTTTCCCGGAGCAGACTCTGGTGCCCCTGCTGTGATGCTCATGCCACGTCCACCCCAGAACCTGGGGTTCGGTGGCAGCTGCTGCACCTGTCTAAATGCAGCTCAGGGAGGACGCTCCTCTCCGCCTCCTCCTCTCCTCCACTGGGAACTGGTTGGATGAGTTTCTTGGGCCTCCCTGATGGAGGCCCCTGGGGAGCCGAGGGGAGTAGGGGGAGCAGATGCTGTGGGAAACCCCCGTCTCACAAGGTGCGGACCGCGAGGGGAACCGCACTGGTAGTTTCCACTCCCCTGAGTTCCCTGTTAGGTCCCACTCAGAGCCCCGGGTAAAGGAGAGGGCTTGGGGGAACTTTTCTGTTTTTTTCCCCGTGGTACCTGTGAAGAGGAGACCGCGGATGGGGAGGGCCAGGGTGGTTGGGAAGGGGCCTACTCAGCTGTCAGCTCTTCACGGATCTGGAGGCTCCTGGCGGAAGCGGGAAGGGAGCTGTGTTGGGAGGGAGCTGCCACACGGCCCACCGGGTAGCTGTCCACCGGCCCAGGGGGAGTCCCAGAGGCAGCGTCCCCTTGGGCTAGGACCCCCGCTAACACCTGGCATCTGGGTTTTATAGAGTAGGTGGCGCCTTCCTGCTTTGAGAAGCATCTAATGTATGCATACCTTCGCGTTCTCGGCTTTATTTTGGGCCACGTTTCTCCCCTCCGCAGGGGTTGGAATGGGTCTCATTCCTCCCTCTGACCCGTGTTCCCTGAGGCGCTGTTTCTCCTACCAATGTTCTGTGCAACTCTCAGACCTCTGCATTCTTCTCCAGCACTGCTTGGCTCTAGGGAAAGACCTGTCGCCACAGCCCCATGCCTCCGTTTGTACCTGTTCGGGACACATTCTCGTGACTGGTCCCATGGACTCCTGTTTCCACCTGTCTTGATGGTTGTCTGACCTTTTGCACAAAGCCAGGAAGATTCATCTGTGTGTAGCCGAACTGCCAGCCAGGTCCCCAGCTGCCGGAGGTACAGGGTCTTGGGAGGTCCAGGGGCTTTTAGGTAGGATTTGGCTTTCGTGTGTGCTGCTCCCTTGGCATCAGGTGCCCTCAGATATCCTCTCACCTGGCAAAGGCTCACCCATCTTTTTTTTTTTTCTTGGTCTTTTTGAGACAGAGACAGGGTCTCACTATGTAGTTCAGGCTGGCCTTGAGCTCATTTTGTAGCCCAGGCTGTTCTCCAAGTCAAAGTAATCCTCCTGCCTCAGCCTCCCGAGTGCTGGGATTACAGTACCCGGCTCACCCATCATTTGAGACGCCCCCTCCTCCAGGAATGCTTCCACATCTCCCGCCGCCGCCGCCGCCGCAGCGGTGCTGTTACTGCTGCTGCTGCTTCGGTTAGCGTGGTTTATTTATTCACGCTTCTGTACCGGCATCCTTGTTTTGTGGGTTATCTGTTTATATGGTTGCTTTTCTTCTAGAGTTCAAGTTCCTCAAAGACAGAGACAATGTGTCATTCATTTCAGTTATCCCCAGGGCCTAGCGCTCCTGAGCGTGCTCAGGAGTGTTGAATGAACTCCTAAACCTCTGTGACACACTCCCTTTGTGTTCTTTTCGGTTTGGTTCTGAGGTGCTGGGGCTGGAGTGCGGAGCCTCTGTCGCAGAGGCCCCCCCAGCCCGAGAGCCTAGTCGCTACCTCCTTCTGCTGCAGATGGACTGGTCTTGTCACTCCTAGTGAATCTGAGCTCTTGGGAGCAGGGGCAGTGTGATTCATCATTGTCTCTGCCACAAGGCCACCAAAGTGTCTTTGTGCGGAGTAGCTACTTGATAAATACTTGTCCTTGAGAGACTGAAGCTCACAATTGGTAGGAAGGACGACGAGGGTTCCCCGCAAGCGGGAGAGTAGCCACAGAGGCGCGAAGAGCTTGCCTGCCTGCGCCGTGTCCAGGCCTCAGGAGCGGAGCTTTTGAAGAGTGCTGGCTGTCGTCCCCAGCTCCTTTTCCCGTCTCCTTTTCCCCCACTTGATATCCCCGGGGACTTGGGAAATGTGTGAACACCAGGCCCGGGCCCTTCGCAGTTTCTTGCTGCTCTGTGTCACGCCTGGCTGCCCCCGAGGTACACCCTGAAGCTGGAGCTACAAGCCGAGGACAGTGTCAAGGGTGGTGCTACTGGTCACTCCTTTGTGCTTTTGCTGCGCACGATGCCTTAGCTCTGTTTGTGCTCAAGACCTGTGGTTCAGGGCTCTTGTCTGTCCGAGCTCCTAGTGGTACAGCTGTGTTTCCCGAGGGGTGTGGAGGAACGTACCCTGCCTCCTGGAGCGGTGGGACTCTGACTCACTCACCCTGTGGTGGAGTGTGGGTATCAGGCTGTTTTCTTTCCAGCTAAATTGTTTTGTATTTGCCCTTTATGTGAGGATAGTCTGAACCAATGTTGGGACCGTAGAGCAATGATAAACGCCAGGTTGAGGAGGGAGGGAGGTTGAGGTTATGCTGGCTCACCAAGTTTATATATATATATATATATATATATATACACACACATGGCCCTGGGTTTTTTTCTGAGACAGGGTCTCAATATGTAGCCCAGGCTGGCCTCAAATTCACAGTGATCCTCCTGCTCAGCCTCCCAAGTGCTGGGAACTTGTACCTTTATACTAATTTAAAATATGGGTGCTGGGCATGGTGGTGCAGCCCTAAAATCCCAGCATGCGGGAGGCTGAGGCAGGAGGATCATAGTGAGTTCCAGACCAGCCTGGGCTACAAAGTGAGCTCAAGGCCAGCGTGAATTGCATAGCCAGACCCTGTCTCAAAAAAAAAAAAAAAAAAAAAAAGTAGCTACCAGTCAGAAAAAGCTCCTGTACTGCTGCTAATGGAACAGACGAGATTTACCCACTGTCACCAGCATCACCACGGTCATTCTTGGTGGAGTTACCCTGGGTCAGATGCACTGGTTATTTGTATTATCATCATTCTGGAGATAATCCAGAGCGGGTGCCACTGGTACATTTTGCCAGTGGGGAACCTGAAGCCTGGTGAGGTCGGGTGACTTGCCCCTGGCTCCATGCAGACAGGAAAATAGAGGCCCTGGGTTTAAACCGCACCAGCCTGACTCCAAAGCCCGAGGATGAACTGAGTGCATTTCACGCCTGTAGATCCTGTGTGCGCTTGCGCTCTCTGTTCTCTGCCTAGAGCTCGGCGGGGCCTGGCGGAGCCCTTCTGCTGCTGTGGGGCTCCCCAGTGTCTTTGCACAGTGCAGCGGCAGATGCCGTAGCTCTGCAAGGGTGACTCTTCTCCTTTTTGCAGCCCTCTTCCCGGCCTAGAGTCCTCACACAAGCGGCACACCGAATAGGGATGGGACCCGTAGGAGGGGTATTTGCGGACTTCCACTAATAAGGAGCAGGGGGCCTATGAGCCTTTGTTTATTTATATTTTGGGTGGTGCTGGGGTTGGAATCCAGGGTCTCATGCCTGCTGGGTAAGCACCAAACTGCTGAGCTGCACACCCGGCCCCTAGGAGTCTTGTTGACCCACAGTTGCGAGAGGGGGGACCCCTGGGAACTTTGGCTCTGCCCCTCATTTCCAGGGGTGACTTGTGTGACAGTGTCTTACGGCATCCTCTGACTGCCTTGTCTTTTGGGGACCTTGTGTCCTTTCCCTGCGTGGTGATGAGTGGTGCTGGCAGCTGGTCTGGCCTGCCCCATCTGCGAGCAACGTCTGTTTCTCATATAATCAATAGCATCTGCCCTTGTTGGGCTTCAGTAGCTGCTGCTGCTGCAACTTCCTGGTAGGCAGCTTTTCCTGGGATATTTGGAGGGGGACTTGGTCATTGCTGTTCCTTATCCAAACTTGGCGCTTTGCCCTCCTCCCGGTCTGTTGCGACTGATCACTTAGTCTGAGGCGTGGCAGGGCGCCTGTGCCCTGCACTAGCCCCTTGGCGGGGACCCGGTGGGACAGGGGTGCGGGGGTGAATGAGCAGTCACTGAGCCTGGGTACCTCTGGGCACACCGGAAACTCGCTGGCAGTGACTAATGTGGATACTCCTTCGTCTAGAAGGAACTGGCTTTCGTCCTGACCTCCTCACTGTTTACTTTTCTCCTGATTGTGGGAGTGGCGAGAGGAGTTCCGGGCACGATCGATCCTGCAATCCTCCTGACAAGCACTGACTGAGCACCTAGTGATGCCTTCCCCCTGGGCATTTCACTAGCGGGTCTAAAAGCAATGCTTGCATAGCACGGACCTGTGCTTCAGGTCATATCCAGGGTCACTCAAGTTCAAAGAAGAATGTGTACTAGCTTTTTACTGCTGGAAAAAATTCCACTAATGTAGTGGCTTAACACGACAAGTATTTATTACTTTAAAGTTCTGGAGGCCAGAAGTTAAGCTGGGTCCGCAGGGTTGTCCGGGTGCTCCAGGGTGGATCTGTTTCGTTGTCCTTTGCCTTGTGGCCCCTTCCTTCATCTCCAGAGGCTGCAGCATAGCGTCTTCTGATCTCCGTCTGCATTTGTCATCACATAAACTGTCTGACTCTGACTCCTGCTGGGGCCCTCTTAATTACTTTGGGCCCACCTAGACGATCTAGGGTAATTTCCCATCCTTAATTGGAGGCAGGTGTGCTGGCTCATGCCTGTAATTTCAGCGCTCTGGGAAACTGAGGCAGGATGAGCCCAAACTCAAGCCCAGCCTGGGCGATTTAATGAGACCCTGTGTCAAAGTAAAAATAAAAAGGGCCGGGGATATAGCTCAGTGTGAAGGCCCTGTGTTCAGCCTCCCAGTCCTGCCTGTCGGGGAGACCCTTAATTTAATTGCATTTACAGTCCCTGGCCACGTAAGGTGCCGTAGGTTGTGTTCTGAGAATTCGGCTGTAGGTAGCCTGGGTAGGGGGCGTTGTTTAGCCTTTGTATATAGGCCGGGAAGGACTGGAAGTGATTTGGCTAAGTTTGTAGAGGAGGAGGAGGGTCTGAGGACTCAATCCGGGTTTAAGAAACAACATGAGTAAATGTTGGGGGCGTGGATGACCCTTCTCCCGCTGAAGAGAGGTGCCAGGGGCTTCCCTTCCTTCCCCAGGCGCGGCCAAGGGAGTTTTCTGGGCTTCGTGTAGGCGCTGACCTCCTCCTGGAATGCAGGTGGGAGGCTCCACGGCGTGGCCGCAGTCCTTTCCCGACATGCCCTGCTGTCTGAGGTGGTGGGAAAACAAATTCCTCAGGGAAAATGAATGAGCCGGCTGGGCCGGGTGGCCCGGAACCCGTCCCACAGCCTGCGCAGCCACTGCGGGACACGTTGTGCACCCTGGATGCAGTCGCTCCCCAGGGAGCCCGCTGGGGCTGGGCCCTGAGTCTGCAGGAGGCCTGGGGGCATCGGGGAGCTAGGAGCTGGGGCAGAGGCAAGGGCCGGAACTCTGGGGGCCCTCCCTCCCCCAGAGCGCCGCCGAGCTGGGCTTTCCTGGGGACAGTTCGGCGAGGGGCGTGGCGTGGGGCGTGCCGAGCTGCCCGGGAGAGCACAGCAGAGTTTGTCCAGAGTTTGTCCAACCCGATTGGATTGCTCCCTACCCTGTTTGTCTGGAAAAGTTGTGGCTGCTCTCTCTTGCCTCGCTCTGGCTCCCT
The DNA here is from genome assembly GCF_000276665.1 of Chinchilla lanigera. Lineage (NCBI taxonomy): Eukaryota > Metazoa > Chordata > Mammalia > Rodentia > Chinchillidae > Chinchilla > Chinchilla lanigera. The sequence continues at coordinate 5,193,425 of NW_004955466.1, read as the reverse complement.
TCCAGAGGCGGTTCTGGAAGTGGAGCTGGGGATTGCTCCAGGGCAGGTCAGAGGTCCTGCGGTGGCCCTGGCGTTTGAGATCTTTGGGGTGTCCAGGACAGGCGCGTAGCTGTGCCGAGGTGCAGGGGGGCAGGTGGACGGAGGCCGCGGAGGCTTCTCAAGGCCTTCCCGTGCGCAGGTCCAGGCTGGATTCTTCCCGAGGACTTTGGAGCCTTACCTTCGGGGGAGCCCCCGCGCTGCTTTTCTGCCCGCCTCCACCTCCGAACGGGTGTGGGCTGTGGAGCTTCCCTGTGGGGTGAGGTGGAGTAGGTGAGAGCATGACGTCAGCCTCCCCACCGCTCCTGCTGTCGTCTGCGCGGGGCGGGGCGGAGCAGCAGCATTGTGGCTGAATCCTGGGGATCCCCCAGGACCACCGGAAGCAACAGGTCCAAAGACTCCAGGTGGGTGCCCCCGTGGGAAGATCCTTTCTGAAGGGACAGTGAGTGAGGGTGTAGTTGTCCCCTTTGTCTCCCTGGCAAGAGGCCATTGCATGTTCCCGGGTGTCCTCCCTGCAGGGTCAGGTTGAGGGCACGGTGCTGAGGCATAGCTGCGAAGGGAAGGATGTGGGGCTTGGCCTGGTCCCCCCACCCCCTTGCCCAGAATCCCAGGAGCCTGCCGGAGCCTGCCTGCTGCCGCCTGGGGAGATTCAGGCCTGGGGTGGGGCTGGGTAGCCTGGCAGGTGTGGGTGGAGGAAGGGTGTGGATTACCTTTAAATTTAGGGAAAGTTAAGGGAGGAGAGAGAGAAACAGACAGAGACAGAGACTGGCTGACAGACTGAACTCCCTTCCTCTCTTGACCCTGAATCCTTAAAGTAGGTGTACATCTGTACATCTCAGACCCATCAAAAAAACAAAGGTCTTCTCCAGCCTTGGTAAAGAGGGCTTCGTGGCCGGATGTCGTGGCACATGCCTGTTATCCCAGCACTTGGGAGGCTGAGGCAGGAGGATCTTTGCGAGTTTGAGAACAGCCTGGGCTACAAAGTGCGCTCAAGGCCAGCCTGAACTGTGTGGCGAGACCCTGTCTCAGAAAGACCAAAAAATAAATAAATAAATAAAAAATAGAAGGTTTCACAGCGTGGGACTTGGGATGTAGAATTTTCTACAGACAGATGATTCATGGACTGATAACGGCTGGACTCATGGACTGACTCATGCTGAAAGAGGGAAGCGGCCGTCCGGCCCAGAGCAGAGTGGAGTGGGTACTCTGGGGCCTCCGGATGGGTGGGGTGGGGTGGGCTGGCCTGAGCGTGGCTGCTGCCTGCCTCCGCCCCCTCCCCAGCAGTCTTCCAAGATGAGTGTGAGGAACCAATTCTGCCCCTGGCTTGCAGGTGAGTCTTACACTAGGGCTGATGCTTACCCCATAGGAAGGAAGCTCGCCCCTGCCCAGGAAGCACACAGGCGCTGCTTGCTATGGGGGGCTGAGCCCTTTGTGTGGAGGCTGTGTGGGCTTCTCAAGGTTCTTGCGTAGCCAGAACCTGCTCAGACGTAGCGGGAGCTTAGGGCTGGGGATGTCGCTCTGTGGTAGGACACGGACACATACACACACACACACACACACACACACACACACACACACACACCAGCGTTCAAGCATAGCAGTACGAGTCTTTGTCACTTCAGCCTCTGATGGTCTGCACTTGGGCCTGCTTTGCTGTGCTTGCTGCTCTGTTTTCCCTTCAGCCCTCCCTTTTTGGCCCGGAGTCCTCCTGCCGGAAGAGAGGCCCTGGTGATCGAGGGTGGGTCCCTGGGTCACCAGGGGCTTCTTTCACCATTGGAGAAATTCACAGTGCAGTCTGGGGACTTTGCTTTTTTTTTTTTTTTCCTTCCCTTCTTTTCTCCATTCTGCCATGAGGACCTTTTTCTTTTCTTTTCTTTTCTTTTTTTGAGAGGGCTCTCACTGTGCAGCCCAGGCTGGCCTCAAAGCAACCCTCCTCCCTCAGCCTCCAGAGTGCTGGGATTATAGGCGTGTGCCACCATGCCCAGCTCAACCCTTCTGCTTTCTGTGTCCCTACTGTCTGTGATCCTTCAGCCTGTATTTAAATAAAATCTGTATTTTACCTTGTTGCTCCAGTGCGGGCGAGGGAGCGGCCTGGCCCCGTAGAGCAGCAGGTGCGGAAATAGCCGCCTCAGTCTTTGGGGTGCCGTGTTACCGCCCCAGTCTTTTGAGCCTTCCCGTGTCCCCCACAGTTCATGCTCTAGCAAAGCCATGGCATCCAGGGCTGTGACTAATCCTTTGCTGGTGGCCCCGGCTGGCGTGAAATCCATTATTACTAAAGAGGCAGTGGCTGGGACATGAGGATTCTGGAGGCTTTTTCTAGTCCAGATTCTACCAGTTGCTATTCATGGCTTCGGTTTTGCATCTAGGCAGTGAGGTCCAGACACGGCCACTGCACGGAGGCGTTGTGGGGAGGTGGAGACCTGTGCACAGCGACGAGAACGAGGCACCTGGGCTGCTCCTTGGGCATCGGTCGAGGCCCTGGGAGGATGGCGGCGTGGACTCTACTTTCAGAAGGAAAGCTGGGCTTGCAGGCAGGCAGCTGTGTTCTACCAGAGAAAACTTTTCCGAGTGGAAAAGGTGCTTACATTTCAGGGCTTGAAGTTCATTTTATGTTGCCACCCTCATGTCATGGGATCTCTGCCGAATGAGCCCCGGGAGGTGCCCTTTGGAGACAGATCTCCCCGGTGCACGCGCGTGGGGTGGAGCTGACTGATCCTCGGCTTCCGGGCCGTGACCTGATTGGCTGCAAAATCCATGTGGGACTTGGGCCCTTTCCGTTTAGCCTCCCCACGGGAGCAGACTGACCTCAGGGCTAATCTGGGAAAGGTCTTAGGCCACAAGTCCGTACCCTGTTGTCCCCGCTGGGACTGATGAGGAGGGGAGACGGGGGCTTAGCTGCTTTCAAGGATGTGTGGGCCCGGGTGGGCTGGGCCAGGGGTCCAGGTGGGAGCGGAGGTGTGCGTGGGCCTTTGTCCCCCACCCCCCTGCGCTGGAATGGATGTTGCCCCTGGCCTGGCCTGTGGAGAGGCAGCTGATAAAGTGCAAAAGCTCTGCTGGAGGAGGAGGCCGGTCGGGGAGGGAGGCGCTCTTGGTGTGGTAATCCTCTCCACCTTGCTTTCCATGGAGACATAGTGACACAGCACCCTCGGAGGTCCTGGCTGGGTTGGTGGTGGATGGTGAGCAGGTTTGGACGCGCCTGATTGCCTGATTTTAGCTTAGTCGAAGCATCCATTTGATCTCCGTGTTATTTGGCAAATCAGCCCTCACGACTTCTGAAAGCCTTGAAGTAACTGCCGTGGCTCAGGAGGGGCACAGTGGCGCACGGTCCGTGCGACCCGAAGAGGGAACCCAGGGGGCTGTGGGAGCAAGTGGCGGGGCCCCGGGTGGGGGGCGTTTCCAATGGGAGACCTGCAGGTCCCGCAGGGCGGAGAGAACAAATCTTCAAAGCTCCCAAGCGGGGGCAGAGGGGAGAGAGTAGGGGTGACGTGAGGGTGCTGGAGCGGAGCTCAGGCCTGGGGCCGGGTCTGTGCTGTGGCTGCTTCTCACTCGCGGGCTGGGTCAGCAGAAGTGAGTGGGCTCCCGGGGACGTTTCCCCCTGCGGAAGTAGCACTGGAGTGAGCTTTCTAGAAGGTGGGGCCGGTGCACTCCAGTCGTGCGAGGGGGCCACAAGGTGTCCGGTCTTTCTTGCAGGCCATGGCCGGTGTAGGCGCTGGCCGCTGTGCTGTGCCCCTCGTTGCCAGGGTGGCCTGTGCCATCTGCTCTGGGAGTAAAGGCTGCCTGGGGCTGTGCCGGCCTCACCTGGGTGCAGTTTCCTGTCTCCGGGGCTGCTCTGACCCGCTGTGCCCACAGGGCTGTCAGAGACTGTGCGCTGGCTCAGCTGTGGGGAATTTCCTGGCCTGGCTGCTGCAGCGGCCTGCCTGTACCAGGGGCCAGGGTGGAGTGGGGCGAGGTTGGCTCAGTCGTGCCGCTGTCTCCTCCCTCTTCCCCACATCAGCATCCAGAGGGGTTCAGATGCGCGGTGAGGTCAGCGGTGCCCTGAGATGCTGCAGTCCTGGGGAGAAGGTCACCGACCCACCCCTGTACGGCGACCCTTGGATGGGTGCGCGCTTGGGATGAGCCTTCTGATGCCTGTCAGCATCATCGCTTGTACTCGGTTTATAGAAAATTTTGTGTGCTGTGTACTGCGCTCAGAAGCCTATGGGCATCAGGTCACTTTGTCTTTGAGGGCACAGCCTTGGGGTGAGCCCTATCCATCCTCATCTTACAGGTGGGCCACCCTTTCTCCACCCAGAAGGATGGAGGTGAGGTGCTTGGATCAGAAGGGATGTCCCCGGGGCACCCTTGTCAGCGCTTGTAGAGTCTGAAGGAATGATCCTCCTCCTCCTCCTCACATTCAGTTTACTTTTAAGGGGCTGGGGATTTAGCTCAACAGCACAGCACCTGCCTGGCAAGCGCAAGGTACCAGGAAAAAACAAAACAAAAACAAAAACCAGTTTACTTTTAATTGTGATAAAGTAAATGTAACTTAAAACTTGCCAGCGGGGCATGGTGGCGCACGTCTGTAATCCCAGCGCTCGGGAGGCTGAGGCAGGAGGATTGTTTCGAGTTCGACCAGCCTGGGCTACAAAGTGAGCTCAAGGCCAGCCTGAACTGCATAGTGAGACCCTGTCTCAAAAAACAAACAAACAAACAAATAAAAACTTCCCATCTTAAAACTTTTTTGTTGAGACTGGGACTTGCTGTATAGCCCAGGCTGACCTCGAACTTACAGCGATCCTCCTGCCTCAGCCTCCTGAATGCTGGGATTATAAGTGTGTGCCACTATACCCAGCACCATCTTGAAACACTTAAGAGTGCAGGTGAAAAATGTAAAGTGCATTCACATTGTCACACCATTGCACTGACAGTGCCTTCCCACTCTGCTGTCTTCCTCTCTGCAGCCTCCTTTCCATGTTCTGATTCTGTGGGGACTCAGAGGGTGACCCTCCATCTGTCTGTTTTACTCCAGAATCTCCCCGAGGTGCCCTCCCCAGGCAACAATGCCAGGATGCCTGTCTCTGCCACCCTGCACCAAGATGGCAGCCAGGAGCGGCCAGCAAGCCTGACGTCCACCACCTCCTCATCCGGCTCCTCCCGTGACAGCCGCAGCGTCATGGAGGAGCCCACTGGCCCCGAGGCTGCAGCCCAGAACGGGCACGGCCCCAACAGCAACAACAATTCCAGCGGCTGGCTGCATGCGAAGGGACCCCTCTCCCCACTCAGCAGCCGGGCTGCGGGGGGCACGCAGCACAAGCTCAGCTACCTGGGCCGAGTGGTGCGGGAGATCGTGGAGACGGAGCGCATGTACGTGCAGGACCTGCGCAGCATCGTGGAGGTGGGTGTCGGGGCGAGGCGCAGGAGGACGTTCTCCCCGGCACCTCTGCCTCCCAGGGAGCAGTGGGGGGGCGTGGGCTCCTGTCCCCGCAGGCTGTGACTTCTCCCGCGTCCTCAGCACACCGAGTCACACTGGCAGCTTGGGTGGCAACACCTCCTGCTGGTGCCCAGGAAGTAAGCACCGTTGACGGGGGCGGAGGGGCCCCAACCGGATAGCGGTGCTCTGCAGGGATTGAACCCGGACAGACATCCGGGTCCCTGCTCTGCCTCTTCCTGGCTGTGGGTCTCAGGGGGCACATAACCTCCAGAGCTGCGGGTCTCTCATCTGTGAAGCAAGGACACAGCTGACCCCCAGGGCTGGGGTAGGGCTTGTTACTGTACAAAGGCAAACGCCCTAGTCACGTCGCCTGGAACAGCAGAAATCAGTTTTCTCTCGGGAGTCCCAGGTCAGGGCGTGGCCCGGAGCCCCCGGGAGAATGCATTCTGTGCCGGTCCTCTAGATTCTGGGGGTGCTGGCAGTTCTGTGTGTTCCTTGGCCTGTGGCTACACCGCCCGCATCTCGTCCCTTTATCTTGGGCTCCGCGTCCTCTCCTCTTACGCGGACACCAGTCATTGGATTTCGAGCTCACTCTGAGTACTATGTGAAATCATCCTGGCAGTCTTAGCAATGACACCTTCGAGGCCCCCGTTCCCAAGCAGGGTCGCCTGCTGAGGTGCCAAGTGGAGATGAGTTTTGGGGTGGACACTTCCCAGCCCGGCAGAGTGGGTGCTGCCTGTGGAGTTGCATCACAGCTGTGAAATGCAGGACAGCGCTGACCTGTGGCTAGGTGAAGTGAGGGGCCAGGGTGGAGACGGGGCCAACCGGGCGCTGAGTGCCTCTGTCCACGCAGGATTACCTCTTGAAGATCATCGAAACGCCCGGGCTGCTGAAGGCGGAGCAAGTCAGCGCTCTCTTCGGGAACATAGAGAGCATCTATGCGCTGAACAGGTATAGGAGGGCCCAGGCCTCACCCTCACTGTGTTCTGCTGCCCAGGGCCGCTCAGGGCCGGCCCAGGGAGGAGCCCCGCGTGTCCTTGGACTCTGAGCTTTTGGCACGTGGGTCTGGTCTGGATCTCTGAGGACTGGGGAGATCTGGTGCTCCATCTTTGAAAGAGGCATACTTAGCTCCGTGCTGGGGGGAAGATGCCAGCTGGGAAAATGGCTGATGTACTTCCAGGGGAGATGAGATAGTTTGAGGACAGGTGCTTGCTGGGTCCAGCCTAAGGCAGCGCCCTCTCAGGGGCCTGCTGGACCCACACACACGGATGTTCTTCCTTCGTCCTTTTCCTTTCTGTCCCCCATCTGCACATCTCGTAGTTTCTTCTCCTTCTCACTGACCCCAGGAAACGTGGGGCTCCCTCGAGGAGACTGCCTGTTAGTGGGATACATAGGCCAGGCGGGGTAGGCGGGAGCGGCTGAGCCGGGCCAGGTGAGGAGCTGTCCGGGTCTGCTGCTGCGGGACGGACTGCGTTGGCTGGGGAGCGGTGTCGGGGGGACAGGAGGGGACGCCTCCCCCAGGTCTCTTGAGGTGGACGGGCCTGGGATGCTGGGGGAGTTTGGGACGCAGCTGCAGGCAAGGCCTGGATAGGGGAGTGGGGTGGAGAGGCGCACAGGCGGGAGGGAGTGTGTTTCCCACAGTGCCCTCTTCTCAGATCGGGGTGCTGGAGCTCAGCCTGCCTCTCCCCCATCCTCCGCTCTCCCCAACTGGAGCCCCTCTTAGTCCCTTCTCTTCTTCCGCCTTTAATCTCTGCGTCTGTGTTTGACGCTGCCCACAGAGGAGCTGTCCCCTCCCGAGGTGGGTACCAGTGTCCCCGTCTTTCCCGCTTGCTTGCTGAGCATGCAGCGCTCCCTGGCTCCTGTCCTTGTGGTGCACTAGATCCTTTCTGTGGTTGCTGCCCGGGGCAGGGCTCACTCAGAGGGTGGAAGCCCTGCTCCTGGCATGACAGCAGGGCTGAGGAGGGGGTGCCCTGGCACATCTCCGTCTGGAGGCTGCAGAGGCCACGTCTGATGGCCTGTCTCTCCATCCAGCCAGCTCCTCAGAGACCTGGACAGCTGCAACAGTGACCCGGTGGCCGTGGCCAGCTGCTTTGTGGAAAGGGTAAGCATAAGCAGGCCGTGGTCCTTGCCTCTTGCCCTGTCTTGCTGGAAGTGCAGAGGGACAGGAAGGGCCAAATCGAGAACATGAGTTCTGGGGATCCCTCTGGGAAGGGATGGGCACAGTGCCTTGAACGGAAGGCACTCCTGGGGTAGGTTCGGGGATGGCTGGGTAGGCGGGACGCCCTAGATGAGTGGCGGCAAACCTTTTAGAGCGTTACGTGGTACGAACAGCCCGCTGCTGCACACGTGCCGCAGGTTCCCCACCACTGTCCTGAGGGAAAGGCTGCAAAGATAGCTCTGTCAGCCTTGGGGTGGGGGACCGAGGCCTGTTGGTCCTCCCAGGTTTACAGTCACGTGAGAAACTCCTCGAGGTCACTCTTTTTGGTCTCCCCTTAGAGCCAAGAGTTTGATATCTACACCCAGTACTGCAACAACTACCCCAAGTGAGTACTGGAGTCCTTGAGAGGAGGGAGGCTGAGCCCTTCGGGGAGCCCGGCGCCCCTTCCTCCTCCACGGGCTGCCCCCATCAGCGACGCACGCCCCTTCCCGCTCCAGCTCGGTGGCCGCGCTGACCGAATGTATGCGGGACAAGCAACAGGCCAAGTTCTTCCGGGAGCGCCAGGAGCTGCTGCAGCATTCGCTGCCCTTGGGCTCCTACCTGCTGAAGCCCGTCCAGCGCATCCTCAAGTACCACCTGCTGCTCCAGGTAGCCCAGGCCGCCTCCGGGGGATGCTGCGGGGTCCAGGGAGGGAGGGCCAGGGCCTCACGGAGTTGCCTAAACCTTGGCCTCCTGAGCAGGAAATCGCCAAACATTTCGATAAAGAAGAGGATGGCTTTGAGGTGGTGGAAGAGGCCATTGACACCATGACCTGTGTGGCCTGGTACATCAACGACATGAAGAGGAGGCACGAGCACGCGGTCCGGCTCCAGGTGCTCTGGGCGGGGAGGCCGGGGGAGGCGGGGTGGGTGGGCCTGGTGGGGCTGGGAGAGGGAACGTGGCGCCCTGCTGGGCAGGCTGAGTGGGGAGCCCTGGGGCCCATGAGGCCTGACCTGGGTGCCGGGCCTCCGTCCTGCAGGAGATCCAGTCTTTGCTCATCAACTGGAAGGGCCCTGACCTGACCATCTACGGGGAGCTGGTCCTGGAGGGCACCTTCCGCGTGCACCGCGTGCGCAACGAGAGGACTTTCTTCCTTTTCGACAAAACACTGCTCATCACCAAGAAGCGGGGAGATCACTTCATCTACAAGGGTCACATCCCGGTAACCAGGCCGCCCTGGCTCCTCCTGCCTCCCGGGGGCCCGGGCTCCGCTGCTCCTTGTCTGCTTTCGGGGCTCTAGAACCATCCCGGTGCCGAGACTGTTGAGGCCTGGGTCTCCTCCCTCCGTCTGACTGCCCTCTGCCTCTGCCCCCAGTGCTCCTCGCTGATGCTGATCGAGAGCACCAGAGACTCCCTCTGCTTCACCGTCACTCACTACAAGCACAGCAAGCAGCAGTACAACATCCAGGTGAGGGGAGCGGGGCTGGGGACGAGCCTCTGGCACGCCCGCCTTTGATTCCTGGCTCCTGGGCTCCCCGGCCGCCCACAGCCCCATTGTTCATCTGCAGTGCAGGGCGTGTTTCGGGGACCCCTTGGGTTGCGTGTGTGGTGGGGAGCTGAAGCCCAGCACCGCACTCCTTTCCACCTCTTCTCCCGAGCAGAAGTAGTTCCTGTGCTGGGCAACTTCTGGCCTGGAAGTATAGCTCCAGCTCCCTTTCCCTTGGGCCCTCCCAGGCCAAGACCGCGGAGGAGAAACGGAGCTGGACTCACCACATCAAGAGGCTCATCCTGGAGAACCATCACGCTACCATTCCCCAGAAGGTCGGCTGCTGGGGCGCCCTGCCGGGAGCAGGGAGAATGGTCCCTGTGAGGGCTGCTGGGGCCCCACCGCCTGGACACTGGCTCTGGCTGGACAGCGGCATCAGCACAGCAGTGCCAGGCCGCAGCGCGGTGCTGTGGGGTGTCCTGATGGGCGAGGGGGGCCCAGTACGCAAGGTGGCAACTCTGGCTTTCCTTCCCTTCTAGGCCAAGGAAGCCATCTTGGAAATGGACTCCTATTGTAAGTTACCCTTTCCTGCCTGTTTTGTCCCTAGTTGTGCTCCCAGCTGGCTCGGGCTGTGTCCTGGGCAAGCTGTGCCTGGGACTTTTATTGCAGGAGAAGCAAAGACAGGCGGGCTCCTCCCGTCAAGGGCTAGGGGTCAGCTGTGCGCGAGGGGCAGGTTTCTCTGTGCCGGGAGCCTCCGCGTGGAAGAAGGCGGAGGGTGGCGGGCGCTCTGGTGCTCCGGAGGCAGCTGGCCCTGCAGCCGGGGTGGGTGGGCGGCTATGGCCAGAGGCTAGGCTGAGGCCAGTGGAAAACCAGAAGAAGCCTGATGAGCTCCCTCCTGCATGCAGATCCCAGTCGCTATCGCCGCAGCCCCGAGCGGCTGAAGAAAGCTTGGTCGTCCCAGGACGAGGTGTCTACTCACGCGCGCCAGGGGCGCCGGCAGTCTGGTAAGAGAGCGGCTGTGTGGGCAGCAGCCTCTGCGAAGGACGCTAGATCCAGCGGGACATCACCTGGGGCTACTGTTTCCCCTGTCTGATAAACCCAGGGACGGGTGGGGAGGCCTGGGGGCCGTCTGCAGCGCCTGCTCTGCGCACACGTTCCTCTGGGCTTTCTTGTCCACCAGGGTGGGCAGCCCACCTCTGCAAGGCCCTAGGAGCACTTGTTTATTTAGGCCCTGGCCTCTCGTCTTGGCTCCCCCTCCATCTGAGCCTCCTTTCTTTGGCACTCAGAGTACGGACCAAGTTGGCCGGGAATAACACTCAGACATCATCAGCCGGTTGTGGACCAGCAGAGCAGAAGCAGGACAGGAGGAAAATGAGTTAGACCAAGGGGCACCAGATCCAGACAGGAAATATTTATTTTGGGTCTCAGGAAAAAGTTCCATTTTCCTTTCCTGGGTTTTCTTCCATGACTGGACTTGCTAATGTGTTCTTGGATTTATTGAAATGAGTCGTCTGTTTAGAAAGAAAAGGCCTCGCCTTTATTCTTAGTTCTGCCGCGACGAGTGTGTGTGTCTTCTGCATCTGTTTTCACTCTGCCGTTTACCCCAAGGCTCAGGGGCAGATGTGGGGGACCCTCAGCCAAGGGCAGGTTGGGTGGCATGAGAACCATCATCTTTCTGTCACCTGGAGAGAAGGATTTTAGAGGGGTTGGTCGCAGTATCTTGGCTTGGACCCACATATGCACTGGGTTTTGATGGGCCATGTCCCTTAGGTCTCTTGAACACCATGTGGGCTGATATGTGAACTTTGGCCTTCAAAAAGGTGGCACCAGGTGATCTCTAGACAGCTTTTGTGTCTCTGTGTTCTTTGGTATTACTCTAGAGAGATTTTCAAACTCTGGTCAAACTTGGCACAATTACAAAAGTTTTATGGAAGCCGGGCGTGGTGGTGCACACCTATAATCCCAGCACTCGGGAGGCTGAGGCAGAAGGATCTTTGTGAGTTCAAGACCAGCCTGGGCTACAAAGTGAACTCAAGGCCAGCCTGAACTGCATAGCGAGACCCTGTCGCAAAAAGACAAAAAACAAAAAAACCCAAAAGTTTTATGGTTCAGCCTTAACTTGCCATTGCTTAGCAGTGGAAGCTTTTGGCACACGGAAGGGTGTAGGTGATGGTAGTGGCAGTGGTGATGGCCACAACGTCCCCACCCGTACTTTAGCTCTGCTGTGTAACTGAATGCTTAAAGCCGCCATCTTTACAGTTCATGAACTGTACATCTTCAAAGAGTGAAATGTGTGGTATGGGAATTATACCTCGGTAAAATTTTTTAAAAATTTAGCTATTCAAGGCACTCAGGAAATGAGCTGTTTTACAGAGCTGAAATTTTTGACATGGCTGAGGTTCGAGCCTGTAAATACTTAGAGTTGGGTTTTTGAGATGTGTTAGCTTCTCTTGGTGTTTTAGTTTTACCTGCTGTGAAGCAGACCTGTTTCTGCAACGCGTTTCGTACTCAGCGTTGAGCGTGCTACTCAGGGTCGAGCCTGTTTCTGGAGCCTGTGCCGCAGCATCATTGGTGATGTGCTGGAGGGGACCAGGGGGACGGGTCCAAGGCGTGGCTGGGTTGCCATAGAGACAGCCTGCATCTGAGGTGCGTCGGTCGTGCAGCTCTTCTAACACTGGACAGTGTTCCGCCTCCTGAGTTGAGCGTATGTACCTCTGGTGCCCCTCTCCCTCCGCCGTGCGTTGGAAATCAGCCGGTGAGACTTGGGAAGTGTGTGTAGGCGCAGGAGGGGGAGCCGAGGACAGGGAGGCTCAGGCCGCATGCAGGAGCTTAGGGCCCGGCTCAGCCGTCTCCTCTGCTGGCGCAAGGTCTTTTCTGCCTCTTCCTTCCAGCGAATTGCACTGGGCGGACAGGCACGCTGTCGGACGCCTGGTATCTGTTGTTCCATCTTAAATTAGCTGTGACTTACTAAATATCCTTAATTACAAGTTTTAGAATGAACGAGTAGAACATCTTGTTTGCCACTTTAGAAACAATTAGGTGTTTGTATTGATGCAGAGAGAGAGTGTGTGTGTGTATGTGTGGTGTGTGTGCGTGCGTGCGTGCGTGTTTTGTGTGTGTGTGTGTGTGGTGTGTGTGCGTGCGTGTGTGTGTGTGTGTGTGTGCGTGTGTGTGTTAGGGGAACAGGACCTCTTCACTCTGCTCTGCTGCTAAGGATCAGCTCAGACACAGGTAGACCTTCTGCCTCTGCGTTCATCGACAATAGAGACCGGCCCTGAGCCAGCTGGACTGCGGTAGGGACAGGCTAAGGCTCTGGAGGGAGAGCTCTTGACACAAGGCCCCCTTCTCTATGCCTGCCTATCTCAGGTCTGTCCCCAGAAAGGGTGAGGATAGCCTGGTGGATGTTTTGTGTCCTGCCTCAGAGCCGGGCCGCCACCTGTCCAGCCAGGCCGCCACCTGTCCAGCCGGGCCACGCTCCCCAGCAGGCAGCGAGGCTTCGTGACGGCAGGCCTCAAGGGTCGTAGGAAGTCGGGTGCGCCCTGCTTTTCGGCTGGGCTGCCGTGAGGGGCTGGGTGGAGGTGCAGCCGGTGTGCTGATGTGCCCCTTGCGTGGGAGGCTGAGGGGCTCGAGTGGAGACGCAGCTGGCCGCTCTGAAGGGGTGGCACAGAGCCCGCCGCGCCCCGTGGCTGTGGAACTGGGGGACCCTGTAGCCAATGTGCTAATGCAGGGGCCAGGGCAACATGCTGCGGGTTTGGGCTCAGCAGGGGGATGACAGTGGCCCAGGCCCTGCCTCCTTGCAGGAAGCTGTGAGGTAGCCAGTGACACTGCTGGGAGCGTTTCCAAGTCCCGAGGCTTGCTGGGGGCAAGCTGGGGTGGACCTTGAACTGGTGGCGGGCCGGGGGAGCTCGGGACTCGGGCCAGGTGTCGCTGTTCCTGGCCTGCATTCACCCGCCTGTGTTTGTTCCTCCTCAGAGCCGACCAGACACCTGTTCAGGCAACTCAGCGACAAAGGTGAGCGTGGGAGGGGTGTGGATGGCCTTCCTCCGAGTCCCGGGGGGTGATGCCTGAAACAGCCCGGTGGTGAGGAGTGGGGAACAGGTTAGAGCACCCCTAGAGAGTGCCTCAGCCCTGCATCTGCAGAGGGGCCCTGCGCTCGCCCCGGCACACCCGGCCTGCGGACTCCCGATCAGGAGAGCCCCGTGGCAGGAGGCGCCCCAGTGAGGCTTCCCGGGCCCTAAGGAGGCTTGCTCTGCTCACTGGTCTGTTTCCCTCCCTGCCCCTCACCCGTGTGCTGGGTGCCCAGTGGTGGTGTCAGCAGCCAGAGCAGCAGGAATGAAGGTGAGAGGGGCGACGGAGGCTGGGGGGCGTGGAGACTGCTGCGCCCAGGGTGGGTGGGGCAGCCACACCCAGACGCCGGCCCTCTGCACTCCTCGCCCTCACTCAGCACAGCCCTGCCCACACCTGCTGTGTGCCGGCCCTGACGTGAGGGCTGCGGAGGTGACCGGCGGCCCTCATCACGCGGACCCTTCCCTAGCCTTTCCCTGGCACCGTACCCTGACACCTCAGGGTGCCCGCCCAGCATTGATCTCCCATTTTCCGTCTTCTGGGCCTATGTCCTAACCAGGACCCAGCCTTCCCGCCTGAACTGCCCTGCTGCTCAGCAGAGGCTTGGGGAGGCCGGGACTGGGCGTCTAGGCGTGGCCTCTACACAGCCTCCCCTCCCCCAGCTGCCCGCAGGAAGAGGGGAGGTTGCCCACCAGGTGGGTCACGAGGGCATCTTGTGCTCTGAACAGCATGCGGGCAGTGCTGGTGCCCTCCTGGACTTTGGGCGGCCACCCCAGGCACGGGGCCTGCACCCCGAGGCTGAGGGAGCTGCCGGAGAGGAGGAGGAAGAGGAGGAAGAAGAGGAGGAGGTGGTGGAGGAAGAGGAGGAGGAGGAGGAGGAGGAGCAGGCCTTTCCGGTCTCTCTGGAGGACCTGGCAGGGCATGGAGGCAGCAGGCAGGGGGCCAGGCCAACGCCCCCAGGCTCGGAGGAGGAGGAGGAGGAGGAGGAGGAGGAGGAGAGTCTGGCAGTGGCGGAGCAGGTAGCTGACCCTGCCAGCTCCCTGCTGGCCGCCCTCCACTGCTGGCACTATCGGGCCAACGCTTTACTTTTCTCCCGGGGTGCTATGGTGAGGTGTCTCTTTGATCTCCCCTCCTTGCGTGTTCCCTGGCCTGTGCATGCCCATCCAAGAGCCCTCCCGTCCCCTCCCTGCCTGCCCCTTCACGCCTGTCAGCACTTCTTAATCCCTCACTCCGCCGTCACACCCTGGTGAGCCCCTGGCATGCACTCCCCCAGGACGGGCACTAACTAGTACACCACCCCCGAGGAGCACGAGTCGGGCCGGGGCAGCGGGCGAGGCAGAACCAACACGGCAGGGCTAGGGGAGAGCTTGTCCCCCTGGCCCGGAAGGAAGGGCTGGCCGGGCCTCTCACACCTGCGTGGCTTCCTGCAGCCCCAGGCTGGCTGTTCAGCTTGCACGGGAATGGCTCGGGTCCAGGGCTGGCTCAGCACAGACCTTGGGTGCGGGAGGTGTTACCCACGTTGGAATGCAGAAGGGACGCGCTCCCGATTGTCCTGGAGCTGACGCTGCCCTCTGCCTGCTGCAGGGGAAGGGACGCCGGGAGTCTGAAGGCTCCAAGAATTGCAGAAGGCCTAGCAGCCGGTCTCCGACCAGTGCTGGCAAGCGCATGAGCTTCGAGTCCATCTCCTCCCTGCCGGAGGTGAGTGGCTGGCAGGTGGGCTGGGGTTAGTGCAGGGGCAGCTGGAGCTCAGGGTACGGGCTGGGCAGGTCTTTCAGACCTGGGGTGTCCCACTGGGAACAAGGATTCTCTGCTACCAGGACTCTTGCTCCTTTGGGAAGAAGCCTTTGCAGCCTGGGGTGTGTGGTTCAGTGGGTAGACATCTCCCTTCCATGAATTAGAAAAAGGCACTCCTTCCTTAGGTCAGCTGCAGGCCCATGCCAAGGGCCACAGCTAGTGGAAATGCACCACAGCTAGGCTGCCTTGGACAGGGCACAAGGTCCCACCTCTCCCAACCAGCCAGCCAGACCTTTGTTTTTTTTGGTTTTTTGAGACAGGGTCTTGCTATGCAGTTGAAGCTGGCCTTGAGCTCACTTTGTAGCCCAGGCTGGTCTCAAACTCTCAACGATCCTCCTGCCTCAGCCTCCTGAGTGCTGAGATTGCAGGCATGCACTACCACGCCCGGCCAGCAAGACTTTTAAGTCATGCCTGCAGCCACCTGTCAAAGGGGAAGGGCATCAGTATGATCAGACACCTCCTGTGTATCTGGTGTTTTATCTCTTTCTTCTTCTCCCTGCAACATCTCTGGACAGACAGAGGCTCTGAGAGGTTGAGGTGGCCCTGGCACCGAGAGCAGAGCTGAAATCAGACCTGGGTGTCTGACTCAGGGGCCCCGCTGTCCTCTTCCCACTGCTCTGTGCTGTCTGTGGGATATGTGGAGTCGTGTCCTTTGCTTTTCCCACATTACAAGGAGAAGGTCAGGAGCTAAGGCCAGACCCCAGGGTGCGTGCCACAGGCAGGACAAGTCTGAGAATCTGGGTGACACTGGGTAGGAATGAAGCTTGCTGTTGCCGACTGTTGGGGCGGCTACACCTTCGACTGGGTGTTGATGAACAACAGAAATATGTTGCTTGAAGTCCTGGAGGCTGAGAAATCCAGGATTAAGTGACCAACCGTGCTTTTTTATAAGGCACTAATCCCATTTGTTTTTTTGTTGTTGTTTTTGGTTTTTTTCCAGTACCGGGAATCGAACTCATGACCTTGCGCTTGCCAGGCAGGCGCTGTGCCACTGAGCTAAATCCCCAGCCCCAACTAATCCCATTTGTGAAGGTGAAGCCTTCGTGACTTACTCACGACTCCAAGGGTCCAGCTGCTGAATCTTATCACACTGGATATTAGGTTCTAACATGAATGGGAGGGGGGAACCATTCAGAGCATAGCAAGCAGTGCTGTCTTCTAATACTAGAATGCAAGCCCCATGTGTAATTTAAATTTTCTGGTAGCCATGTTAAAAAAAATTTAAAGAGCTGAGCATGGTGGCACACACTTGTAATCCCAGCACTGGGGAGGCTGAGGCAGGAGGATTGCTGTGAGTTCGAGACCAGCCTGGGCTACAAAGTGAGTTTAAGGGGCTGGGGATTTAGCTCAGCGGCAAAAAGCGCCTGCCTGGCAAGCGCAAGGTCGTGAGTTCGGTTCCTGGTACCAGAGAAAAACCAAAAAAAAAACAAAAAAAAAACCAACAAAGTGAGTTTAAGGCCAGCCTGAACTGCATAGTGAAACCTTGTGTCAGAAAGACAAAAAAAAAAGAAACAGGTGAAATTAATTCTAGCAGTATGTTTTATGTAATCCCATAGGTCTGAAATATTATTTTAGCATGTAATCAATATAAAAATTACTGACATTTTATCCCCTTTTTTTAAGTCTTTTTTTTTTGTCTTTTTGAGACAGGGTCTCCCTATGCAGTTCAGGCTGGCCTTGAACTCACTTTGTAGCCCAGGCTGGTCTTGAACTCACAGTGATCCTCCTGCCTCAGCCTCCCGAGTGTTGGGATTACAGGCGTGTGCCACCATGCCTGGCTGTATCCCTTCTTTTATACAAAGTCTTTGAGATCCGAAGTGTATTCTGCTCTTCTGGCGGATCTGGATTTGGACAGGCCGTGTTTGAGTTGTTCAGAATGCCAGATGTGCTGCTAGCTACTGTTTTGGACGATGGAGGCCTAGCTCCTGGGTCTGCACTGCAGTTTCTGGATTAGAACTAGTGGAATCAGGTCTGATGCCTCAGAATTTAGACTGTTGCTCCTTTCCCTAAACACCTCTCTGGAACGCCGTGCCAGCCAGTTAATGGCTCAGATTACCCCTGGGGTGGTCAGGAGGGAGTTCTCAGACGTGCTTTGTTGGCGTCTGTGGGGCTCACAGTTGGCGAGGCTGGCTGGCCTGAGCTGGTTTTCCTGTCCTGACTTCTGCTGGCAACAGCACATGTTTGTTGCCCTAGGGCCCTGCTCCCACAAGGGCCCTGGTTCCTTGGCGAAGTTGAGAGCTCCTCACGGGGCTCAGGCCTGGGTTTGAGCTTTTAGGGCTTTCAGGAGCTGCCTTCCATGAGGCAGGGACATCCCAGTACCGTGACTCTGAAGGAGCTATGAGAGCCATTCCCTGGAACCGGGGCAGTGCCTAGCCTGGTATCATGTGCTCCTATTATGTGCCGATAGCTCCCAGGCAGGCTGTCACCAGGAGGTGCCGCTGTCCCCCACTGTTCCTAGTACTTTCCTTGGGTGTGAGGCCATGGGTTCGGCAGGGTAATTAAAGGACATGAGCGTTTTCTTCTCCCTAAGGACCTGTCACGCTACTTCTAAGTCACTCACCTTGCTTGCCTTTGGCCCTAAACTGCAGGGCTCCTGGCCGCACTGTGAGCCAGCCGTGCCTTCCTTCCCCTAGGTCTTGTGAAGGAGGCTTTTACTCAGTGAGCTCTCTCTGCTGTCCCAGGTTGAAGCGGATCCTGGTCCTGGGGCCGATCAGGACGTCTTTGCTGTCATGGAAGGTCCTGGCACCGAGGAGATGCCCTCAGACACAGAGCCACCGGAAGTCCCGGAAATAGACCTCGACACTCACCAGGATCTGCTGGGGATGGACCACCCGGTGGACCTGGAGGATTTCGTGGTGGCCGAGAACACCGAGGACCTTAAGGCCCTGAGCAGCGAGGAGGAGGAGGAGGAGGTGGTGGGGGCAGCCCCGGAGCCCGAGAGCCTCCTGCCCCCCTCTGTGCTAGACCAGGCCAGCGTCATTGCTGATCGGTTCGTCAGCAGCTTCACTCGGTGCAGCAGCGTGACCCCGGAGGATGGCAATGGCAAGTGCAGTGGCTTCGGGACGCCACGGCTGGTCAGCCTGGAGGGCAGCGAGAAGGGCCTAGCCCGGTGGGGGAGCACAACAGACTCCCTCGGCTCCCAGGCTGCCCCAGAAGTGGGCATCGCCGTGGGAGTGGCCACAGAGAGTGGCTTTTCTGCCAGCGAGACAGAGTCCCCAAATGCAGGCTGCCCAGTGGAGCCTGACAGATCTTCCTGCAAGAAGGAATCCGCTCTCTCCACCCGAGATCGGCTTTTGCTGGATAAAATTAAGAGCTACTATGAGAACGCCGAGCATCACGATGCCGGCTTCAGCGTCCGGCGCCGGGAGAGCCTCTCCTACATCCCCAAAGGATTGGTGAGGAACTCTGTCTCCAGGATCAACAACCTTCCGGGGCCAGACCCGAAGCCAGCAGCTCCAGCAGGGTACAAAAGACAGGGCGGCTCCCGGGTGGCGTCATGGGCCTTGTTTGACCTCCCGGGGCTCAAACAGGCGGGCGCAGAGGACCCGGCTCCTGTCACGGATGCTGAGTTCCGCCCGTCGTCGGAGGTCATGAAGATGTGGGAGAGAATGGAGTCTGCTGAGCGAAGCCCCCGGCAGGGGCCGGGCCAGGGTCAGGCCAACGGCTTTGACCTGCAGGAGCCGCTCTTTATCCTGGAGGAGCATGAGCTGGGCGCCATCACCGAGGAGTCGGCGGTCGCCTCACCGGAAAGTGCCTCGCCCACGGAGCAGCGCAGCCAAGCCCGCCTGGCCCGGGAGCTGAAGGAGCTGGTGAAGGAGCTGAGCAGCGGGGCCCAGGGGGAGCTGGTCACCCCGCTGCACCCGCGCATCGTGCAGCTGTCCCATGTGATGGACAGCCACGTGAGCGAGCGCGTCAAGAACAAGGTCTACCAGCTGGCCCGCCAGTACAGCCTCCGGATCAAGAGCATCAAGTCGGTGGCGGCCCGGCCACCGCTGCAGTGGGAGAGTGCCGCTCCAGGCACGGACGGGAGGAGCCCCACCATTCCCTGCCTGCAGGAGGAGGCCGCCGAGCTGTCTGATGGCAGAGGTACGGTGGAACGGCAAGTCTAGGGCTGGAAAAGCCAGTTAGTAACCAGTGCCACTTCCAGAGTCCTGCCACGGATAAGGGTGGGGCTCACCGTACAGCACTAGTATCGGGGGGCAAGGTCATACCCAAGAGGGGGTGAGCCCTGGCAGCCAGTCTCAGCCAAGGCCAACCCTGCACGCCGTGCAGCCCTTCGGTGCCCGCCCCAAGCCCCTCGGCCGGAGCAAAGGGAACTTGGAGGAGCAGGAGCGCAGCGTCTCCTCTCCCTTTGATCCCTGGCCCCTTCCCCTCACTACTTTCGTCCATTCTTTGCATCCCCCTTTGACGAAGGGGCAGTAGGTGGTAAGTTGGATTTCTCTTCCCTCCCATGCAAAACCCCAGCAACCAGCCTGGCCTGCAGCGTGAGCCTAAGGAGTTGGACGGAAGTCTCTTTCCTTGGCTGTGCTCTTGGCAGTGCGATTCAGGTGGCCTTCTCTCTCCCCACAGGCCAGAGGAAGCCCGTGCTGTCCCTCTTCAGCTCTGAGCCCCTGGGGGCCCAGGCGCACAGCCCTCCCAAGCCCTCCTCTGCGGGGGAGACGTCGCCACGGCGCTTCTCCTTCAGCCCCTCTTCGGGCAGCCCGAGCACCACCTCGCCAGGGGCCCGGCTGTCCTCTCGGAGCCCCCTCAGCTCCTTTGACACCGAGACCTTCCACTGGCCCGACGTCCGAGAGCTCCGCTCCAAGTATGCCCACGACGAGGCTGTGCAGGCCGAGGCCAGCCGGCCCCGTGCCCCGCCGGTCGGTCGGAGTCGCTCGGTGCCCGAGAACATGGTGGAGCCGCCCGTGTCGGGCAGGGTGGGCCGCTGCAGCAGCCTGCGCACCAGGAGGAGCCGGACAGGCGGCGAGGATGCCCAGCCCCCGCCCCCTGGGCCGCAGAACGAAAGCCGGCTGAACGGAGGCGAGGTCCTGTGCGTCACTGCAGACCTCACCCTGGACAACAACCAGCGGGTGATCGTCCTGGAGAAGCGGCCCCTTCCCAGCCCCACCGCGGGGCCCGAGGAGGAGGGCCGCGCGCAGGGACCGAGTTCGCCGCGGGCCGAGGAGGGACAGGGCCGAGACTCCCAGCTGAAGGGAAGAGGACCCAGGGACCCAGCAGACCCAAGCAAGCAGGGCCGAGTGAGAAACCTGAGAGAAAAATTCCAGGCTTTGAACTCTGTGGGTTGACTTGAGTCCTGTGGGAGGAGGAGCCGTGTTGGGGATGGACGAGAGCCCGACGTGTCCACGAGGACCGGCCCACGCGGTGGAGGAAAGCTCTAGTGGAGGCGTGGCCGCACCCCTGCGGCTTGTGATAACCTGTGCTCCAGCCCGGACGAGCCGTTCTTCCCCTCCGAGGCTGGTGTGGCCACCTTCTTGTAAATAGTTCTCTGGCAAACAGCCAGATATTTAAGCTCACCTCTGCCCAGGGAGAGGAAGTGCTGCCTGTGCTCAGGCCTCGGGCTTTGGCTGGTCACCGCCAGGCCGAGGGCCCGGGGGGAGACCCCGGAAGTGGCTCGGGCAGCCTTTGCTCTTTAACTGTGCCTTTTCTTAGGACTTGGGCAGAAACGAGGCCAATAATTTATTGCTTTTCATTCTGTGGTGTGTGTGTGTGTGTGTGCACGCGCGTGTGTGCGTGTGAGCAAGTGTGTGTCCTCCTGTTGTTTATTCCCCTCCTGTGAAGAATGTGCCGGACTTAGTGCAGGTACTTGGGAGGGTTGTTGCGGACCCCGCTGTTGTCGCTGATGTACACATGTTTCATTATTTGCCAATGGTGCAATAACCACTGCTGACCAGCGGACCTGTGTGTGGCCTTTTTACTGGAGGGGACGTGGTGCTCGTGGGCCAGGGATGTCTTAGGGGCAGCAGGGTGTTTGTTCTACACTCATTCATTCATCATCGAGGCTCAGGAAACAGATGCTTTCTAGGGGCTAGCCTGGGCAATTTAGCAAGATCCTGTCTCAGAATAAAAAATAAAAAGGGTTGCGGGTGTGTAAGGTGTGGTCGTAGAACGCTGTGATGTTAAAAGACGTTTCTAAGCCGGGCGTGGTGGCGCACATCTGTAATCCCAGCACTCGGGAGGCTGAGGCAGGAGGATTGTTGCAAGTTCGAGACCAGCCTGAGCTACAAAGTGAGCTCAAAGCCAGCCTGAGCTGCATAGCGAGACCCTGTCTCAAAAAGACAAAAAAAAAAAAAAGTTTCTAAAAACTTGATTTCAGTGAAAGGCACATTACCGTTAATCGCCCTCCCATACTCCCTTTCACTTCAAGCACACCTCGTCGTTCTTGCCACTTTCTGAAGCAGTTCTGGAAGACCTCCTTTATGACTGTCTTTCGTTCTACTATTGTGGCTGCCTTGATGTCCTGAGTCCATTCAAAATGTTTACCTCTCATGGTCATTTTGACTTTGGGGAAGAGGCGGAGGCTGCACAGTGTGCCAGAGCCAGTGAATAAGGTGGATGAGGTCATACCTCGATGTGTTTATGAGTCACCTTCCCACTGGATGGTATGTGGCCATGCCATTCATTGTATTTTTGATCACAGCTTGTAAAGACATTCATAAAAGAGGACTTCCAGAACTGCTTCAGAAAGTGGGAAGAAAAAAAATAAATTTAATAAATAAGTAAATAAATAAATAAGAAAGAAAGAAAGTGGAAGAGGCCAGGTATAGTGGCACATCCCTGTAATCCCAGCACTTGGGAGGCTGGGGCAGGAGGATCGCTATGAGTTTGAGGCCAGCCTGGGCTACAAAGTGAGATCAAGACCAGCCTGAACTGCAAAGTGAAACAGTGTCTCAAAAAGACTTAAAAAAAAAAAAAAAAAAAGGGCTGGGGATTTAGCTCAGCGGCACAGCGCCTGCCCGGCAAGCGCAGGTCATGAGTTTGATCCCTGGTACCGGAAAAAAAGGGACAGTATTTTGAGAGGGATTAATGGTAATGTGTCTTTTATTGTAATAATTTTTTTAAAAATTAAACATTTATCATATATTTTAATTACCTCTTGTAGCATCCCTGGGATTTAATCCTTAGCACTTTAGGGGAGAAAAACCTGATTCAAAAGGGCCAGGAATGCCTCTCTATTGCTAATTGGACTTCCTGCTCTTTCTCTGTGGAAGACCAGCCTTGTTTGGGTGGTTGGTTCTGGCTGTGGCCGGGAAGGGAGGGGCTCAGGGCCCAGGTGGTGGGGTGCTCTGCGAGGTTCCCTGAGCACCTGCTCAGGGTCAGGGCCTCTGCTGAATCTTCTGCCTAGGAGGAGGGCCTCAGCCTGAAATGTCCGCTGGGCCTCGAAGGTCAAGGGAGGATCAGAGGTGAGTGACGGTCCCTTATGCAGAAGCACATGTGGCAGAACTAGCCTTGTTCTATCAGCGCTCTGCTTTTTGTTTTTTTGATTTTTTTTTTTGAGACAAGGTCTCACTGTGGTCTAGGCTGGCTTTGAACTCACAGCATAGCCCTGGCTGGCCTAAAACTCGCGATCCTCCTGTCTCAGGCTGGAATGACAGGCAGGCACCATCATGCCCATCTTTGCCTGCATCTTCCGTGTCATCTGCACGGGCGCCGAGAACACCCGTGGCTCCTCCCAGGCAAGGCCGGGACACAGTGCTGCGTACCGCAAGCACGTTGGACAGGTGACCCAGGTTCTCGTCCTCAGCTGAGTCACCCCAATTCGTGCCCCTTCTTCATCCCTATGGAGGAGTGGTTGCTTTCGATCCCCTGACCGCTCTTCTAGGGATGGGGCTGAGAGTTGTAGCCGACCAACCCTCTCCCCACGTCATGCCCACACCCCACCCGCTGTGTCTGGGGACCTTGGGACAGGGCAGCCACTGTCACTGGCTGCCCCTTGGGATCCCTGGGAGCGTCTTGAAGCCAGGCAGTGCCTGCAATCCATCCAGGCCACGTGAAACTGCTCCTCTGCAGATGGGTCCCCAGGTGCAGAACTGGGGACCTTGATGACCAGTGAGGGCCGGAATCAGTCTAGAGCTCTCAGGGCAAAGGCCCGGACTGATCTTGGGCAGTGATTTTGCCCCGCAGCAGGCCCTCAGCTCGGTGGGCACAGAGGATGGCGTTTGTCTCCGGGCCTCGGATGGGGCTGAGGCCTGTGTGGCCGCAAAGTCCTAAGACCTCTGGAAACAAGCCAGAGTCTGACTGTTAGTCTCCTGGCGTCAGACCCTGAGGCCCCGTTCAGAGAGGAACAAGGCTACTCAAATAAGACAGACAGATGTAGAGCATTATTGATTTATTAGAAAAACTAGTAAATGAGTGTCCTCTGGTTTGGTGGAAGCACGTTTGAGCAGGTAGAGGACAAGGCCCAGCCGGCCCCAGGGCCAGCCCCAGATGACATGGTTTGTCCAACAGGGGTGCATTCCACTGTGCTCACCTCTTTCGCGTCCTCCCTGAGCTTGCTTGACCAAGGGACCAAGCCATGTGGCCTGCTGGCCTCATCCTCCTCTGGATCCCTGCCTCCTCCCACCAAGGGAGGAAGGGGACCCGGGATTGGCCTAGGGGACCTGGCTGTGCTTCCATAGAGAGGAGCAGGGTAGAGGGGAAGCCGAGCCCGACACAGGCCTCCTTGTGATACCTCGCTGGTGGAGGTAGGTGGGGCTGGGAGCCCCAGGCGCCTCCAGTTCCGCCCTCAGCCAGAGTCAGCTGAGACCAGAGACAGGGAAGGAGAGAGGAAGGAGGGCCGCCTGATCATGCCTGGAGGAGTTTCCTCTAGCCTGCTTGGGGAGGAAGCCCGTTATGCTGGTGTGGACTGGGGCTGTGCCAACCTAGTTTGGGAATACTGTACGGAAAAGACTGCAGAGTAGAAAATGTAATGGGGGGGATAGAGGAAGGAAGAGGTGCCTTGCGGGGGCACCAGGAGAGCCTAGCCCTAGAGTGGCACAGGGTCTCCCAGGGGTGGGCGCCTGCGGTGTCAGTCCGGTTGGTCGAGTGTCTTGGGGCCTGGGTGACGTGGCGGGATGCGTGGGGAGCTGGCAGGAGGTGGTGGGTCACATGCAGCTGGCTGCCCTTGCCCAGTCTAGGGGACTTGGGGCGCTAAGTCCCAGCTCTGCCTTTGGAGCTCAGTGTCTTGGCTCTGCGGTGTCAGCTGCTGGGAATGCCTCTCTTCGGGTGCTACTTGGGCACACTCGGAGGGGACGGGGTGGGCCCTTGTACTTGGCTCCCTAAAGACTGGCCCAGGGGAACAGCCCCGAGAGCTGCTCGCCACCTTCCGCCCTTCAGCAGGAAGCCCTCTGTCTGCCCTAGGGGTGGACATGCGCGCAAACGCACAGGGGCGCGCTGTCACCTCCCTGCCTCTTGCCTTGGTTTTCCTGGTTTTTGCCACAAACAAGGTTCCCTGTAGATGCAGAGGACTACAGGGTCCTACAGCTGGGGCCAAAGGAAGACCCTGGGCCCCTGGCTGTGGAGGTGAAACGCCCGGGATCTGGGATGTCAGTTTCCACTAGAGAGCTTCCCTCCTGGGCTTCCTGTCTGCTGGAACTGGGGTCACTGACAGCGTCAGGGCTGCAGCCCAGGCCCGCAGTAAGGGGCTCCCGAGAGGGCCCATACCTGGGTGCCCCCCACCCCCGTGTCTTCTTCAGCCTCACCCAGTTCATCCCCACACAGCCTGCTTCCTACGGGGGGGCCACAGAAACTGGCCGTGCGCCTTGGGGACCCTCACGGCCTCCCTTGGAGAGCACACCTGCTGCCCCCAGCATGGCCCCTCTTGGCTATGGCCCAGGGAAGATGCTGACACTGGCTCGGAGTCGTGGCAGGGGAAGTCTGTGGAGCCCTGGTCAGCACTAAGGGGCCCGGTGGGTCCCCTTCCAGAAGCATGGGCACATCTCCGTCTGAGCACAGACTGAAGTATCCCTTTCGGAGCTCGGATATGGGGGTGGTAGGTGTTTGGCGACCTCTGTAAGTGACCCCCAGAACCCTAGGCCAGGCCTGCAGGAGAAGCTGATCAAGAAGGGCCACACCCTCTGCTCCGGCCCCAGCGCTAACCCTAGCTGTCGTGGTAGACGGGCTAGTAGTGGTGGTGATACCTAGGTGTGGCCACATTTGCCATGCCAGGTGCTAAGTCTGCTCTCTGCCCGGTTGGTACTCCTGGGTGTAGTGGCTGCAGACAGGCAGGACACAGCAGGCTCTTGCTCTGGGATGCTTTCCTCCAGCACTGGGGTGCCCGTCTTGTACCGGGGCCCACGCCGCTCCCTGGGGGCCCTGCGCCTGCTGGCTATTGCTGGTTGGGCTGCTACTGGGTACGGCCGCAGGCTGTGCCTTCGGCAGTGTCGGGACCCGTCTGTCCCTCCTTCCCTTCCGAGCCCAGGGCTTCTGGAGGAATGGTTTGAGAGCTGCTGGTCCTTCCTCCTCCCACGGGTGCTGGGGCAGCAGGAGGCTCTTCCCTCGGGACCCATGAACGGGGCAGGGGGCTGTGCCCCTGAGGAGAGAGGAAGGCGCACGCAGGCCCTGAGGAGCGAGTCCCTTCTGAGGAAGCCCAGTGGGGAGGCGGATGGCCGCACCCCAGGCCCGCGTCCCTTGTTCCCTCAGTCCCCAGCAGCACCCTGCCCTCGTGGACAGGTCAGTCGCCCCAAGTCCCTCTTCCCTTCCCCTGTCTCTGGCTGTGACCAGGTGGGCATAACCCCGAGCAAGGCTTGCTGGGGACTGGGCAGCTCGAGGAGCCCCGTAGCCTGCTCCAGCTTCGCGGGGCGGGGTGGGCGTGCTGGCCGGCGCAGCAGTGCAGCGGCCCGCGGGCGGGCGGGAGCAGGGCAGGCGCAGGCGGGGAGGACGGGCGGCGGGTCCCTGCGCGTCCACACCCGCGGGGCCGCCCGCGGCTACTTCTTTTTGGGGAAGAAGCTGAATCTCTTCTCCTTGTCCTTCTTGCCGAGGCTGACCTCGGGCCCGGTGAGGGAGGGCAGGGGCAGGCTCTGGGCCTTGACGCGGATGCTCTGGGACTCGCTGATGGCCGTGCTCACGCCCTGCAGCCAGGACAGCATCTCCTCCTGCGGGGCGCAGGGTCAGGACCGCCCCAAGCGGGGTCTCCAGCCCCCCTCGGTTGGGCTGGGGCCCTGGGCACTTACCTCATCCTTGCCGTGGAAGAGCCACTCGCTGCCGTTGCTCAGCCTGGGAGGACAAAGGGTTTCCCGGGTTCACGCGCGCGGGCCTTTACCTGGCACAGGCGAGCTGGGGCCCGTCATCCCCGGGCCTATCCCCCGGCCCCTGGAGCCCGCACCGCTCTTTGTGAGTCTGCAGATTTGAGACCTGTGAGCAGCAGCTCTCGGGGAGCTGGTCGGCATGGGCCTCCGCTTGGCTCTGTGCCTGCGGCTGGAAGGGCTGGGCGGGAGGCTCACCTCAGCTTGAAGACGTGCTTCTTCTTCTTGTAGTTGGCTGCAACCTCGCAGATGGCGTGCCTCAGGGCCAGGGGCTCCTCCCCGTGGTAGGGCACCCCCAGAGCCAGGTTCTTGGCATCCTTGTAGAAGGTCAGCTCGCTGTTCCTGAGCACGCAGTAGAGGTTGTTCCAGGACCTGCGGGATGGGCACAGCGGGTCACTGGCGGTCCTGATCGGACTCCGCAGCCAGTTCCTGTAGCTTTGGGACTGTTTCTCTTTATTGTTTCATTTTTGCCCTCCTAAAGAGTAACACGTTTTTGTTGTTTAAAGCCAGGCATGGGCAGTTTGCACCTGTAACCCCGGAGCTCTGGGAAGCTGAAGTAGGAGTCACAAGTTTGAGGCCCACCCGGGCAACTTAATGACTTAGCATGACCCTGTCTCCACATAGAACATGAAAAAAGGCCCTGGGTTCAATCCCCAGTACTAGAAGGGAGGGGAGTGGGGAAACAAAAATAATATGCATGTTACTTTACTTTTTTTCTCTGCACATAGCTGAGAGCAGATTATACTATATATCCTGTGTGTGTGTGTGTGTGTGTGTGTGTGTGTGTGTGTGTGTATTGCTTGGTGTCAAACCCAGAGCCCTCCCTGGGCATGCACAGCCTATGAGTCCTGTATTTTATTTTATTTTTCAGACAGGGTCTCGCTATGCAGTTCAGGCTGGCCTTGAACTCACTTTGTAGCCTAAGCTGGTCTCGAACTGAAAATGATCCTCCTGACTCAGCCTCCTGAGTGCTGAAATTACAGGAGTGTGCCACCATGCCCAACCATCCTGCTTTTCCTTCCTTTCTTTCTTTCTTACTTCCTTTTTTTTTTTGTCTTTTTGA
Organism: Chinchilla lanigera; assembly: GCF_000276665.1. Lineage (NCBI taxonomy): Eukaryota > Metazoa > Chordata > Mammalia > Rodentia > Chinchillidae > Chinchilla > Chinchilla lanigera. Next base: position 5,166,215 of record NW_004955466.1, on the reverse strand, counting down.
GACAGGGTCTCACTATGCATTTCAGGCTGGCTTTGAGCTCACCTTGTAGCTCAGGCTGGTCTTGAACTCACAAAACTCCTCCTGCCTCAGCCTTCTTTTCTTTCTTTTTCTTTTCTTTTCTTTTCTTTTTCTTCTTTTCTTTTCTGGATTGCCCTGGGAACTAAACCCAGGAGTGCTCTTATCACTGAGCTACATTTTATTTTTATTTTTTTAAATTTTGAGATAGAGTCTAAGTGGCCAAGTTGTCCAGGCTGGCTTTGAATTTGTGATCATCTTGCCTTAGCCTTCTGAGTGGCTAGAACTAGAGCAAGAACTACCACCCTGAGATACATGTGGACGGCTTTCAAGCTTAACAGTATGAGTATTTATTTATATAAGACTCTTTCCTGTTTCTAGTTGTGCTGTTGTGGCTGCCTCAGTGTCTGGAATTGACTTAAGATGTGTAGCTTTCCTGATCATTTTTACTTTGGGGGAAGAAGACATATGGTGCAGGGTCAGGTGAATAAGGTGGGTGAGGACATGCCGTAATGTTTTTCAAGCCTACCTTCCCACTGGACGGCGCTTGGCTCCTGCATTCACTGTATTTTTTTTTTTTCCCTCCGGTACCAGGAACCGAACTCACAACCTTGCGCTTGCCAGGCAGGCGCTTTGCCACTGAGCTAAATCCCCAGCCCCTCACTGTATTTTTTTATCACAGCTCATAAAGACACTCACAAAAGAGGACTTTAGAACCGCTTCAGAAAGTGGCAGAATGATGGGTGGGTGTGTTTGAGACAAGGGGGAGTGTTTGGTTTGTTTTTGGTTTTTTGAGACAGGGTCTTGCCATGTAGTCTAGGCTGGCCTTGAACACACTATATAGCCCAGGCTGGCCTCAAACTAGAGGGGATTCTCCTGCCTCAGCCTCCTGAGTGCTCGGATTACAGGTGTGCGCCACCACACCTGGCTCATTATATATTTTAATCATCCCTGTGTCCACAAATATTTCTTAAAAATAGTTTTAAAGAAAATGGTTTCCCATCACACATACACACAATATCTTTATTGGTGGACCTTATAACACTGGAAAATTTATACACAATTTAAATAGCAATGTGATGAACATTCTTATTTATAAATCTTTGCCTATAATTCTGCTCTTACCTTGAGAAACATTTCTAGGAAAAGAATTATACAGTCTTAAGGCAAACACGGTAACCTTTTCCAAGTATTTCTACATTCATTAGATACTTGATTCTCACTACAGACCTGTGACGTGAGCTGAACAGGGTTTGCTCTGGGTGATGATTGTGATTTTTGCTTTAGTGATATAGGCCCAGTCTGCTGTCTCAGTACTTTGTAAAGAAACAGATCTGCACCAGTCCAATCCTATCTCAAACGCATCTAGGTCGTGGCCAACCCCAATCTCTGCCCATGACAGAACTGAGACAGGCTCTTCCTGTCATGCCAGGTGGCCCCCAGCCGGCCCGGGGGTGCCCCGGAGCTCCCCCGTGTCACCGCGGCTCGACGGGTGCAGCCGCCCCAGGCGCGGCCCCTCCCCACGCACCTGTTGGATGCCTTCTTGTTGGGCCCCTCCAGGTCGTGCTTGCGGCCCAGGTAGCCCTCCATCTGAACGCTGTGCCCGTGCTCCAGCTGGGCCGGCAGCGTTGTGGGCTCGTCGCCTTCACTCAGAGGCGTGTCCAGGACCTTACAGAGGGGCTCCGAGGCGGGCCCGTCATCCCCGACGGACTTGTCCTGCTGCCCGTCCTCCTGCTGCCCCGGCGGGGCTCCCGGCTGCAGGTCCTGAGGCCGTGCCTGCTCTTCTTCCCCCTGTTCAGGGGCACAGGGGAGGAGCACGCATTTCTGGGGGCTCAAGCCTAGGGACGGCCTTTCTTGGCAGGCCCCCCTCCCGAGCCTGCTCCCCTCGCTGTGCACGCCCGGGCCTGCCCCGGCCCCTATCCCTGCCCCGCCTCCATCTGCAGCTCCTCCATCCATCCCTCCAAGCTAACAAGCAACAAGGCTCCCGGAGGGACCCGGAGCAACCTGAGTTGTTTCGCATCCAGGCCAGGTCCCAAGACTGCGGGCAAAGCTCCGTACTGGAGCGCACCTGTGTGACTTGTGGGACTCCGGCAAGATGTCACTGAAAGAAGGGCTCTGCGGCTAGGACAGGGGTGCAAAGCGCTGGTCCTTGGGTGTTGAACAGAAAGTCTGCTGGTACCTTCAAATTGTGACCAAAGCCGTAGAGCTAAGGGCACCAGACTCTTCCCCCACTTTATAAAGGGGCACCCCAACCCCTGTGGGCCTTCATCAGGCCAGACACGCCCTTCCTCCGCCATTCAGTGGGGTTTATTACGGGGATAGGGCCGTGGTTCCTAGCCCTGGCTGCCCCTCCCTACAGCCGTTCACCCACCCTCAGGGGCCAGCACGCTGGCAGTTCTTGGTTAGCATTTCACAACTGCTGCGCAGTAGGGATTGAGAATCCCTGGCACAAGCAGTCCCTGCCTTGGAGAGGCCCTCGGGTTTTTCCTCCCTGCAGAGGCTCAGGTGGGCCCTAGCCCCTGCCCAGGCCAAATGAGGGGCCTACAAAGAAGTGCTCAAATATGCACAGGGGCCCAAGGGCAGGGACACGGCCTCCCAGTCTCTGGCTGGGCGTCTCCTTCTGCAGAGGCCTCACTGGTCTGCGCTCGTGGCTGGTCTGGCAGAAGACAATCAGCAGACGGATGGGGGTGCAGGGGGCAGCCGGCAACTGCCAGAAAGGGCCAGGGTGGGCCAGGGAGGGCGGGAGGCCTAGGTGCCGTGAGCACCAAGGAAGGCAGCCGCCCGGCCAGCACCCTCCTGCACCTCCTTTCTCGGCGCCCCACTGCTGGAGACGGTGGAGCACCAAGCGGGAGGGCTCCCAAGCAGGCTGGGAGCCACCCCGGGCAGTCAAGGCCCTCTGCTCCCGCCTCTCTGCCCCCTCCTCCCTGCCCCAGCAACTGGGGAGGAGAGCAAAGGCGCCAGGAGCGAGGCAACCTTGTTCTTTTCATGGTGTGTGCTCTAGACCGCAGGCCAAACCCGCAGGAGCGGAATGTAGGCCGGGAGGGTGTGGGCACCGTGTGGGGGGTCAGGCTGAAAAAACTGCATGCATTGATTTTTAAGGGTCTCAGTACATTGCTCAAACTGGCCTCAAACTTGGGATCCTCCTGCCTCAGCCTCTCACATAGCTGGGAAACCAGGCAGGCACACCCAGCTGGGTAAACATGAACAGTGGAAGTGACTGAGCTCTGCCCGAAGTGGCATTAAGGGATGTGAAGGGGGACTCAGGAGAGAAGTCAGAAGGGGGCATTGGGGATTTAGCTCAGCGGCACAGCGCGGGCCTGGCAAGCACGAGGTCATGAGTTTGATTCCCGGTACCAGAAAAAAACCAAAAAAAAAAAAAAAAAAAAGAGAGAGAGAGAAGTCAGAAGGGAGGGGTTGGAAGAAAGGTGAGGCAAGGCTGATCACGTACAGACTAGGAAACGTACAGACTCAGCAAACAGGCTGTCAGTGGGGGTTCTAGATGTCATGTAAAGAAAGGGTCATGTGTCTGGAAAAGTTCAGAAACCGCTAGCCCAGTCTGGTATTTTCTACGTGTAGTGAGAAATCCAATGTTCAGGGAGATCAAAGGCACACGATAGGTATAGGAGCCAGGTGTGGTGGCGTACGCCTATAATCTCAGCACATTGGTGGCTGAGGCAGGAGGATTCCTTCTAGTTTGAGGCAAGCCGGGGCTACAAAGCCAGGCTGTCTCAAAAAACAAAAAAATAGGTATAGGAGGCAATTAGGAACAAGGTGCTCTGGAAATGGACAGGCCTGAGCTTTTAATCCCACCTTCAGGACTGATCTTGTGGGACTTTAGAACCTTTGAGGGCTATGGCTGGCACTCTCATCTCTGCATCCTGCAATGTGGGGGTCTTAGGGTGCCTGGGTAGCCTGCACCTCCTTTCTCAGCTGTTGGTGCAGACAGGACAGGAGCGAAGCCCCCGGTGGGCATCTAGGGTAGAAGATGGAAGCCAGCAAGTCAGGGAGCCTTCCTGGTGCTGCGGGCAGGGCGAGGTCACCAGCACCTCCTCTACTGGTGGTTTGGAGCCCTTCAAAGTGATGGTGTCTGCAGCTGCTGGCTCTGTTGTGAGTCTTCACTCTGCCCCCACCCTGTCCCCTGGGCTTTGCTGAGCAGTGGTCACATGACTGTGACCGGCTCAAATGTCTCTGCCCGCAGGAGTGGGCGCTCGGGGCCGAGATACTGCAAGCCAGCCTCACTCGTCTCAGTTAGGACGCCCGAGTCACCACACAGGGACACAGAAATAGCCTGAGGCCCCACAGGCCCCTTGCACGGATGTTTAGGGGGTGGCACCCAAGACAGTGAGGCAGAAGTCTCTACACAGGGTGTAGGACAACAGCTTCTGAAAACTCAGAATTGGACTTTCACAAAGAGCTCACAGCTTTATAAAGAGAAGACTCTGAGGGGCTGGGGATTTAGCTCAGCGGCAAAAGCGCCTGCCTGGCAAGCGCAAGGTCGTGAGTTCGGTTCCCGGTACCAGAGAAAAACTAAAACCAAAAAAAAAAAAAACAAAACAAAGAGAAGACTCTGAGGCCAGGTGGGACGGTGCATGCAGTGCGTGATCTCAGCATGCAGGAGGCTGAAGCAGTAAGATCGGAAATGTGAGAGAGCAAGACCCTGTGTTACCATCCCCCCTCCCAAAAAAGACTTAGAGGAAGATTCTACCTTCACATATATCCGGGTGGTCAAATCCTTTTCTGAAGCAAACCAGTTTGTAAAAAATCACTCTCGGGGTTCTGATGTGCAGAGGGGAGGTTCACAAGACAGTGGAGCGTGGGCAGAGGGAGTGCCTTGCTCCCTCCGGTAAATCTCACCTGTGGCTCTGTGGGAAGCAGTGTGTGGTGTGGAGATCTTCGCTTCGTATATTTTTTTTTGGCTTTTTGGGACAGGGTCTCCCTATGCAGTTCAAGCTGGCCTTGAGCTCACTTTGTAGCCCAAGCTGGTCTTGCACTTGCAACGATCCTCCTGCCTCAGCCTCCTGAGGGCTGTGATTACAGGTGTGCGTCACCACACCCGGATTCTTTGCAATTTATAAGGGATAAGGAGCAGCTCTCTCGGGGGCCTTTGACACGTGGCCATGCCTTTGGGAGGGCAATGCTAGCACAACAGGTGTGTGTGTAGGGGGGCCTGCTGGGAGGTAGGAGCTGGCCGGGATGGCCCCTGACAGAGGGTGTAGATGAAGCTGATGTGAGGTGAGAACTCGGAATTCTGCTGCTGGAAGAAGTCCTCAGGGTCACTGACTCAGCCCTCCTGTCACTGATGGGGAAGCCAGCCTCCAGCCCAGGGGCTGCGGGACCTCACAGCAGGTTAGTAGCAGAGCTGGAGCAGAACCGACAGCTTCTGCTGTCCTGTCCACACAAAGCCTTTCCCCTAGCATGGAGGTGGCGCGGGGCTGCTGGCTGGTGCTGGGCACGCAGGGTGGTCAGGCACAGAGGGAGCCAAGTGGCTGGGCAGAGACCCGCCCGTTCCCCGGGGCTTTGAACCTGCTGACAGTGCTCATGGAGCCGAGGTGTGGACAAAGTAGTTCCTGCCTCTTTAGCAGCTGAGCCATGACCCCAGCCCAGCGGTGGAGGCGGGGGCACAGGGTCACACAGGCAGATGGTGCGGGCAGAAAAGCCAGCCTTGCCCAGCCTCGGGGGAAATAAACCGGGGAGGAGAAGGGAAAGGGTGACAGTGCTTTCTGCCACCCCTGGAAGCATGCCATGGCCCAGGTGGAGATCTGCTGTGCCCCTCAGAGCAGTGGGTAGAGTGCCAGGAACCAAGGGATGCTGGCCCCTCACATGCTTGCGGTGTGGCTGCAGGGCCTGGCAGGTTCCGCCACCAGGCACTGGGTGGAGGGGAGACCCGAGCCCTCACTGTCCTCTGTGCCCTAAGGGAGAAACCAGCTGCCACCCCGTTTGCACTGCTGCAGAGTGCTCAGCATAGGACGCTACCCAAGGAGCTGGGACAAGCTTCAGGAGGAGGGGCTGGCTGCCTGGAGGCGTCCTGAGCACGGGGCTGGGGAGGCGAGGAGTCCAGACCCCAAGCAGCCATGAGACCAGGAGGGCAAGTGGCCAGGCTGGGACTGGGGTGGGGGGGCACTGCCTGCTGCACAGGGGAAGCAGGCAGAGGCTGGAGGGTCCCCTCCACAGAGGACGTTCAGAACCTGGGCCGTCGGGGAGATGGGCAGGATGGGCCAATCTCTTCTCAGGACTAGGGAGTTGAGGTGTATTTCCAGGATCAGCCAGCAGGTGGCACGAGGGATCGCACAGAGACAACAGCGAACTAACTGGGCCGGGGCCCACAGGGCCTCTGGGAGGTTCTGGAGATGCTCAGGGATCTCAGACACTTTCACAAGCAAAGGAACGTGAGCAGCAGGGTCTTCTGCACAGATAGCACTGGTGAGAACCAGCCTGCACCTGCGAGGCAGGGGGCCGGACCACAGCCACGCGCTGAGTATGCGACACAAGCCCAGCGCATGCACAGAGGGGTTTCTGGGGTGGGGGGCTCCGGGCAGGCTGGCTTGGGAGAGGTCCACACAGACAGCTGTGTCCAACCCACAGCTCGCAGGAGGGCTGCTGGCCCTCTTTTTTTGTTTGTCTGTTTTTGAGACAGGGTTTCTCTATGAAGGTCAGGCTGGCTTTAAACTCACTATGTAACCCAAGCTGGCCTTAAACTCACCTCCATCCTCCTGCCTCAGCCTCCCGAGTGCCAGGATTACAGGTGTGCGCCACCACACCCGGCTTGGCCCTCTTCTTGAAAAATGTTAGAATAAAAAATTTTAAATGGAAGTTCTGTTACTTATACACATTCAGTATGTTATATATTTTGTATGTGGCCCGAGACAATTTCTCTTTACTCAAGATGGCCTAGGCCCGCTAGGTGTGTCCAGCACATGGGCTGCAGTTTGGCCAGGCCTGGCAGAGGATGCTTCTTTTAAGCGGGGGGAGTAGATAGCCAATGAAGAGACTTCGATGTCACCTCTAAGCGTCAGATGCCTCACCTACATTCTTCCAATCCTCACAGCCTCCCTGCAAGGCAGATACGGTTGCTGCCCATTTTACAGATGAGGGGCGGGGGTGGGGAGGTGCAAGTCGCTTCCTCACAGCCCTCGGCATCTAGTGAAGGGGGGCGAGGGTGAGGCCTGTCTGGCTCCACCCTTGGTGCTTTCTCCACCGAGTCCTGTGGTGACGGGGAGACCTATGGCTCCCGAGGAGGGCGCCTCTCCGCTGGCCCAGGTCTAAATGAGATGCACCCGGCTTACATAAGACACGTGGCTGATCTGATTAAGCAGCGTGAGCACACCAGGGCTGCGCTGGAAGGAGCTGGAAGGTGGAGGGCCCGAAGCCAGACAGGACCCACGGTCAGATGCCAGGCGGCCGGCCCTGCTGGGGGCAGTGAGTGGGCGCAGCGGCCACTGGCCGAGCACATGCCCCGCCCCCAGGATCTGCCGGCTCAGCAGGGAGCTCTGGGGGGCAGGGCTGTGTGGGTGGGGTGGAGACGCTGTTCAAAGACAGCTGCGTGCGAGAGAATTGCGGTTTGCTGAGTTGAAAGCAGCCAAAGCGACAAAGAAATGAAGAGGTGGCAACGTAGGGCCGCACAAACGCCCCGCACAAGCCAGCAGAGATGGTGCTGAACAGGGGGAGGGGCCGTGGGGGAGCGGAGGCTGGGGCGCAGTGACACACCCACAGGAAGCGGGGTTGGGGAGCAGAGCTGCTCGGTGCTGCAGCCCAAGGTGTAGCTATGTGTCCAGGGCAGCAACTCGGGGCGTGGGCAAGGGCACGGGGTGGATTGCAGGGCAAAAGCCCATCAGGTACCGTGGGTGAGGGTGAAGGGGAACAGCCGTTTCCAGGCTCCCCCAGACCGGGAGGAAGGAGACCTGGCCCCTGCCAGGGGGCAGGGAGGTAGGAGGTTCCCACCAGAGCTGCATCCACCATGCCCCCCACTGTGTGGTCTCCTCGGAGCCTGTCCCTGAGGAGCTAGTGGCTGCTCAATCTCTTGGTGTCCTGGAGCCAGCCACTCAGCATTAGAAAGACCGGGGAGAGTTAGAAGACGCCAGGCCCTGCACACAGATCAGTACCCAAGGGGCGAGCTGTCACTCCAGTCCCACTTGTGAGATGCCTGCAGTGTCTACTCATTCTCCTCCCGAGCCCGTCAGTATCTGGGGTGCTCGGAAACAGCGCAAAGGAACTTGGGAGGTGTTTGGAGCAGGGCGATTGCATCTGATCATCGCAAAGAGAGCTGGGCACCCCCAGCAGCCTGCAAACCCCAGAAAGAGCCTCGAGCAGGCTCCTGCAGGGAGCCAGGCGAGGTGCCAGACTGCAGGCTGCCACACCCCTGCCACCCTGACTCAGGCATCCTGAGCAGACAGGGACACACCCAGGTTGGGAGAATGCTGACGTGCTTTCCCGGCTGGGTCCGCCCATTAAGAACAAACCTAGAATCTGCATGCACTGCAAAATGCCTGCAAAAGCTGCTCTTAGCAGGGCAGGAGGACTGGGGAAGCTTGTTCAGGCAAAAGGAGAAACAGCTGCTGGCCCCTCGCCCACGGCGCTTCCCTCTGAGGACATCGGAGCCCCCTGCCGGCTGCTGCGGAAAGCTCCCGCTGCTACGGAAAGCTCCCGCTGCTACTCCCAGGGAGGCTGCTCTGGAGGTGGAGCTGGTGGCTGGGGTGCTTAGGGGGTGACAGCCAGCCAGACCCTGAATGAAAGGGGGCCCAGACTGCATGCCAGCGCCCACACAGCTTCTAGGGCACTGTCCTCCACATTCACAAGGGCTGGCTACTTCCCCAAAGCCGCACAAACCCAAGACCCTGGCAAGGAGAGGCGAGGGACCCAGGAGCCCTGACTCCGTCTTCAGCCTCCCGAGAGCTCTCCAGGGAGCTGGCTGTGCAAGCAGTCTCGGAAGCCACGGGCCTGGGAGCCGCCCTCAGGAAGCAGCTTTCCTGACCGCGCTGGCGGCTATGAAAGGCACTGGGGTGGCCTCGCAGCCCCGGAGCAGCCTGGTTCCCGCTGGAGCGTGGAGGCTCACAGGACATGTTTGTCCCAAACAGTGAAGCGACTCTCAGTTATCACAGCCCCTGGAGCGCCAGCCCCACTCCGGTCATTGCAGCGGCCCTGCAGACACCACTTCCCACCCCCACACCGGAAACAGGCGCTGTGGAGGATGTGTGCAGGAGAGGCTGCGGCCTGTGGGTCCTCACTAGCCCCCTGGAAACCCACCTCCCCTCCTGGAGATGCTATACGGGGCAGGCCGAGGCAGCAGGTGTCTGGAAGATGAGGGACACTCAGAAAGACCCCTAAGGCCCTCCCAGGGCCAGACACACGGGGAAAGGGAGGTGCATCGGGCGAGGGTGTCAGGGTAAGGACACCACTGGCCAGGATGTCCTCATGCACAAGGCTCTGCGCAGGTCTGCCTGGCTGCTGCTGCCCCGGGCACAGAGTGGAAGCCACCGGGCCCCTTTCTGGTCACTAGTCGGGGTAGCAGTAGATTCCACCTGACCTCTCTTCTAGACAGGGACAAGGGAGGCGTCCCAGCCTCCTCTCCCCGATCCCAGCCTCACACGAGCTGGTTCCCAGCAAACCATCCAGGTGCCTTAGAGCAGGACTAGAGGGCAGCGGGAGCCACCTCTCTGGGGGTGAAGCTCAGGAATTACCTATAACCCTTCGCAAGTTCCCAACAGAAGCGGGCCAGCCCGCAGACGCCCAGTGACGCTGCGCCTCCTGCCCCGTCTCCCCTGCACTTACCTGAAGGAGGGGACTGGCTCTCACCAGGCCTGCCCTGATGTGGAGAGGCTGGAGGTGAGGGAGGGCAGTGGCCTCACACGAAGAAGATGGCCTGGCAGCGTGGCCAGTGCGCGCACATGCGTGTGCACACACACAGGAAGGGGAGGATGGGGGTGGCCGCCTTGTAGTATGAAGCTGTCCGGCTGGGACAAGGGCGCCCGGGCCACTCCCATCCGTCCCCCAGCAGGAAGCACATGCACTCTAAGGGGCTTTACATGAAGCGACATGGCGCGGATCTATCTACAGGACACGGACACCATCTGCACACACAGGACAGGCAGCAGAGCCACCGCACCCCGGGCCCGTCCCAGAGAGAAGGCACAGCAGCCAGCCAAGCCTGCTGGGATGGGCCCGGGTCCTGGAGGGGGGCAGGACGGGCAGCCTGGAGGGGAGGAGCCTTGCCAGGCGAGCTGGGCTCTCCCAGCCCGAACAGCTTCGCCCTCTTTCTCATGTCCAAGGCAACTGTGAGGCCCTCCCTCTGTGTCCCGTGGGGCCTCGTGAGAGCTCTGAGGCTCTGCAAGGAGAAGCAGGGGGATCTGTGTGCAGGAGGCCTTGGCCTGGTGTGCGTGGGATGCGCCATCTGGTTCCTTGCTGGTGCGGGGCCCCGGCCAGTTCTCCCATCTGGCGGAGTGGCTGGCTCTCTGGGAAGGTCTCCGGTGCGGGCCCGCTCCTCCTCCCCCGAGAGACACTCAGGTCCAAGCAGGTTTATTCCCCTCCGCCCCGTGACGTTCAGCGGCTCTGATGCACACATAATTACACTCGCACGCAATGACACGACACACGGTAAGTCGCTCTGGTGGGCACGCAGGAGCCCGCACACCGGGGACACCATGGCATGCAGACACACAGGGATCCCGGGCAGAAGCGCAGGTGGGGTCGGAAGGCAGGGAAAGCCCCAGCCTGTGCCCGAAGTCCTTGTCAGCCCAGACTTCTCTCCCTCTGGCTGGGGCTGGTGCAGGGAAAAAGGAGCTGGAACGCAGTCTACCACAGACAGACAGGGAGGATGGGAGAGGCCCGCCAGTGCCCTCTGCTGGGCATGATGGGCTGTGCAGCTTGGGGAGGGCGGCATAGGGAGCTGTGTGTTACTCTCAGAGGCAGGGCAAGACGGACATGTGAGGCCAGCAGAGGCAGGGCTTGGTGTGTGTGCATTTTCTGGGGTGGCTTATGTACCAGAAGTTTCCATTGAGAACCTTGATCTTTCTAAATCCTCACTCAGAGGCCAGGCACACCCACCTGGGCACCTGGGAGATGGGGTGTGTAAAGGACTGTTGCTCCCGACACCCAGAGCCACGTGACGGGAGTCCATGCGGTGGGGAAGCCATGCAAGCCGCATGCTCATTCTTGCTTTTCTCTCAGTTGCTCCCTAGAACACTGTGCTATCCTGGCCTACAGTGTCCAGGACCCTGAACACTCCTTCAGGGCCCCCCGCTCACCCCAGGCAAGGTCCCGAAGCCCGATGCCCTGGGCCCCTCCTCCACCTCCAGGCCCCTGACTCACCCTCCTTTTCTATAAGTTGGGGGGCTGCCCCTGTTGTGGAAGGTCCTGGGGTTTTCCCACACTCCCGCGGGACTCTGTTCTGGCTGTAGAACCACTCCATATCCAGACTGACCCACAGCCAGGGCAGGAGAAAGGGGCAGAGGGCTCTGTGTGGGACAGAGGGAGACTGCCAGAGTCGGGTGCCCACTTCAGTGCCCCAAATGCCTGGGGCGGGTGGGTGCTGGCTGGTGTCTGTGTAAGGGTGGGTGTGTGTGCGTGTGTGCGTGCGTGCGCGCAGGGGTGCGTGGGTGCATGCATGCGGCACGTATGCAGAGGTGCTGTGCTGAGGGTGGGGATGGATGGGGAAGAGAACAGTGTACAAAGATGAGCCTGTGTGTCTGGAGAGCTGCCCCGACGTAGATGGCCGTGTGTTTATACAATAAAATTTATTCGACTAGATAAAACCAAACTAATGTCAGTGGGCTGGCATGTCAGTTTCTTCTGGGTGGAAAGGAAGAGGGGAATTCTCCTAAGTATTAAAAAGACCTAAGTAAAAAAGCAGACGGACTAGAAGGCGGCTCCTGGAGGGACCGGGGCAGCTGGGGCCCTGTCCTTGCCTTCCGCCCTGGCTCAGCCTACTAGGGGTGAGGGGGCTCCGGCAGCAACGACTCCATGGAACCAGACCAACCCGTCAGAAAACTGACCGGGGACGTTCTCTCGGTGGTGGTCGCTCGGTAGGCTTGGGGAGCCTCCCCCGCCGTCTCGCCTTCCTCCTCTTGAGGCCTAAGGAAGACACAGCCTCTGTGTAGCAACAGGTGCCTCCCTGCAAGGCCTGGCTTCAGCCGTCCACACTCAGCACCCATGGGGAGTGTGTGCCTCGTGCTGCCCCGCCGGCCCGGGCAGCTGGGGGTACTCAGCAGGGCGCCCCCCAGGCGTGCACTGGAAAAGCGAAGGCAGAAGCCCCAGAAAGGGACACCATCCGCGTGAGAGGGCTGCCGTGGGGGGCTCCCCAGGACAGACGGAGCTGCACCAAGGCATCAGGGCTAAGGGCAACCACTGCCGGCCACCCTTTTCCTGCTGGGGCTTCAGGCCACACGGCGGGGGCAACTCGACTCCCTGGCTTTGACCTCTGAGCACGTGAGTGCACCGACAAGGGGCCGAGGTCAGAGGTGGCCTACGCAGGCCACCAGTTTCAGACCGGAAGCTGCGCCCTCCTCCCCACCCAGTCCCTCCGCAGCGAGCTCCGCTCACCCAGGCTCCTCTGTGGGTCTCTCTGGGGACTGGCGTTGTTCTTTAAGCTCCAGCTGGTGGAGGAAAAGGCCAAAGCGTCAGGGCAGCCGCAGCCGCGCTCTCAGATGACCCCCCCAAGCATGGTCCTGTACCCTGGCCTGCCTCCTGGCTCTGGCATTCGAAGGTCAGTACTTTCCCCACACTCCTACCCCAACCTAGTACCTGATGGCAGCCCAGCGCTGTCCGCTTGGCAGCCGGCCGCCCGAAGGCCCCGACACCCCGCTCACCGTGGTGGGCTTCTCCAGGGCGGCGAAGCGCTCTGCCCAGGTGGCCGTGGATTTCTCGAAGGCCTCGTGCCTCCTGATCAGCTTCTCCACGCTGTCCACCGTGTGCCCGTAGTCCCGGCTGGCCAGGTAGGGCTCCTGGGCGATCAGCCACGCTTCGGCCACAGAGGCGTCCCTTGAGAACTGGCACACCTCGAGCACTGCAGTGGGAACAAGCCCCAGAGCAACCGCCAGGCGGGGCCCATTAGCACTCGTGGTCTGAGTGACCTGGGCGGCCCAGCAGACACACGCAGGGGCTGGCGACCAGGCCGGATGCCCACGCGGGCGGTAGCCTGCCTAGACCCCTGCACAGACCTCCTGCCCAAGGCCACTCTGCCCCACCCTTCCGTCCAGCCCACCTCCACCAGTGGTCTACTTCTGAAACATTCACTGGAACAAACCATTTGGAGAACAAAACGCAGTTTAGGTGCCTCTCTTTGAGGAGCACCAGGGTTCTCTTCCTGGCCCGGCATGCCTCACACCATCTGGACAAGCAGCCATGCTGACCGGTCTAAGCCTTATTTATTTTTTTTGCTAGGTACTAGGCATTGAGCCCAGGGCTTCATGCCAAACAACCTCCCTAGTCCTTTATTTAATTTTGATTTTAAGACAAACTCTCATTAACTCACTAAGTTGCCCAGGCTGGGCTTGAACTTGAGATTCTCCTGCCTCAGTATCCCAGAGTGCTGGGATTTCAGGTGTGCGGCACCACGCCTGGCTAAGAGAGAAAAGTGAGGTTTCCCTCACATGCCCTGGGCCCCCAGAGGCTGGAGGACGGGGTTCGCGTCACGTTGTGCAGAGCCAGTGTCCAGGATGCACTAGAGCCACGCCCTGACCCCTCCCGGCCACAGCTGGGGCCCAGCAGGCATAGGTGGGGTGCGGGCGGGGTGGGCAGGGAAGCTGGCATACTGGTCTCTAGGGAGCTTCCAGAGCGTGTGTACTGGGCCTTCTGCTGGGACCCTCGAGACCCGCAGCCTAGAGCTTGGTGGACGTGTGATGCCCACAGCCCCAGGACCTTCTCGGGCAGCACCATCCTCTCTTCCCCTCGGCAGCAGCGGGTAAGGGGGAGCCCCCCGGCTCCCTGGGCCCTGAACTGCACTCACACATGCGGAGCCGGTCATCCCGGTCCTCCCACTTCTTGTCCATCTCTAGCCGCTTGGCCATCATCTGCTGCAGTTTCTCGCGGATCTGCAGGGAAGGGAGGGACAGCAGCTCAGGAACTGGGAACCCGCCCCTCCGCCCGAGGCAGCGCACAGACGGCTGCAGAGAAGGCCAGACATGGTCACGCAGTCCTGGCTTCAGGTCTCGACCCTGCTTCTTTCCAGCTGTGCAGCCTGGGCGAGTCCCTTAACCTCTCTGAGGCCCCCGTTTGTGCCTTGCCCGTGCATCCACGTGCATGGTGGGGTCAGTACGGGTCTGCTCCCTAGGGAGGTGGGGATGGGCTTGTGCGGAGCTGACTCCTCGCCCGTGTGCGGGCAGCCCCGATGCTCCACAGGTGAAGATGGGTCCCTCGAAAGTTGCCGGGCCAGCAAGGGTGGGGACAAGCGCATGCAGGGGCTCACCTCCTCCGAGGCCTGGTGCTGCCGCTGCAGCAGGGACTCCCCGAGCTCCAGGCAGGTGTTGAAGTTCTTGGCCCGGGTGTTGATCTCTGCCTTGATGCCCTGGTGATACTTCAGGAGCAGTTCCACAGAGGACACATCCCTGCGGGCAGGAGGACGAGGGCAGAGAGAAGCATTTGGGAGCCACGACGGCAGAGGGGCCGCCTCCCACCTGTCCCCGCCCTCTCTTCTCTCTGGCCAGCCTGGGCGTCGTCTGCTTGCCCAGCGGCGGCAGGACCACTGACACCTTTCGTCTTCCCTTGGTCACTGGCCAAGGTGTGGGTAGGAGGTATGGGGATTCCGGAAAAAAAATCAAGTGTGACAGTTACACTAAACTGTCACCTTGATGGGCTTGGGACCCACCTAGGAGATCAGTGAAAGCACGCTTCTGGCTGTGTCTGCCCGTGTCACAGAGGCCTGACACGGGGTTTATACCTCTTATCTGGTCCCTGGCCCCTTGTCTGCTTCCTGGTCACCACGAACTGTAGGTTGTTTTCTGCCACGCCCTTCCTCCAGGGTGTTCCTGCCTTAGGGGCCAGCCAACCATGGACTGGAATCCTTGAGACCATGTGGCACATTAACCCTCTCCTGTACGTTGTGGGTGTCGGGTATTTAGTACCAGTGACAGGAAAACTGACTAATATACCTGGGAACATTTTTCAGCAATAAAAAGTATGGAAGTACTGCCTCCTAATACAACATGGACGAACTTTGAAAGTAGCTTAAGTGAAAGAAGCCATTTACATAAGACATGACATGATTCCATTTGTACGAAAAGTCCAGCATAGGCAATCGAGAGAGACAAAAAGTAGAACAGAGGCTGCCAGGGGCAAAGGGCACAGTGAGCGACTCCAACAGAGGTGGAGTTGGGGGTGGTGGTGGTAAGGGAAATCTAAATCCAGATTGTGGTGGTAGTCGTACAAATGGGAAATCTATAAAATCACTGAATGACATACTTTAAGTAGGTGAAGTATGGTACGTGACTTATATCTCAACAAAGTTGTGAAAGCTAAAAATACAGCCATTGACAAGGCACCAGAGGGGCGGCGGGGCAGAGATGAGTCACCAGTAGTTGCTGAACTGACACAAACTGGGCAGAGCTGAGTCCTGCATGGTTTTCCCTGCCATGTGCCTGGCCCCCTCTTTCATGGACAATCAGCTCCATCCTGAGTTTCAGGGCAACAGCCCCCTAGATCCCAGTGCTGGGAAGAATGAACAGTCTTGGACCTGCCCAGCTTTGGGTGTGTGAGCTGCTTATTTCGCTGACCCAGTGGTCACTACCCCCACGGGAGAATGCGGTGACAGACGTCTTTCCCCCTTACTCTGAGATAATCAGTTCTCCCAGTCAGAGCCAAGCAAGTCCATTTCTTCCAGGACCCGGCTGAGGTCTCGGGCGTCCCTCAGGGATTCCCAGGCACCCAACAGTCCAGGACGGCCCCCAGGGAGGAGCCCGGTGCACAGCGGGGCTGTCTCGAGGGGGCCCCCTCACCTGGGCTTCTCCTGGGTCTCAATCTGCCGGATGATGCTCTCCATCCAGGAGAGGAGGTCCCGGACCATGCTGAAGAAGCGGAATTTGTCGGCCGTGTCCACTAGCTGGGTCCGGCGCCCGGCACAGGCGTCGAGAAGTGCCTGCCAGGCAGCAGACACCTCCTGCTCCTTGCTCTGGATGGCATCTGCCTTCTCCCCAGCGTAGGCCGTCTGCAAGCGCGTGGCCACGTCCTGGAACTGCTGCACCTGTGCAGTCAGGCGAAAGCGGACGTTGTTCCCTGGGCAGAGGGCTCTTGACCTGGACTGCAAGGGAGGGTCCCGCCTCCTCCCAGCAGGGAGTCTCCCAGCTCTCGTGCCTCTGCCTACCCAAGGCACCCCTGGACTTTGGGGAGAGTTTGAAGTGAGCGGGGCTCTGCGCCCTTAGACCACCTCAGAAGTAACAATAAGAGAGCATCGATGGGCCAGGCACTGTTCTACACAGCTCACTTCTATCAATTCTCTCCATCTTTACAGCAGCCCACGAAAGAGGTGCCATCACCACGCCCATTTTTGAGATGAGGCAACAGGCACAAGGAGGCGAAGGAGCTGGCCTCAGTTCCCTCACACTAGCCCAGGGGACAGCGGGGTTGGAACTGTGCTCCTGGGTCCCTGTTTTCCCCGCCATGCCTGCTGCCTCTCCAGGGAAGGTGCTGGTTCAGATCCCCTGTCTGGAGCCAACCCCAGAGAGAGAAGCCTCACACTCCGAGACCTCAGTCGGGTTATACCTGTCTCAGGGGCTGCTGTTTACAGGTTCCACCTTCAGCTTCTAGGCGGATACCTCCCTAAGAGGTCCCCTTCGGGGGGAAGCAGGGCCCACCCCACTTGGATGTCCTATCCCTGAACCCCGCTGTATGGGCCTGGGACTGCACAGTTAGCTCATTTCTTTCTACTCCGGTGGAAGCCTGGGGGTCCCTCGGCAGCTGGGGCTTTACACACCTGCCCTTTCTGTAAACACTGAACTCTGGGAAACACTAGGGACCCGCAGAGGTGCCTCCGGGTGTACCCCAGTGATTAGGAGGGGGGTCTAGGCAGCTGGCCTGGGAACCCCACTACGCATGTGAGGTCTACAACCAGACCACAGGCCTGAACACTGGCTCCCTTGCATACCTGCAGGCGCCCAGGCAACTCATGTGCTGCCTCGATGCCCTCATCTACTAAACGCAGACCGTTCGCAGCCCCTTGGGAGCACAGCTAGGGGGATCTGGTGACTGCGTCTGCGGCCTAGAACAGTTCTGGGGGCTGGAGGAGCCCTATGCGTTAGCTAAAGATAGGGAGCGAGCAGAGAAATTGGACCGGAGGCCACCCGTGAAGAGTCAGCGTAAGGAGTTACTTCTGAAGCTAGAGTATCTGATGGTCCCTGCTCTCTGCTCTGAGCTGTAGGTTCTCTAGGGGAGAGGAACCTCCTGGGGCCCATTCTAGAGTTTCCCCTGTAGGTGCCGCACGGGGCCCGACCCGCTGGGGCGTGGGGAGGGGTTGGGGAGCCCGAGGGCACCTGCACGCCCAGCAGGTGGAGCTCCCGCTCGAAGGCGGTGTGCACGCGGTGGAAGGACTCGGCCGTGCTGGCGTCCAGCCCCACGTCCTCGGGCAGCTCCCGGTGCTTCTCGTGGATGAGGCCTAGGATCTCGGCGCCCGTGTAGAAGTAGCGGTGCAGGTCATAGGAGGCCGCCAGCAGCTGCATGCGCGTGTCGATGAGCTCCAGCAGGTCCGCCCACATGTCGTTCAGCCCGTCCTTCCACTCGGCGATGGTGGCTGCCTCGCTGTGCCCGGCGTCAATGAGCCGCTCGATGATGGCATTCACGTTGTCCACCCGCTCCTGCCCGATCGCCCCAGTCTCCCGGGCAAAGTCTCGGAACTTGTCTCTGAGCATCTGGACGCGGGGCAGACAGAAACGGGTTCAGCAGAGCTCAGGAGCAGGTGGACATCACTACGCCCTAAGCAGCGCACTCCGCTGCGGCCACAACTGCCTGGCCTGACCTCACGCCTTCCCCAGGCGGCCCGAGCCTGCAGGCCCCGCCTGGCCCAGTGTAACTGCATCTCTGACCCATGCGGGGGCGCTGCGTGGGTCAGGAAGGACGTCTGGCCGGGTCTGCCGTGTTATTAATGGAACCACAGAAAGCAGAGACTACAGCTACTTACAGTCACGTGGTCAAAGTCTTGCCCCATCTCCTGGTCAGAGGCCACCTTCTCCTTTTCTGTGATCCACTGCTCCAGGTCGTCGGCCTCCCTCTTCAGCTGGAACAGGTGGTACATGTTCTCCAGCTTCCGCCTGCGTTCCTCGGCCATGTCCTTCAGCCCGGCATACTGCTTGTCCACTTGCCCTTGATGTCTGATAATCTGTTCCCTGGAATTCAAACCAAGAAATCCCTTAAAAGTGGCCACCGAGAGCCCACAGCAGGCAGCTCTGAGGAGCGAGCTGAGCCCCCAAAGGCCCTGGCAGGGGCACGTGGGAGTAGGAAGCCCAGGGAAGAGATGGAAAGAGAAGCGACGGGCCTTCAGGTCGTGACGTTGACAGGCGCGGCGGGACTGTGTCCTCCTGGACAGTCAAGTCCACAGGGCCTCTCCCGCACAGCCACGTGCACAAGGCGAGCTCTTTCTCCTTCCCAGGAGCCTTGCGGGGCGGAGCTCTGAGCAGGGCCCCAGCAGCGGCCCTGCGTAGCTCTTCAGGGAGAGACATGGGGCTCAGTCCTCGGGTCCCTGGGAGACATGCTGGGGTGGCTGCTGAGCTTGCAGTAACGGGTGAGCTACAGGCAGCTGGGAGCAGGGCCGTGACTCAGGCAGCCTGGAGGGTCTGGCTGGTGGGCGCCCCCTTGGCCGGTTCAGATAGTACCGCCTTTCTACCTTCTTGCCTACCTAAGGATTTTGCTGAGACCCTGTGAAGTCCTGAAGCACCTTCTAAACCATGAAAAGCAAAGCAAAGTTAGTCTTCAGTGCCTCTACGCATATTCTAATTCTGCAAAAGATGGAGCTCTCAGTTCACCAAGACCGTGGTTTGACTCTTCCATTCTCTGATCTTTTTGTAAACCTGGCCTCCGGTGGTCAGTCCACGTCAGGTTCCCCACACAAAACCACGGCAGAAAATGGAGGTGGGTCAATCTGAAGGGAGCTTGGCTGGAGGGGCCCCTGGCCTGCTGCCCACGCCCTGTCAAGTCCCCCGGGAGCACACGCACCCCTCAGGGTGGCCTGCAGCCAGCAGGCTCCGGGCCCGGCTGGCCAGCTGCTTGATGTTCCTCCCGTACTCCTCCACCGTGCGCTGCAGCCGCAGGTGCCGTTTCAGCATCACGATGGCGCCCTCTTCATCCTAGGAGGAGCAGGCAGTCAGCGTCAGCGCCAGGCTGGGCCGTGCTCCCTGCCCAGGCAAGGTCCAGACCAGCTTGTGGGGCTCCGAGGCGGGGAGGAGAGCCACACGCCCTCCCTCCTGCTACGTGATCCCCAGCACTGCTCAGGCCCGGCTTCCCTCTTTCCACTCCCCCAGGTCTTAGCTGCTACCTGCCCTTCCTCCCGGGCCGACGGCTCCTGTCCCCATTTTAACTTCCTTGGTTACTCCAGCTTTGAGATCCCCATTTGCCTCCTCTCCCCGCATCCAGCGGCAAGCTCACCAGTACCAGATCTACAGCCCAAGGGTGAACAGCCCTGGGTTGCAGCGTGTCTGTGTGCAAGCAGGGATCCCGGCTGTGGAATACGCACTGTAGGGAGCTGGCGAGGAGAGGGGTGTCCCATGGAGGGCCCCCGGGGACAGCAGAGAGGTCCTGGGCGCTCACTACATACCCTCGCCCTGCCCTGGTACACTTGGACTCCAAGGCTGCCCCGACTGACCTTGGGGGGCTCATCGGAGAAGATGTAGAGCTCCTGCTCGCTGATCCAGGCCTCGGCCTCGTCCGCGTCCAGGTAGTACTGCTGCGCCTCATGGGCGTCCCGCAGGCGCTGCCCGCGCCCGACTGCTGCCTGCCGCAGTGTGTCCCAGGAGGACTGCAGGTGCCCCAGGCGCTCCTCGATGTCCTGGAGGTCGGTCTCTGCTGCCAGCACCAGCTGTTTCCCTCGCTGTAGCACATCCTCCACCCGCGGTGCATGGCCCTGGACCTCATTCTGCAGCGTCTGCGACCAGAAGGAAGGGCTCAGGGGCAGGGCCTTCTGACCGGGGAGGCTGCATCTGCTGCCGAGGGCCCGGGTCTCTTTCCCTGCTCCCCTCTCTCCTCCTCCTGCTGGAGCAGAGCAGGTGATGCAGAAGAAACTGCCAGGGCCTCTTGGCAGCAGGATGCTAAGCACCCATGGGCATCCTCCCTTTGCCCTCAGGTGCCCACTGAGAGAAGCACTGGACATTGGTACAAGGCAGGGGAGGAGCCTGCTGGTAGCAGTGGCTGGGCTGGGACTTGAACACCGCGCTCGCTGGCTGACCCCACAGCCTGCGTGGGCGTGTCCCTATATTTCTATGTGTCGGCAGGGCCTGGCTGCTCAGGTACATGTATCGGGAGAAAGAAAAATCCTGTCTAATGGCCTTCCGGTATTTCATTTCAACACATTTTGCTCGAGATAAAAGAACAGTGACATCTGCCTCTTTTGTAGAATTTTTGGCTTTCTCTCCATTTCTATTTCCCACATCTTTTGCGAACTGTGTGAGGCCGTGGTCACCCAAATGGCCTTTCCCTCCCACTTTGGTGGCCAGGTCACGTCTTTCTTCAGGGGGCCCTGACACGTGGCCAGGCTCTGCTCTGGGTCCTCCATGCCAAGGCTGGCTGCTGCGTGTATGTGGGCTCTTGGGCAACATTAGCCTCGCTTCATTCTGATGACAATTTCCCCACGGCCGTAGCACCGTCTGCAAGGCAGCGGCGAGAGCAGTCTATGTGGGAAGCGCAGTGGCCGCCAGCTCTCAAGACTCATAGGAGTGGCGATGCCCACAGGGCACTACCTGAAATGCATTCTGCGCTTTACACCGGGAGCCTTGATCTGGATGACTTCCCATGGTCTACACAACTGGGTTCAAACAGCCCGTGCTGCCAGCTCTACTGCCATTTGCTTTCCCTGAGATCTTATGACCTCGGCACGGTGCTCTCGAAAAGTGTCTCTTCCCTTGAGAAGCCTTTCTAGTTTCCTGTCGAGGGCGCTTATCTATGATGTCTTCTCCGTCTTCATCTATTCAACACATACTCCTAAGGGCCTTGCCTCTGTGCCAGATGCTGTTCCAGGTGCCGGGGATGGGGGGGGGAGGGAATGGAAACGAGGTGAAGAAAACCCCTGTTCTCATAAAGCTTATCGTCACGTAGATGAAGTAGATGGTAAGCATGTAAATAAATGAAGGCTTCACCTTTCTCTCTGGATCCTACCAAGAAAATTCAACAGCGGATGAAGGATGTCCGCCAGGTGAGGGGTGGCCACTCCGCTAGGGAAGGGCCTTTCTGAGGAGATGACTTTGGAGTGAGACGTGAATGACAAGAGGGAGTCAACCACACAAACACCCGGGGGAGTGTTCCCGGCATAAACAAAGAGCGAGTACAAAAGCCCCGGGGTGAAAATGAGCCGGGGCTGTCAGGGGGCAGAGAAAGCGGCAGAAGGACTGGAAGAGAAGAGCTAAGGAAGAAAGGCGGAAGTGCTAAGAGATGTGGCTGAAATCCTAAAATTCATGTGGAACCAAGAGACCCGGAATAGCAAAAGCAACCCGGCGCGACAAGAACAAAGCAGCAAAGGCATCATGATCCTGGGTTGGAACTTATATCACAAATATACAGCGATAAAACCAGGGGCTGGGGATTTAGCTCAGCGGCACAGCGCCTGCCTGGCAAGCTCGACATCATGAGTTCGATTCCCGGTATTGGAAAAAAACACAAAAACAAAACAAAGCAAAACAAAAACCAGCGTGGTACCTGGCACAAAAACAGACATGAGAGCAGAACAGGGGACACAGAAACACCAGCTCATCCAGGGGTTTGATCTTGATAAAGGGGACAGAAACAAACCCTAGAGGAAAGACAGCCTCTTTAGTAAACGGGGCTGGGGACACTGGCTGTCCACATGCAGAAGACCGAATCTAGACCCATCGTGCTCCCCACATACTACACTAATACCAAAATGGACCAAGGTTTAAATGTTAAAACAGAAGCACTTAATCTACTGGAAGATTAAATAAGTAAAACTCTTGAAGACAGAGGCAGAGGCAAGGATTTTTTGAGCAGAGAAATAACACCAAGAATGGCGCAGGAAATAACATCAAGAATCAACACGGGATCATATGAAATTAAAAAGCTTCTGCACAGCCAAGGAAACAACCAACAGAGTGAAGAGAAAATCTACAGAATGGGAAAAATTTTTGCCAGCTATCCCCCAGAGGACTAATATCTAGAATATACAAAGAACTCAAAACATTAGATCTCCCAAAATAAAAGACTCAGCCAAAAGATGGCCAGTTGAAATGAACAGGCATTTCTCAAAAGAAGGACTAATGGCCAATAAGTACATAAAAAAAAAAAAAAGTTCAACATCACTGGCCAGCTGAGAAATGCAAATTAAAACAAACTGAGACGCCATGTTACCTCAGAAGGAATAGCTGTCATCAAGGAATCAAGAAATCAAATAATAACAAATGCTGGTGAGGCTGTGGGAGTGGTGGTGGTGGGGGCAATGCTACCATGGTGGGAATGTAAACTGGTGCAACCACTATGGAAATCAGCATGGAAGTTCCCCAAGAAACTAACACTAGAAATTCCACTGGACGCAGCTATTTGCCTTCTAGATATCTTCTCCAAAGAGTTAAAGATATCACAGTGCCTCAAGGAGATAGGAGAAGTTAGGCAGATAGGGCACAGGTCCTGAATAGTTAACCTAAAGCCCTGGCTTAGGACAGTAAACACACCAGAGGGCCGAATAATTAACTTAAGCACACTGACTATCAGGGTCTCATGGAATGCAAGGGACAAAGAGCGGGTCCCTAACCAAATAGGAGAAGCCCTGGAGGAAGTGACTTACAAACAAAGCCGCTTGCATTCTGGACCTCAGAGACCTACCTGCAACCAGGAGCCCAGGGCAGAGGTGGTGAACCTCTGGCACACATGCTGCAGTGGGCTGTCTGGATTGCAGAAAGCTCTCTAAGGTTCGCCATCACGGATGCACAACATTTGCCGTAACAGAACCCCTCTACAACTAGCAGGGAGCTTTCCTTTATTCTTTCTAATAAATACGAATTTGGCCATTCTCCACCACTTGCTGCTTGCTGTTTTGTCAGCTTCAATCTTCAATGCCCCCAAATGACTTGAGAGCTAGAGAGCTGCTTACAATATCACAGTGATACATGCATACCGGTGTTTATAGCAACACAACTCATAATAGCTAAATCTTGGAAGCAGTCTATATGTCCATCAATAGACGAATGGAGAAATGTGGTATTTACATACAAGGGAGTATTACTTTGCCATTAAGAAAGATAAATGAGTTACCTGCAGGAAAATGGATACATTTTGAGACCATATTAAGTGAACTAAATCAGATGCACAAATTTAAATACCACATGGTTTTTCTTATATGAAAAACTCAGACCATAAAGAACAAAGTAAGATAGATCATGGGAAATAGGGAGATTGCTTTTGTTCAAATGGGAAGGGGATCAAGAGGTGGAACGAGTGGGGAGGGGAGAGAAAGAGGGATGAAAGAAAGAATTAAGATGAATTCTGTAAAGGCCAGCGTGGTGGTGCACACCTGTAATCCCAGCATTCGGAGGCTGAGACAGGAGGATTGTTGTGAGTTCAAGGTCAGCCTGGGCTACAAGGTGAGCTCAAGGCCAGCCTGAAATGCACAGCGAAACCCTGTCTCAAAAGAGACAAAAAAAAAAAAAAAAAAAGATGTATTCTGTCGACGTAACAACTCTCCACAAAGAATGTAATCATTATGTAACATAAATATGTACTACTAATAATTAAAACTGAAAAAAAAGATGTGGTTTAGAGGCAGGCGGGAGCCAGAGCAGGCAAGGCAGTAGTTCTTAACTCTGAATAACCCTCTGCCAGAATGGATACTGCCCAGCTCCATTCCTGGAGATCCTAACTCTGATCTGAGGTGAGAGAGGGGCATCTGTGATCTCAAAGCTCCCCTGGTGATTTTAACATGCAGCCAGGTATGAGAACGAGCCCCATGACACCTTGCAGAATTTGTTCTGACTGCAATGGGAGCCGACAGAGTGGTGGTCCTCAGAGCAGCATCAGAATCGCCCAGGCTGCAGGAGCTTGTCAGGGATGCCGAGGACCAGGCTCCGCCCCAAAGCTGACTCGGTGCTGGACCTGGGCTGGAGTCCGGTCAGCTGCATTCCACAAGCCCCCTGGGTGAACGCTTATTGGACGGAGGGTTGTCAGGAGGAAAGGCAGCTAGCTTTATGCTTAGCCAGGGTAGCCTAAAATAATCTCCGCTGGGGCGCCTGCGCTTTCCCAAGAGGTTATTTTTCCTTCTTGATGAGGGCAGCCCCATCCTTATTTGATGTGCTCCTTTCCTAGAATAGCAGCTGCCAGCCAGGGGAGCTGGAAACCTTTGAGCACTGGAACTTACTGAGGCTCGACAGAAGCAGAAGTCTCTAGTGTTGGAAAGACAGGCGCTGCCTCATTTTACAATTCAGACAAGTGAGGCCTCAAGGCCACTCTCTCCTACTGGCCCTGTCCTTTCACTGCAGCTTGTGGCCTTAACTAAACCCAGATCTTAGCTTCTAGCCCAGCTCTCTGCAAGTGGCTGTGGGAGCCTTTGTGACTAGATCAGGTTAACTGGAAGCTAAGGGTGCAAGGGAGCTTTGAAGAAACCACTTTGAGTCTGGCGCAGGCCTCTGCCCATTGCTGGGCTCCGCGGGTCCTGTGAGCTGCATTTGCTGCGGCCACTCTGGAGGGAGGGAGTGGTGTGTGCCATGGAGCTGCAATTCCTTTTCTTTCCCAGGGAGAGAATTCTGACATGCTAGTTTCTTTCCCGTGCAGTTCTGACATGGCACCTGGGACCCACCGCTCTGATCTGGGTCTAGGTTCCCAGGCTCTCCTTGCTGACCCAGAGAGCTGACCAGGCAGGATGAGGGATGAAGCCACTGTGACCCCACACAGCTGGCCTCCTTGAGGGTCCAGGCTCCCCCCCACAGCCCCGGCAAAGCGAGTGTCTGACGTCTGCTTGTCCCAGGATTCAGACCAGGGCCTTAGCTACTCCCCGTCTGGCCTCAGATCGATGAAACAGGTGACGTCCCTCCTAGTGCTCAGAGTCCACGTTCAGTAGCTTTCTGGTGGTGTTTGAGCCCCATGATATCCTCACGTGACCAAAGGGTCTATGGGCCCCGAGGTCCACACATGCCAATCTCAGCCCTGGGAGAGGGCCAAGGCAGTGTTTGGGACAGAAACCAGGAATGGTTGGCATCCTCTTGGGGAGGCCAGTGAATCCAGGGTGACGAAGAATGCCCCTGAATCCGGAGAACCACAGTTCCACCCTCCTCTTTAATCCTCCCAGAATTCTCTCCGCAATCACCAAAGCCTGCCCTTGTGCAGCGGGACTTCAAATACCCCAAAGCTACCGACAGGAGCAATAACCTGCTGTTTCTGGCCTCCCACAGAGCACGGCTGGGAGGACCCCCGGGTCCAGGCCCGAAGGCCGGGTTGGTGGCGCAGGACTCACCTGGTTCTTCTTCATGAATAGCTGCACGGTCTGCAGATTAGCACCACAGTCTGCTGACTGGGCCAGCGGCAGCCTCTCCTCCACCCAGAGCTACAGAGACCAGGGGAGAACTGATGACAATCATGGCCACCCTTTCCTGAGGTGGCCAGACAGAGGGCTGCGGGCAGTGTCTCCCTGCTCCCTCCCAAGACCCCACCCACCGGGGCCTTGCCCCCATTTTATAGATGGGGGCGTTGTGATACTTCGCACAGGTTCCAAAAAACCTGCTCCTGCTCTCACGATGGGGAACTAACATACTAACATAGATAAACCCAAGTCCATCTGACCCTCCAATCCACGCTTAGCGCCATCAGTACTAGCAGGTGATCAGTGAGTTGCCACTCAAAAAGCACCAGCTTTGTTCTTCTACTTAATGCAATCCCCGCAGCAACCCCAGGAGATAAAGGGTAAGATGACCGGTCATCCGCTGCCGCCAAGAACCCTTCTGGACAGCAGCCGGCTACCCTGACGGCAGCTGGCGGCTGCAGCCCACGCACCGTCTCATCCTCTAGGTCCCGGCTGATCTGCAGCTTGGCTCTGGATAATTCCAGCTGCTTCCTCCTCCTCCCCAGTGGTTCCAGGAGGTCCAAGAACCGCTTCTCGACACTCAGGTCTGCTTCTTCTTCCAACGATCCGAACAGCTCCTCCAGCTCCTCCTTACGCACGTACACTTGGTCCTCCACTCGCTGAGACACAAGGGGACAGCGTTAGTACTGGCTCTGGCACCCCGGCAGCCCCTTCTGGCTGTTCATCCAACTGCCTCCCAGCCATCCTCTATGGCCCGGCATGAGCTCAGCCTCCTCCGGGAAACCTCCCTGGAGGCCGCCTCTTTTCAGAGCTTATCTTATATCTCCCAGGCAACCTTTCACTGGATCCTTGTCCTGCCCACTGCAAAAGGGGGAGGAAATGGATTATGAACCAGGAGACACTTTTGCACAACAAAGCAAGTGCTGCTAAGAGGAACAAGAGTGTTTACTTCAGGGCATCAGGTTTGTGCCCAAGGTCCCTGCTCGTCTAATACTCTGAGCCTACAGTCTGCTCACATGCCTTCAATTTAGCCAACATCCGGTTGACACTGGTCAGGTCCTTGCCCAGGTCATCTGATCGCAGCTGGTCCTCCATGGCGCTGATCCACTTGTTGAGGTCAGCTTCCGTCTGCAAGCGCAGGTCAGAGCTCCTGGCCTTTGAGAGCTCTTGGGTCGCCTTCTTGGTGGTGTCCTGCAGCTCATCCCAGAGCCGGTGCAAGGCGTCCAGCCTGTCGCACACCCTGATCTTGAACCAGGGCTTCTCCTCCATCAGCTGCTTCCCTTCCTGTAGGGGAAGGAGCACAGCTCACCCTCCAAGGCCTGGAGCAGCCCTGCTCTGGGTGAAGGCTGCCCAAGGGGAGGTCAGGAACGCAAAGGACCGCACAGCACTTGGTGCAGCTCCACCAAATACTCTGAACCCCTGGAATTATCTGCAGGGAGAGCAGCATTGGAGGCGAATGACTCAGGGAGACCACAGGATGGGGGGCTGCAGCTGGTACTGAAAAAACAAAGATTCAAGATCCACCCAGGTGCTGGACACGTGGAGTGCCTCGGGTTCCGCGCTAAGCTTCAGGATCTCTAGCTGCCGAGCATGCCTTAGCGGGGGTTTCACCTGTACAAATGTATCGCTTTGGGGTGTGCACAGTGTGATAGGACCTGGGCCTGGAACATACAATGCTAACAGCAGTCACTATTTACTGAGGCCCTCACAGTTGCCGAGTGCTCTCCAAAGTGCTTTATCTGTCTTCAAGTATTTAGCGCTCATAACCCCATTGGGTAAGCGCCATTCTCCTCATCTGCAGGGAGGAGGAAGTCGCGGCCCGGGGAGGCTCAGGAGTCTGTCCGGCTCGGAGCTGCACCCTCACTCATTATGGGGCTTGGTCTCCTGTGGGCCCTGGGCCTGTTTCTTGCTGGACGGCCGCAGCAGGGAGAGCTAAGGGACGTGGGCCCCAGACCTAACGCCAGCCATTGTGCAGGCCCGCTGGAGAGGGGTCCCCCGGTCCCCACCAAGGAGGGTGGCAAAGGACTCGCTGCTCCCTGGTGGCTCCCTGGGCCTCTCTGCGTATCTCATGTCCTTTCCCGGCCCTGGACAGGACAATGGACCTAAACAGAAATAACTGCTATCTTGGCTTTGGGTCTAGTTGAAGTATCCTCAGTGTCCTGGACTGTCCCCAGACACGGATGACCCAGCAGAGGCACCAGCTCCAATCAGACTAAAATAAAACCAGACTGGCAATCTCAGGAGCTCTGTGGTCTTAATGATTTAGACAAGTTTTTTCCCTGCTGAGTCCTACACCACCCAGCAAGTTTTGGTTCAGTGTCCGCGGGGGCAGCCCCGGTCACAGAGCGTCCTCAGCAGCAGGCGCGGCAGCCCCGACGTGTGCTACTCACCGCGTCGATGTTCTCAAGCCACCCTTGGTGCGAGGCCAGCTCGGCCAGAAAAGCCTGGTGCTTCAGCCATTTGTTGTGAAGGTTGCGTGTTTCATCGTAGGAGACGTCCAGAGATGTCAGCAGCTTGTCATTGATCCAGAGAGTGAGCTGCGGGAGGAAGGGTGAGGCTGATGGTGCCTGGTTCTACTCCTGGCTGCAGAAGAAGGCTGAGGGTGTGTGTGTGCTTGTGTGCATGCATGCATGTGTGTGTGTGTGTGTGTGTGTGTGTGTGTGTGTAGAGGACAAATATCCATCTCTAGATCCCTAGGTCCCAGCATCAGGCCAGGGCCACAATGTGGGTGCAAGTGGGTCTACCTCACTAGAAAGTGTGTGGTGTGAGACCAAGAAAAATTTATTCTTCTCTCTGTATTTCCACCACCTAGGACAGGGCCTGGCATAGTGTAGGAAGTCAGTGACATTTTACTGAGTGGATACCTGAACCTATCCTTTGGTGGTAGGGGGAGAAATCATTAATAAGCAAAAGAAAAGTATTATTGGAGGAAGAGGTCAGGGACAGAGCCTAGAATTAACGAGGACGGAAGAAGTATGATAACTTCTGATGCTCTTAAGAGGTCCTGGCACTGTAGCAAGCCTGGCGTGTGCCAGGGCAGAGGTGGATGAGAACAAAATCACCTAGGCTGGGAGGAAAGGGCAAAAGAGGAAAGCAGGGAAAACCCCTGCCGATGCAGTGACCCAGAGGGCAGACTAAAGCCTGTCCCTCTGCAATGGGCCCTAGAGGAGCAAGCGCCTCCTAAGCCAGCAGTTCTCCAACTGGGAGGCTTGTTTAAAATGCCTCTTCCTGCATCTCACTCCTTAAGGTTCTGATTCACAGAAATCCGCTCTACCCAGGGCCAAGTCTGGATCCACAATGTGCAGGGCCTGAAGCGACATGAAGACGCGGCAAATGCACTACACGTGGGTTTCAAAATGGCAACAGCAAGGCATTAAACCAAGGGCGGCTCCGATGTGGATGAACGCAAAGGTTACACGCCCTTGAAGCCAGGCCTGCCCAGCCCCTGGCAGATTCCAGCAGAGAGAGCGTTCAGATAACTCTTTGAGAAACGCTGTCCTTGACTTGGAAAATCCAAGAGTGACTTTTCAGGTTTGAAGCGGGCAAAGGAACTGCAGAACTGAAGAGTTCCAGGGTGAACTAAAAGGACTGAGTATCCCGCCCATGAAATCCCACACTCTGGTGAGACAGAATCCCCGTGAGCCGCCACCCCTAGCACTTTGCTCCCAGCCAGGGTCGTGGAGAGCAGCCCCGCCCGCTGGACTCACCTCCTGGCAGTTCTGGAGGAAGTGCTGTAGCTCCAGATTGTCTTGCAGGGCAACCGAGGCCTCCTGGGCCTTCTGGTTGTTCTTCTGGTGCCTGGAAGGAAGCCACTGCCAGTCACAACCGTGCCCAGCCCCCACCCGGCCCCTCCACGGTGCGGGGGGTCCAGGGGTGCCCGGAGCAGAGAGTACCTGTCTTCTATCAGCTGCACCTTCTCCTTGATCTTGTCCGCGTACAGGTTCCCCTCAGCTACCAGCTTGTTTCCAGAGTCCACAGGACTCAAGACCTTGTCCTTGTTGTTCTCCATAGACGTCAAGAAATCCTCAAACTTCCGGATCCCAGCCTCTGCGGCTGCAAGGGAGTCTGGGGGCTCCACGTGAGCCAGAGTATACTCCTGTTGAAGCAAGTTTCCAGCCATAAAGACAAGCTAAGGAGGCTTAGGGCACCCACTGAGTCACACGGTATGAACGGTGTCCCCTAGAGGACTTCACTCCCCCGGCCTGGCCCCACCGCCACCCCAGGGCACCCGGTGAGCGGTCGGTCTGAAGCTATATGGAAGGGTAGTCAGCTGGGGCAGCAGGCGTTCCTCTAGCCTCTGATTCACCCCACAACGAGACAAAGTTTAGGGCTCGAAAAGGCACAAGGTGAGGAAAAAAGAAGTCATTTCCCCCCATTAGTGACTACAAAGAGCCCAAAGCCTGTCTTGTTCCCAGAGCCCCGAAGCTCACTGTCAGACTTGCCACTAGAGCTGATGCCCCAGGAGCCCCTTGCCATCCCTGCGTACCTGGTTGCTGAGGATGGCTTCAGCCTGCTTGGCATCCTTCTGGAACTCCTGGAAGCCACGGCATTGCCTGAGAGAGTGGCCACGACTCTCCCACATCCGGCACAGGGCATCCCAGCCAGTACCCAGGCCCTCCAGCCGCTGGCCCAGGAGCTGATACTCCGGGTACTTGTGGGCTTCGGTCGCCTCCTCCCCAGAGGCTGCGGGCGGCTGGTAACCCTCTTGGTGACTGTCGATCTCCTGCTTGATGGCTGCGTGCTGCTGTAGGAACTGCTCGATCACCTTCTCCCCAGAGGCCCGGATCTGCTGGTAGCTTTCCTGGTGACCGTCAATCTCATCCTTGAGGGCCGCGTGCTGCTGCAGGAGCTGCTCGGCCTCTGGGAGTGACTCGGGCATGTCCTCAGAGGCCACAGCCTTCTGTGCCATGGACAGCCAGGCCTGGAAGTCATCCAGATTCTGCAGGAAGCCCTGCAGCTTGCTGGCTTCGCCTAGGGAGGCCTCCTGGTCCTTCAGGGCCTCTTGCAAGGTTTCCCACAGCTTCTCAACACCTGCATATCGCTGGCCAATGTCATCCTTCTGCTCAGGGTGCGACTCCATCAGCTGCTCTGACTCACGCTTCAAGGTCCCTACTCGGTCCTGGATGGCCGCAACGTCACGTTCCAACCCTGACAACTTCCTCTGGATGGTGATGATGCCTGCCAGGTCCTGCCCCAGGTCCTTTATAGACTCCACGACTGCCGTCTTGTCCGTTATCCACTTGCCGGTCTCTTCGCAGTCCACGCAGTAGTTGTTCACCCGGAGGGCTGAGTTCACTGCCTCCCTCCGCTGTGATACCAAGTCCTGGAAGGCCTGCCACCTGCCAGAGGAGGGTGAGGTCCCGGAGGGACCAGAGACAGCTTGTTCCTTAGCTCTGCCGCAAGGCCCCTCCCAGATTCCCCCTGCATCTCCCCTGCAGCCCTTGTGTGCTGAAAGAAATTTTCTACCTAGCAAACTATGGGTGAGCAAAATTTGTTTGCCTAGTTTCACTCAAGACACATCTAACCGAGGAATAGATCTCCTGCCCAGCAGGAGGCAAACGGTGATGTGATCCCAGACACACGTATGGGAACATGATAGCAAAGGCTGAGTGTGTAGCTGGAGTTCAGGCAAATACCAGCAATCTTGGATTTATGATAGTTTGGCTGTTTAGTGGTGCAAAAGCAATATGCAGTCTTAGAAACTGTACTTTACATTTCAGTCTTCCTCTAGCAGTACAAGCTATGATGCTCTGGCGAAGCTGGCAGTAGCAGCAGACTGCAGCTCCCAGCCAGCCACGAGGTCCCCAGGGTAGACAGGTGTGCCATGTTGTTAACCGAGGGTGTTTGGTGGGTGAAGTGTAGTAAATGTACTTTTTAAAAGTTGGGGGTCTCACTAATGTTGCACAGTGTTATGGTTTGTATTTGCATGTCCTCCCCAAATCCTCATGCAGTCACAGGACAGGTTTCTGGATTTTTGATTAGTCCAATGCTGGGATTATGGGTGTGAATGCTACACCTGCCCTTGGGGCAGGTAGTTTGCATACAACATAAGGGAGGGAAAGAACCTTGCTCTCTGCCGTTCCTCCCTTTTTGCTCTTGTTGCTTTTGCTGTTTTCCGCTGCCATGAACAGTTGCCCTCTGCCATGGGCCACCCTGCCTTGGAGCCAGCCAAGTATGAACTGAAACCTCCACAAACAGAGAGCTAAATAAACCTTTCTTTCCTTAATTTTGGGCATCAGGTATTTTGTCTCAGCAATGAGAGAAAAGTAACCAAGACACATAGACTGGTTTTGAACTAGGCTCAAGTGATCCCCCTGCCTCAGCCTCCAAGTAGGTGGAACTAGTGCTACTAGCGCTATGTCCAGCCATAAATGCCTTTTCTACTTAGGATATCATCAACTGACAATGGGCTTAGCAGAGTGTAAGTCCATCTAAAGTCAAGGAGCATCTGTATATAATTTCCCCGGCATTTTAGAAATGTTGGAAATAACTAGAAAGCACACATTTTTTAACTTCAAGAACACTCAGGACAGAAGGGCCCCCCAGCTGCCTTAGAGGAACACTGCAAATGCCCAAGGCCAAGTACAAAGTACTGTAGGGCCTGAAAAAAATCACTTTGGGTCTAAAAGAAAAGAAGCCTGGTAATAAGAGGAGAGAGAGGAAATCTGGGTTTATAATTAACATAGGTAACATAATCTTAACCCTCAGCTGTAGGGCTGCTCTGAAGCCACCAGTGGTGGGGAACCTATGGCATGTGTGTTATTGTGTTTTCCTTTGAAGACCAAAGATGTTAATGATTGAGTTGTTTTTATATACTAAAACCTCAGCATTCAGGTTTAATTGCAGAACTGGCTCTCTGCCGTAAAGAAGCAGGTTTTGAGCCGAAGCTTGGGCCCTCATCTCTAAACGGTTGGGACATATCCCTGGGGGCTGGGCTGGGTCTGCAGCACACAATAAGCCTCTTTGAAAGAGCTGCCCGTCAGCCAGGCCAGACCACAGGGACACCTCCTTCCGGCCCGGCTTGCTCGCTCTGCGCTGCTCTAACACAGAAGCACGCGCGCGCGAGGACACTGACTGCTCCTTCACTAGGTGAAACCGTCTCTCCTGAACACCCACAGGGCCTGAGGCATTACGTTCGACTTTGGGGAAAATCCTGACTACAGTAGATCTTCCTATGGAGTGTACAATTTAGAGAGAAATTAAGACAACCCAAAGTAACTGTCGTACAAAGGACTGTGTGCATGCGGGGAGGACAAGGGCACTGTGAGGAGGGGGTGGCGGGTTTCATGGAGGGCGTGGGGCGATACTCCAGGGCACTCACTGGGGCAGCTACTGAAGGACAGGATGCTGAGACGCTGAGCGCCTCACTCATCTTTGTACCCCAGTGGAGGCGCAGGGACTGGTCAGAGGGACCGGGCGGGGTGTGCTGCGGCCCTCCCAGGGTGAACAAGTCTGCAGGGAGAGGGACACAGAGGGAGGGACCAGCAGACCAGGAGACACAGAGAGGGAGCCTGAGGCCTTCTTGGCTTTTCTCCTGGGCTGTGAAGTCCCTGCACTCTGGGAAGTCGCGCCTGGTGTACAGACGCGGCTCTGAGGCTGTATGTGAGGAGACCAGGCTGGTCTGAAACACTCGAGAACTGACAGCGAGGTTCTCCCGCCAGAGGGTCCGGCTGTGTCCGAGGCAAGAGCCCTGGAGGTGACTTTCCAGGCCCTTCGGTAGAAAGGCCACACAGGGGACGTCTCAGTTTGGGTCTGGTCTGCCCCGCAACCCCACCCTTTCCTCTTACACGGCGCTGTCCCGGAGAGGGGGAAGGTGGCACAGTCACCCCAGTGAGTCCCGTCGGGCAACTGCAAGCATGCAGTTTGGTCCGGGGCCCAGGATTTTCAGAGAAATGCTCGTTCACTGGAATGCACACCGAGAAGGACGATCACACGTTCAACAAGCATTGGGGACTCATGCACTGAGCTAGCAGAAACATTTGAGTTTGGGCCCTGGTCACTCATTCCCCAGACATCTGCCGTGCAACTATCACACGCCTCGGGCTGGGCGGTGACCTGGGCACTGGGGGTTTTGCAAAGAACAGAGCAACGTCTCTGCCGTCTCTCAAGTGGACAGAGACGACCTGGGGCATCTATACTCCACCAAGTGGTGAGAAGCACAAGGAAGAGGAAAGCAGAGAAGCAGGACAAAGGCTGAGGGCTGGTGAGCAGGAGGAAGGCGCTTCTTTCAAGGGCGTGGTCGCTGAGGGCTGCTCCCTAAGCTGACATGTGGACAGAGGCCTGAATAAAGGATGGAGTCAGCCACGCGAGTCTCTGCATGAGGAACATCCCAGGCAAGGGGACCTCAGACTGGAATGCGCTCGGTGTGCAGAGCTCTGCGGGCAGCGGATGACAGACACGGCTCTTCATCTCCCGACAGGAAACAAACGTGCCTTTGTGCACCAGCAGAGGGGGTTTTGGTCCGTGATGGACCACACACACGACAGTGGTCTCATGAGATCATCACACAGGCGGGAAACTCCTGCGGCCTAGAAACGGGGTTGCCATTGTGTAGTGACCGTGCAGCACACGGCTCACAGGTGCGTGGTAATGCTGGTGCACCAAAGCTACAGTGCTGCCCGGTGTACAAAAGTACAGCACACGCAAGTGTGCTGGCCTGTGACACTGCGCGCCGCTATTGCTGGTTCACGTACGTACGCTAGTCTGCTGTTACTGTAGTGTACACTCCTCCTTACAAAAATGAGCTTACTATAAAACCATACGCTGCACTACCTGGCAGCAGTCTCACACAGCTCATGTTTACAATGTCTCCTCATTGCACCGTGTGCCCTTGTCCTTGATTTAACATCTCTCTTCCCCTCGGGAACGAATCCAGGACCTTGCGTGTGTGAAGCGCACTCTGCTACTGAGCTGCTACACCTCCAGCCTATTCTCGTGTTGTTTTGTTTGTCCTGGCTCTCAGAGCGATACGCTGTACTGTACACATTTTCCACACAGCCTAAGAACACAGCTGACTCCCCTCTCAGGTTACCTTATATACTCCTGAGGAAATCGCCTAGTGAGTCATTTCTGAGAACGCAGTCCTGTCATTAAGCAGTACAGGGCTGTAATTACAGGGGACCCTTGACTGGTGAACTCAATTCATTCCCGGGGGGCTGGTTGCAACTCAGGTTGTCAATTGAAAGCTCAGGCTCCTCTCTGCAGCCTTCAAAGTCTCTCTCCTGCATGCAGGCAGATCTCAGTGTCCTTAGAGAGACATCAGCAGGGGATTTCTCCACCCATACAGGAAAGGATGCTGTAATGTCCCTTCCAGAACTCTTTAAGGGTTACAGCTGTGTCTGAGGCCATCTGGAAGCACACGTGGCCAGCATTCGGGTCATAACTCAAGACTTTGGTTGTAAATTAAAACTAAAATTTCCAGTCACAGCCCAAGTTGTTTGTATGTCAGGCTGGTCCTAACTCGAGGGTCCACTGTATGATACAAGGTAGGGTGTGAAGCTCAAAACCAGTGCAAGGGAGGGAAAATGAGTTTCCCCCTGGGGGGCAGGGAAGGAGATCAGCCTGGGCCGGCTAAAGGCTGGGCAGGGCTTGGAGCCAGAGAAGTACGCGGGCAGGGAGGAGTGGAGGCAGGTGAGAGGACTGGGACTGAGATGTCGAATGACAGCTGTTCTAAACAATATTTGAAGGGCTATACGTGAGTCAGGAGAAGTTCTGATGTTTCTAAGGCACAGAGCCAGAATGAATGTGTACGGACTCCAAGGAAGCAGAATTCCACTCAACAGGAGACCAAATGCTGTCACCGGAAGAGTTGTCCTGAAATGGGACGGGCGGCTGAGGTGCCTCTCACCTCTCAGACGCGGCAGAACCATCTGAGCATTTCATGCCTCCAATTTTTTCTCACCTAAGAATATCAGGCACCTTGCTGGTTTTTACTTGGGATGGGGCACAGCGTAGAGGTCTGTAAGGACTGATATTCTCTGACTATACTTACTCCAAAGCTGACAAGTTCTTCCTGTCTGGGAGTTTCTCTAATTTTAATACCTCCTCTGAATTTGTTTCCCCCTGTCCCTGTCTGTCTCTGTCTGTCTATCTCTGTCTCACACACGTACCTCAGACTCTCATTTCCTACCAGCATAAAGAAGAGTGCAGAGGCACCCCCACCTCTCCGGATAACAGCAGATTTACAAGGGAGCTTCCTGCACGGCAGTGTCTGTCCTTTGAGGCTGAGGTAATTGGCCCCATTCTAGTGGCTTTGAAGTGCCTTCCTTAAATCCCCCGCCCCACCCGGCTCCTCTTAGGCCCTTGGGGCACCTCCACTGTGGTGGTCCATCCCCTCCCCCCCAGTGGTCCCTAAGCCCACCTCCCAGATTGCCCCGGGCAGAGCAGACACACACACACACACACACACACACACACACCACACACACTCACGCGCGCATTGTGTGGGCCCAGGATGAAAACAGGACACAGGCTCTGTCCTCAAAGATCCTCCAGGAGCTAACGGGCAATTACGCCCGTACTGAGAGCCACCTCTCTCAAAGGCTCCTCAGGGGCTGCGTTTTGTTTTGACCATGAAGCTTGCTCAAGGCTCCCTGTTAAGTCTCCTCTTCACTCAAGCCAGCCTTATTATCCGCGGAGCATTTTGGCGCAGGCGGGAGCATTCTTTCATGGACAGTACTTAAAAGCTCTCAGAGAGCACGTTCCCCTGCCCAAGACTGTCCAGGGAAACGCTGCCGAGTATCTCGGAGCCTGGTCTGGCCATAGCGCACTCGCCGCCCCCTCACGCACGGTGCAGACCTCCCCTCCCCCGGCGCTCCGAGCTCCCTCCCTCCCTCTCGGCCACTAACCCTGCTGCCCTCCGCACCGATTCTCCTGCGCGCTGCGGCAGCCCCAGTACTAGGAACGAGACCACGGCTGGGATACTCTGGGGTACACACGTGGCGCTGCTTGGCAGGTAGCCTGAATTTAGGGTGCGGGGAGAAAATCTCCCCAGCCTCCAGCCCCGCCCACGCCCCACCTGGTGTTCAGGCTGTCCTGGTACGTCTTCACTTCTCTGCTGCGGGGGTGGCCGCTCTCCATCAGGTTGTTGGCAGCGAGGTTCACGCCGTTGATCTGAGCCTCCAAAGTCTTCATCTCCTGGTCGAGGATGTCGAACCTGATTCGGACAGAGAGAATGAAGACAGTGAGGTGGTGGCGGACCCCTGACCGCCAGGGGCCCCAGTCTCCAGGCAGCTTCTGAGTTCTGCTTTCTCCTTCCACTCCTGACTGCATGTGTCCAGGTGAGGGAAGGGGCAGAGGTGCTGCCGCACCGTTTCCTGGCTCATGGGTCCAACGCCATGGGGCAGCATTTCCTGGGCGGGGTCAGGAGAGAGCTGTGAGGGACTACACAGGCTTCTGGCTCCATAGAGAAGGATGAAGGCTTAACACAGATCCAAGCTGGGCGTGGTGGTGCACGCCTGTAATCCCAGCACTCGGGAGGCTGAGGCAGGAGGATCTTGTGAGTTCCAGACCAGCCTGGGCTACAAGGTGAGCTCAAGGCCAGCCTGAACTGCATAGCGAGACCCTGTTTCAAAAAGACTCGCACGCGCGCGCGCACACACACACACACACACACACACACACACACACACACAAAGGATGAAGGGAGAGAGAGGTTTACCTGGGTAGGTAAAGACCACCTGCCACACTCTTACTGCCTCAGCTGCTACCCCTAAAGCCCTCATTCCACTACCCTGATATCCTAGTCTGCCCAGCCAGGCGCTGCATTCCTGGGTAGGGGAAGGAAGAGCTGCGGAGGGTATGTGGTTATGAAGGCTGACCCTTCCGGGGGGAAGAGTCCAGGACCCACTGTCCAGCATCACAGTGGGGCGAGATGGACACTACTCCTCTGCTCCTCCTCGATCTCCGGCTCTGTGCAGCCCGAGCACACCTTCCTGTCTGGGTGCTGATGGCATCAGACACCTGCAAGGCAGGGTGGCCGTGGAGACTGGTGGTTTACAAACTGGTCTCTGTGTGGCTTAGGGACAGCCATAGGAAACGTAGGAAACCAGAGCCGGTGGCGTTCCAGCCTCTCACCCCCACCACATCCACAGCAGCTGCACCTTTCCTCTGCACTGCCTGGGGTTCCACACAGGACTCACTGAGATGCTGCTGAGAAAAAACTAATTGGACTAGAAAATCCCTTACGTTTGAGGAACCCAAGGCCTCCACGGGGGAAGTACCCAAGGCCGCAGAGGCAGAGCGGAACTCATGACTCTTGATACCTTGATTTTGCAAGAAAGGACATCCCGTGCCCTCTCAGAGAGACCCCTTCTGAGCTAGCAGTGAGAGGCGGGACTCAGACCTGGGAGGGGAGGCAAGGAGAGGCTGAGCCACTCTGACCTGTGCTGTACAACGTCCAGGTCCTCCAAGGTGTCTGGAATGTCCATCTGGGCCAGCCACTTCTCCTTCTCCCTCATCCACAGCTGGCAGGCGTCCGACTCCCCAAATACCGTGTACAGGTCCAGAGCTTCCTGTAGCCTTTGTCTACGCAAGTCTGCCTGGGCCACCACCCGCTGGTAGAGCTCTTGGAGGGCCTGCAGCCGATTGGTCACATCCGGGGAATCCCGGAACTCTTCAGGGAAGCCCCGGGCCTGTTGCTCCAAGTGCTCCATCACCCCACGGCTCTCCTCCAGCTCCTCCAGAAAGTCCCTGTGCTTCTTCTCCAGGGCCCGCGTGGCCCCTTCATCCTGGCCCACATCCTCACCTGAGAGTAGCCGGTGGGCATCTTGTAGCCAGGCCTTCAAGTCATCCGCATCACCGTGGAACTGGAAGAAGTTCTCCGCATCCCGGAGGTTCTTCTCCCGAAAGGCAGCCAGCTCCTTCAGCTGGTCCCACTGGGCCAACACCTCCTTCATGCGGGCCTCGATCTGAGGGTACCCAAACTGCTTGCGTGCAATCATGCCCTCGGCTTCCTGGAAGATCTGCCCCAGGTGGGCATCCAGCCCTCGGAGCTCGTCCTCAAAGGCCTTGTGCTTGCGCTGCAAGATGAGCACGCTGGTCAGGTCCTTGCCGTAGTCCAGGGAGGAGTAGATCTGCTCCTTCTCCTTGATCCAGCTCTCAGCTTCATCCATCTCCCAGAAGAACTTCCAGAGCCGCTTTGATTGCTCCAGCTGCGCCTTCCGCCCGGCCGCCATGTCACTCAGCTCCTCAAAGCACTGCTGCAGGTGGCTGACTCGGTCCTTGATGACCTGGGGATCGCAAGGCTGGTACCCTGGAAGAACAGGAAGAAGGACGATACAGAATGGGAAAGGCTTCCTTTATGGACAAGTTTCAGATCCACTGCCAGGTTAGAACTGTACAGTCTCAAGGCTGCCGTCTCCCTGGGGCGTGGGGGTTGGAAGCATGGACCCTAGTTGCTGAGGGCAGGCCAGATTCTTTAACACTGGTTCCCACTAATCCTCAGGAACAAGGGAGATTCAGAGTTGAGTCAACTCTCAGTAGAAATGCACAATGTGACATTCTTTCTTTTTTTTTTTTTTGGTGCCAGGAATTAAACTCAGGACCTTGTACTTGTCAGGCAGGTGCTGTGCCACTGAGTTATATCCCCAGCAACATCCTCTTTAAAAAGCTCTCAGAAAAAAAAAATAAAAAAGCTCTCACATACTGTACAAATTTAGTGAGGTCTCCTATTCAAGACCAGAAACCAGAAACAAACTGTCTCAGTGTAACCGGAACCATAAACAGAATGAGAGCCAGATGATATTTGCTTGGTGCTTATAAAGAACCCCTCTAACTGCAGATCACCAGAGTGGCTGCCTGTTCTCTGCAGAACCTTGCCATCCCTCCTGCTTGGGGCACCATCACTCGGTTGATAAAAGGAGCAGAATTCCAAAGGCAGTTGCAGGAGGTAGCCCCTAGGAGGGGCGCTGGGCCAGAGAACAGGGCTCTGGCATCAGAGGCCTTGACAGGAGCCACTCTGGGCCTCACCTGTGCTCTCAATGAACGGCAGGGTGGCCGCGGTGATGGCCTTCACCTTGTCCCCTTGGATGGCGATGTCAGCTTCCATCAACTTGTGCTTCTGGAGCAAATCCTCAGCCTCCAGCAGGTGCTTCCCAAACTCGGCTGACAAGAGGAGAGCCTGGCAAAGGACACAGGAGCGGGAATGAAGGGGTGTGAAAGAAGAGATCCCCATGGCCAGGTATCTGAGTCAAGGGAGTTGGGCTGCAGCTCAGGAGGAAGCAGCTGCAAGCAAGAGCTCCTACTGGGGGTGCCCGCTGGACTCTCTCAGGACGCCTACAGGAGCTCAAGCCCCACCCACACTCCTCTACTACATCTGTCTCAAGGCCTGGGGCTGGGCATGCGCATTTGTGGAGAGCTGCACGGTCATGCTGATGTGTGTCCCTGGTTGAAACCACTGCGGCAGAGGGAGAGCGTGCATCAGGTTTCTCGGGTTGCCCTGTGCTGAGAGATCTGGATGCCAACCAGTGTGAAACTGTAATTACTTAGAGCCTGATTCTCCAGGCTCCTGATTAATGTGCATCTCTCCCAGGCCCTGCAGGTTGGCCCCTGTATCACCATGAGCACAAAATCACTAGGTCACTGAGGACACTCTGGACCTGCATTGGTGACATTTGCTGGATGGAGAGTGAACCGAGCGGCAGACAGACAGTGCAGTCCGACACCATCCTGACTCAGTTCTCCGCTGGGCCTCAGGGACATGGCTGTCGGGAGAGGATCTAAGGACGCAGGCATGAACTGCGGGGCTCTCGGGGCCCACAGCGAGTGCTAAGGGGTGGGGCGTGAGGGCAGCATCCCCCGCCCACCTTGATCTCGTCCATCCAGTCGATGCTGTGCAGCATGTCCTGGAAGAGCTTCTGCAGCTCCAGGGTGGCTTGGAGCCTCTGGCGCCGGGACTGCAGCAGCTCCAGCAGGTAGCTCCACAGGCGCAGGATGTTGTCCTTGCGGGCCAGGATGCGCTTCTGGTCATGGTAATTCTCCTTCTCCAGCTCCTGGGCCAGGTCCTCCAGGGCCTTCACCCGCTCCTTGTAGGAAGCAGTGTCCGTCTCGATGGCCTCGTGCTTCTTCTTGGCAGCCTCCACCGCTGCCAGGTCATACCCGAAATTATCCTGTCCCCAGGGAGAAAAGCAGGTCGCTTAGCTGGACGCCCCAGGCTCCTCCCCGTGGCTGGGAAAGCAGGTTCTTGTGGAAGAGTTGCTTCTGCTCTTTCAGCAGCTGATCTCATGAGAGCCAAGTTCCCTAAACTAAATGTCTCACAAGAACCCCTGCACCACACATACTGGCAGCATTGTGTCCCAAACTGTCACTTTTAAAAGAATTTTTATAGTACATGTTTGCAGTACGTAGTGATTACATTCCTCATGGCGGAATTGGCGCAGGTACCTAACACATCCTAATTCTTTTTATGTCCCCGTCTTTCCCTCTCCCTGAACCCTGCTATTACCTTCGGAGCTCTTGGAGAGCCCACAGCACCCCCACCCTGCCTCAGTAGACCAGTCTGATTCTTTTTTTTTTGGTTGTTTTTCCGGTACCGGGAACCGAACTCATGACCTTGCGCTTGCCAGGCAGGCGCTTTGCCGCTGAGCTAAATCCCCAGCCCCTAGACCAGTCTGATTCTGAGGCTCAGGGGCTGCTTGGACCTTGAAGCTATGCAGCTGCAGCAGATGGTCTCCCCACGCGCTGTCTGGGGCGCGCGTACCCTCTCTAATGATCTCAGGATCTCGCTATTCCTTTTCTGGACAGCATTTAATTTGATTCCAAGCTCTAAGTAGGAGGGAACAGATGCTCTGATGAAGGATCAGCCCTTGGTCCGTTCTTAGTGAAACGCATCCCAGGCCTGGAGGCCAGAGGCAAAGGGGCACATTTGACAGACAGCCTGGCCTGATTCACCTTCTCCCTGGAGAACCATCATGTAATGGTGACTCCACCTCCCACTTTTATTGATGTTAGTGGCCCACATAAGACAACGTCAGGGGGCAGTTCTGGACTGGCAGGCTCTTTCCTAAAAATGAGACTGGGGTAGCTTAGTAGCACGCATGAAGCACTGGATTCAATTCTCAGCACCAAAAAAGACAGACTTAAGAAACCCCCAGGGGTTCTTCCTTCAATAGAAGTCTTGATCCGGCTGATCACAGGGAGCTGGCACCAAGGAAGAGAGGTCTATTGGCTGCTGTGAGACTCCAGTGTGGGCTCCAGCCCAGCTGAGAGCTGGGGGCACTGAAGTACCTCCCCTCTCTTTCCGTCCTCAGGTGTGTCCCCGTTACCTGCGTCACAAGGCGCTGGTTCTCACTGAGCC
The DNA here is from genome assembly GCF_000276665.1 of Chinchilla lanigera. Lineage (NCBI taxonomy): Eukaryota > Metazoa > Chordata > Mammalia > Rodentia > Chinchillidae > Chinchilla > Chinchilla lanigera. The sequence continues at coordinate 5,124,270 of NW_004955466.1, read as the reverse complement.
ACGTCTCTCTCATGGCGGCCTTCCGGTCAAAGCGCCGGGCCAGCTGCTCCAGCTTCTCCTGGCGGATGAGCTCGCTCCTCAGGGCCAGTTCCCGCTGGTACTCAGCCTCCTCCAGGCTCTCCCAGGCCTGCATGGGGCAGAAGGAGCACTCCTGGGGCGTGTGGGAATCCCTCAGCTTGGGATCCCATCTCTTTCACCAGCTTGGGATCCCATCTCTTTCACCAGACACTGAGCTACTTCAGGAATGGAGGTAGATCCGGTTGCTCATGGGTGAGGAAGCTGGCAGACCAGTGCTCAGGAACAGCCCTTTGGTTTCATGGCTGGGCCAAAATGCCAAGGAGTACAGGTCATGACTTCTGGGTTCCCTCATCTGCCAGACCTGCCTCAGACTTTAGGCCTTATATACTGTTTCTTGCTCTCTGGCTGCTCAGGACGTTTTTACTGACTTAACCCTACCTCTATGCTAGTAGAACTTCCAGGTAGGGTTAAGTCTCCAAACCTCAGAAGTGTCACAGGGCGCTTCCCTTCTGTGGTAAGTAATACTCCAGATTCAAAGACAAACCAAGGTTTCACAGAGGATACACAATGAAATTGGCTCTGAAGAATGGACTCAGCATCTGAACCGGGGGTGGGGCTAAAGGATAGTGGGTGGAGACTGACCCCTAGAATAACCCCCAAAATAGCTGGTATGTAACCAATAACCCCAAAGAAAGTGCCCAGTGGATGCTCTTCACGGTCGTATCAGGAACTCCTTCAACCCGCCACAACATGTAAGGGAAAACGTCACTGTACCCGGTTGATGTCAGAGACTAGTTTCCCATCGTGCGGTGTGTACACTTTCTGATTGTTGGCTCGCATCCGGGACTGGATGGTAAAAAGTAGAACTTCCAGATTCCCCTTCTCCTGAAACCTGTCGGATAAACAGGAGTAGAGAGACTGGTGTCATGATCCCCACAGCCAAATTGCTTGCTGAAGTCAATGCAGAATGCTGATACCTTGAATCCTGGTGATCAAAACATTTTCTTTAAAAATGGAGAAAATAAAGAGGAAATTGTAGGTCTACTTACCTGTTACAATGTCTATTATTCTCCCGCACAGAGATCTACTAAGGGCTTGGGTCTTTATGATGTAAATCATGGCTACCACAGCATCTACCATTTGCTTCCACCAGGGAATAGCTAATAGGAGTACTCCGGTAACTCCTGTAAACATCAGGTTTCACCAGTCAATACAAAGAGACTCCTCTCTGTTCTGCCAGTGATAAAAGCTTCCGACTAGCTCTTCAGACAGTTTCTTTTTTTAACCGATTCAGTCAATAAAGCCTTAGAAGCAGCACTGTCTACCTGACAATATACTGCACTGAAAGCAACCTTCACCCCAGTCCTAATGAGCTAGGTCTCCGGCAGGTCCTCTGAGCCAGGTGTTTCCAATGGATCAGGAAAGGGGGCTCGGCGAGGTCTGTGGGGACAGCAGATGAGAACTGGCAGAGGATGGCTGTCCACCGGGTGGAGTCCAAGCTTTCGGTGACTGGCGCTCTCACATGTCTTCACGATCTCAAGAATCTGCCCACTCCTACATCCTTGACTTGGCGAACGAGGATTGGCCTGGAGCAAAGTTTCCACTGCAAGCCTGGCCAAACACCTCAGCTCTCACGGATGCTCAGGTGAGTGAGGCCCTGAAGTGCTGTCCTGCCTACACCGCCGAGAGGTAACATCCCTGTGTGCAGTGCTGAGTAGACACGCGGGAGGCAGAATCTGTACTGAATTTAGGACTCTATTTTTATTTTCTAATTTTTTGTCTTTTTGAGACAGGGTCTTGCTATGCAGTTCGAGCTGGCCTTGAGCTCACTTTGTAGCTCAGGCTGGTCTTCAACTCGCAGTGATCCTCCTGCCTCAGCCTCCCGAGTGCTGCGATTATAGGCATGTGCCACCACGCCTGGCTGAATTTAGGACTTTAAAAGTAGGTGAGTGTCAGACTAGAATCCAGACACTTGTTAATAGTACACTCTAGTCTTGGAGTCTCATGTTTCCCCACTTCAGTCGTGAAGGGAGAGTGCGGGAGATGAGACAGGAGGAGCAAGGCCGAGGAGGCCACCAGTGAACTGCAAACCTCTTGTAGGACAGCAGGACAGGCTAACAGCAGAGAAGCTAGAATGCTTCATAGGTGTATGTGTGTGTGCACATTTGTGTGTGCGCATGTTTGTAAATACATGCATGTATGTGCATGGCTGTGTCTACATAATTGTATGTGTGCACTGTCTGTGCATGTGCATATATGCATGTGACTGTACATGTGTGCCTGCATAATTGTATGTACATGCCTATGCATGCGTGTAGTTGCAGGTATACTACATGTTCCCATTGTTATGTGTGCGTGGTCGCATGTGGACACATGCACATGCATAGTTATGTGTGTGCATACCTGTGTGCCTGCATTATGTGTGCACATGTGGTAGGGCTTTGCAGAGATCTAGGAAGCAGGCTTAGTGCTCTGCTCATGAGCAGTGACAGATGGGAGAGAAAAAGACAGATGTACTTGATGAGCACTCGGCTTCACACAGAGCTCAAGGGCTGAGGATACAGAAGTCAACACCAGAAAAAAAACCTGCTGCTGAGGGCGCAGATGAGAGAGACTCAGAAGACTGCCACTCCTCTGCCACTCCTCAGAGGGCTGGCTCTGAGTCAGGGTTTTCATCAATACCTGTTTCCTACAAGCTGATGGCCCAAGGGGCACGAAGTCGGTGACAGACGTGGAGCTCTCCGGCCTTGAGGAGAGCCTTGTGGACACCTTGATAAGGCCCCGAGCTCAGGAAGGCAGAAGGCTTCTTGGCCCCTGACCACCACCCTCCCGGGAGCCGGGGCCCTTACTTGGGCGGCTTCTCCACGGTGCGGTAGGTGCTGAAGGCCTGCAGCTGCTGCTGGACGCCAGCCAGCGAGTTGGCAAACTTGCGGCTATTCAGGACGACGATGGTCTGCTCGATCCACGTGAGCAGGTCCGAGGCCAGCTCGCTGTACTTCTCAATCATCTTCTCAGTCTCGATGGCGTGGTCGATGACCTAAGGAATCTCCCCGTTACTCACTCTCACCCCAAGGGTAATGCCGCCAAGGAGACCACCCATGAGGACCACCGCTGAGGTGCTCTGAAACGGGGCTCCCATCTCCCAAACCCTGGAATGTTCTAGGCTGGGTTTGTCCCAAGGCCCTGACTATTGCTAAGGCAGAAGAGGTGGCCCGAAAGTGAGTGAAACACTCTCCTTGCACTGGTAGTTAGCAGGGAACTGGCCAGTCTGGGGTTCAGGAGCGGTTGAACCCTATTATTGATATGCTTGCTACAGTAGGACACCTGCCTCTAGAGCGGCTAGGGTTTTCATTTATTTTAAAATGTTCAGGCCAAGCGTGGTGGTGCATGCCTGTAATTCCAGCACTCAGGAGGCTGAGGCAGGAGGATCACTGTGAGTATGAGGCCAGCCTGGGCCACAAAGTGAGCTCAAGGGCAGCCTGAACTGCATAATGAAACCCGGTCTCAAAAAGGTAAAGAAGTAATGTTCATTAGGAACGGCGGGCTGCCAGGCACTGTCTTTGCTATGTGCTATGCACACAACAGTGATAAGAAATGGTCCCTAGCTCTGAGGCGCTAAGACCCAGGTGGGGAAAGCAGTCAAGAAAGAGGCTCTGTACAGAGGCGTGGCTTTCTGGTTTAAGCTGGGAGCCTGAGAGGCCTGGAGCCACAAGAAACACAACAAATGAGGGCCCTGAGTAGTTCCTGCAGGGAGGCTGGCAACACAGGTTTCCAGGCGGAAGCCCCAGATTTGCAGGCTGCAGCGCCTTGTAGGGCAGACACAGTCCCGCTTCAGAGCTAGCTCAAGAGCGCTAAAGGAAGATGGGGGCAGGTGTTTTGTAACCCTCATGCAGCTGGGGGCCTGGGCCTGAAGCTCCCGGGTTGGTGAGGGGCCTCTCGGTCAAGGCCTCACTACGGTAAACACAGGACGGGGATGCTGCGCCGATGACACGGCTCTGTACCTTGCCGACGCGCTTGCCCTCCACCGCCAGCACCTTCATCTTGGAGAAGTAGTGGTAAAATGCCACCACGTAGGTGATGATGGATTTCTCATCAGGGTTTTCTGTGAAGACATCTGTAAGCGGGGAGGGCACCTTCTCAGCACCAGCCCGGAAGCCAGAAAAATCATGCTCCAAGGGCTTGGCCCCGTTCCTGCAGCAGGAAGCTCAACTACAGGGACCATGTGCTAAGCACAGGGACAAGAACGGGGGGCAGAAGGCCCGTGATTTTAGATGGTGGTGAAATCCCTACGAGGACCACAAATTGCAAAAGGAGAAAGAAGAGGGGACCCCAGACTCCAAGGACTCTCACACAGGCCAGGCAAGGCCCCGAGTCCAAGTGGAATGGAAGAGCAGGCCCGGCACACAGCCCTGGACCAAGCACTAGGAGCCCCACCCACCCAGCGCCCTCCAGGACAGGGAGGGGTGCGCCCACCTTCGGGGTCGAGGAGCGGGATGATGCCTAGCTGGCGCTCGGCCACGTCAAATGCGTGCTCCAGGTTGTGCCGGGCATTGGAGTCCTTCAACTTGTCAAAGTCGATGAGGTCAGGCCTGCAGATGAAGCCGTGCTGTTAAAAAGGCGGGGTTGAGGCAGCCTCACCTCCAGGGCAGCCCCAGCAGGAAGCAAGGACGCTGGGCAGATGCAGGGAGGGGGACAGGCAGGAGAAATGGGAGAGAGGAGCTGAGAAGAGCGGGCAGCTGGGAGCACAGCGGGCGAGGAAGTGGCAGCAGGTGTGACTGACAGGAAGCAGGGCCACTAGGGGAGCCAAGGGTAGAAGCAGACTAGGAAGGGACAACATTCCCACGATGCGTCCTCACACCCCAACAGTAGGGGGCGCTCCCTCCTCATACCGGTGCTTGTGTATCAGGGCGTTAAAGGCCAGGCCATCCTTCCAGCTGGAGGTGAAGTTGGTGACGTTGACATGGGGGTAGCTAGTCAAGAGAAATATAAGATCTAAGAAATAGATCCTTTTGCAGTCACAAGCTTATGTGTGTGACCTCAGTGAGTCACCAGGAGAGAGAGGCCTGTGCCTTCTGGAGCTGCTTTAACACAAGGGGGTGCCGCGGCTGCACACAATGACACCCCCACAAGCTGTGGTGCTCTGACAACCCCACGGTCTGACCCGAGGCAGCTCCAGAAAAGAATCCTGCAGTCCAGGCCTCAAAGAATCAGGCCAGGCCACACTTGCACCTGTCTATGTACTCAGCAAGGATGTCAGGTGTGTCTTGGGGACAGCAGCCCCTGGAAGGAGTGAGGGGCTGGTGGGGAACACAGCTATGGCAGATTCCCAGGGCATACACACCCTGCCGTCTTCATCTGGCACCACAACAGCAGAGCATCCTTGGCTGAGCGTGTCTCACGGCCTTCCTGAGTTTGGACAACAATGTCCTGAATCTGCAGGTGGCAGAAAAGAGAAGCAAATCAGCTGTGCACCTGACTCTGCCTCTTGCCTCCCTCTGTCTTCTCCTCCGCGGCCATCCGCCTGCAGCGATAGAGCCACCTGCAGCGATAGAGCCACCTGCAGCAATCCCACCCTGCAGCTTTGGGCCCCAGCCTCAGTCAGCTAGCAGGAAATAGGGACGCTTCCACACGCCAGAGGAGGGGGCTTTAATCAGACCACTCAAGCAGGAAGCCCAGAATGGATGGGAAGATGCCCTGGTTCCTCCTCTGGCGTTACCCACAAGGTGGTAGAAGGATGTGAATATCGGACGGTGTAATTTTTTATTAGCAGCTTCTCTTGCCTTTACCTTCTTGTCAGTTGTGCTGGGTTTTGTTGCCCTTGTTTCGGTTTGTTTTTGCAGTACTGGGGAATGAAGCTGGCCTTACACTACACTCTATCCCTAGACCTTCCCCCTGGTCCCACCCCTGGTACTGGGAATCGAACTCATGACCTTGTGCTTGCCAGGCAGGTGCTGTGCCGCTGAGCTAAATCCCTAGCCCCTATCCCTAGACCTTTCTAAAATTTTGAGACATGGGCCTTGCTAAGTTACTAAGTTGCCCAGGCTGGGCTGTGTTATAACTTGTGTCTAGATGTCCCCTGTGATGGTTTGTGTCTTCATGTCCCCCTAAAAGACTCATGCAGTCATGGGGCTAACTTCTAGAGTTTGTGACTGATTCATGGTCCAATGCTGGGATTATGCATACAATATAAGGGAAGGAAAGAACCTTGCTCTCTGCTGCTCCTCCCTTTTGCTCTTGCTGCTTTTGCTGTTTTCTGCTGCCATGAACTGCTGCCCTCTGCCATGAGCCACCCTGCCTTGGAGCCAGCCGATTATGGACTGAAACCTCCACAAACTGTGAGCTAAATAAATCTTTCTTTCCTTAATTTTGCGCATCAGGTATTTTGTCTCAGCAGTGAGAGAAAAGTAACCAAGACATCCCCACAAAGCCTCCTGCAGTCATAGGTGGGGCTTTTTCAGAGGTGGCTGAATCTAGAGTGTGTGACTGATTCGTGGCTTGATGCTAGGACTAAGGGGCTAGGATTAAGGGTGTGTGATTACTAAATCAGACCACTGATTGCTCTGGCACTGTCCTAACCCCAGTAGCCTGGATACAATATAAGGAACAGAAAGAGGCTTGTCTTGTCCCTTGCTTGCTTTGCTGCCTTCTCCCGCCATGAACTGTTTTTCCTCTGCGATGCCCCTCTGCCAAACCACCCTGCCTGGGAGTTAGCTGATTATGCACTGAAACCTCCATGAACTTTGAGCCAAATAAACCTTTCCCCCCTTAACTCTGGGTGTTGGTTATTTTGTCCAGCAATGAGAAAAGTAAGACAGGCTGGAACTTGCAAACCTCCTGCATCAGCCTCTCAGGGTGCTGTGTGAGATTAGAGGTGTGTGCAATGCCTGGCCCCAGGCTAGTGTTACTGTTTCATCTTTTGCACACCTAAGATCAGATATGCAGGACCAGTGGGATGAGGCCTTTGGTCTGCGGGCTGTTTCGCTGTCTTCCTCCTTTCCCTCACCTCCTTGGGTTACGTCCTTCCCATCCGCAAGCCAGAGGCTGTGAGGTCCTGTTTCCCTTTCCTCATCCTTTCTAAATTTCCTTACCAATAATCTGGGCCTTGAATTTCAGGATGAGAGAAAAGTGTCTGGTTAAAAGCAGATTTTCTGTACCATTTTTGAATCAAATTCTTCCAAAAAACAAGAAGTTACACACAAGAGCAGATAAAAGGGCGTATAAAGCAGATCTTCCAGCTATTGAAACCCAGCTCCTAGTTAACTTCTGTCTCCTCCCTCAAAAGAGCATGACCTGGAAGCGGCCCCAGCCGTCAGCACTGAGGGGGCGACACCGAAGATGGTGTTTGCTTCTGACGAGCACTGTCCTCCCACAGTGTTCACCGCCATGTAAGGTTCCTGAGCTCTGGCCAGCTCCGAGAAGCCGCCGAGACCCACCTGGAAGCGGAGGATGATGGTCCAGATGAGGCCCAGGACCAGGCGGTGGTTGCCATCCACGATGTCGTGGGAGCCCATGTTCTCCAGGTGCACGCGCTGCTCCTTGAGGAACTGCAGGGCCTTGTCCACATTCTCCAGGCAGTGGATGCGCATCTTCCCCTTGGTGGGCCTTGGCTGGGGAACAAGTGGCCCCCGTGGACATGGAGGGACTACAAGGTTGGCCCAGAGGTGGCTGCAGCCTGTACCGCATCCTGCCTAATCCCCACTTTCCTGGCCAAACTCCAGGCTCCACAGTTGCTCCCAGCACTTTCCAACCCTTCCCTCCACAAAGTTCAGAGGTTGCTGCCTCGGCACTCAGAGCTCTGCAGCCAGCTTGCCTGGTTCCCCTCCCGGGTCTGACACTACCTTCTGAGGGGTGCCGATGACACTCCAACACAGCGCCACAACGGGCAGCTAAGTGAGCACCTACTAAGCACTAAGCATCACAGATGTTAACTGCATTATGTGAACCTACTCCAGGGTGACCCACTCAAGGGGAATTTCAACTCAGGGTAAGAGGCAGAACATCAGCCTTTTTATTCACACTAGAGGACCCCAGAGTCAGAGGTCCCATTAGGCACCAATATCATTGTCCTGATTCTCCACATGGAGGAAATAGAGGTAAAGAGTCCTGCTTGAGAGGTGCGAGCTCACAAAGGAAATAGCTGAGTAAAAAATGCCTCTCCACCTATTTTTCCTTCAAGGGCAGCCATACTGCCAGGAAGTACAATCGAGAGGGCCGCTAACAGAGTTCTGTTCGCACACACGGTAAAACATGCAGACATTATTTTCCATGCTTTCCTCTTGGTCCCAAGAGGAATGCAAACTTCCTCAGAGACCCAGACATCCCAGCCCACATAAGAACCTGAGGCCCAGGCCCCTGCAGGCTGCTCCAGATGCCCAGGCCCCACGAGGAGGACGGAGCTCTCCGCGGCTTGTGGAGAAGCATGAAGGGGCAGGAGAGGTCAGAACAGGTGAGAAGTCCTGGGAAGAGGCCAGAGAAGCCAGTAACCATATGGAAACTTTAAGCACTGGAATCTCCCAGAGGAACGAGGGAAACCCTGGCAGACCACGTAAACTTCAGATAGCCCCGACCCTGTCGTTCCTAGAGAGGGACCCAGGGCACAGTCCCCAGCCCAGAAGCTGGCCCAGCACAGGGCAGGGCTTTACCAGCATCTCTCCCGAGAGCACCTCCAGCAGCTTGATGAGCATCCGCCCATCCCGCAGGTCCTTGTAGAGATCGGTGATGCGGCAGGACACGCGAGCCAGGTGGGAGTTGACCCATTTTGTGAAAGTCTTCTTCTGCACAACTTCCCGCTCATCTGGATGGGAGCAGAGCCTTGGGTGAGCCGTTTCACACGGGCTGAGGGGCTTTACCTTCACTCCAGGGTCCCCCAGGCCTGGCAGAGAAGACTGAGATGTCTTCGTGCCACCCTCTTGCCGGGAGTGCGTGTGACTCCTGGTAACACAGGGCCACGGCCATCAGGACTAAGGCGATGAGGACATCTCTTTCACCACTGCCACTTACCGTGCACTGTAGCACGTCACCCCAGACTCAGCTGTCAGTCAGAATATTCTGTAGTATTGCACCATCAAATTCAAATTTCCATACAGGCCCATCCATCCATCCGCCTGTCTGTCTGTCCATCTGTCTGCCCATCCATCCGTCTGTGCACCCATCCATCCATCCATCCATCCATCTATCCATCCACCCACCTACCCATCCATCCAGTTCCATCTGCCTAGAATGTTCTTTCTTGTCCACTCCACTCCACACTATTTTCTTCACCCAGCTCCCATTCATCCTTTAAGATTCAGTGTAAATGGACCTCTCAATAAGGAGGTCAGGACAAGCTCTATAGCCATACAGTGGCTATGTGCAAACATTTATTCAGTCCTTCTTATGTAGCAGGGCTATGCTCTGCTGATGACAGGTAAAACAAATCGCTTGCCCTCCAGGTAGGTAGTGGAGAATGAAAAGCAAGGGGAGAGTCCACATGGGGTTGAGGAGAATGAGGGTGGCCTGGACTGGGGCTGTCCACAGTACTATGTTATGTTTCTCACCCCTAGAATGGCCAGTAGGTTTTCTTGATCTTCATCCCTGAGACAGTGACAAAATACCCATGATGTACCAGTTTAGGTGGGCCCTAACTACTGGCATTTTTTCTTTCTTTCTTTTTTTTGTTTTTTTCTTTTTTGAGACAAGGTCTCACTATGTAGTGCAGACTGGCCTTGAACTTGCTTACGTAACCCAGGCTGGTCTCAGACTCATGGCAATCCTCCTGTCTCGGCCTTCCAAGTGCTGGGATTACAGGTGTGTGCCACCACTCCTGGCTACTACTGGCACTTCTGTGCAAATAAGTGCTGGTGCCCCCTTCAGGCGAGGGCTGGAAAGGAGACAGAAGACTGAACTAGTTCAAAGAAAAGGAAAGAATGGCAGAGGAGAGAGAGAAGAAGAGAAAGAGCACCAGAAAAGAAAAAGGGTAGAAACAATTCCTTGAGATCAGAGCATTAAGTGAAATAAACCAGACACACAAGCTTAAATATCACATGGCTTCTTTTATATGAGAAACCCAGAGTATAAATACAGTTTTTAGTATAAATAAATGAAAGAGCAAAATAAAGACAGAGGACAGGAAACGGGGAGGTAGATCTTTACCAAATGGGAAGGCACCGAGAAGGGGGAGGGAGGGACAGGAGGGGAAGGACGAAGCTGTGTCCTGTACGTGCCCCAGCTCCCGAGATGGATGCGATCAGTACGCACTGCGAACATGTACTACTAAAAATTTAAAAATTTTAAAAGGAACCAAAAAGAAAAGAGCAGACGAACATAGCGAAGGCGACCTGCAACTTTGTTCTGTTCTGTTTGGTGAACAGTTTGCGGCCTTCGGCTCCTGGGCATTTATTTGGTTTGAAGATTCAGGACAGAGCTGACCTGGCAGCGCGGCCGGGCCCTGCCGGACCTGCGGGAGCGCGTGCGGGTGGAGGTCACGGGCAGGGACGACGCAGAGCGGCCCGGCCAGGAAGGAATGCCGGGCCACTGTGGGAACAGGCTGGATGTGCATGCAGCTGAGCCCAAACCAGGGAAGGATTGGCTTTTTAAATTATTAAATGTATGGCTTAACAGCAGCCAGTACTGCCTCAGGGGTATAATGCTGGCAGTTCCTGAGACTTTAGCATCCAATTCCTTCCAACTTCATGGCTATTTTAGTGCTAGGAACTCAGCCTCTTTACTCATCTGTTCATTCATTCAGCAAATATTTACTGAACAGCCATCACGTGCTGGGCCCTGGGTGGAGGCGGGGAATTCACGGACAACACAGACTCCCCAGACCCCGAGGCAGAAAAGCTATTATAAATATGAAGGGTGTTTGAGCCATGTATAAAGCGGTCTGTGGCAGCCGCCTAAATAAGAATTCTAAGAAGAGGAAAAATACCACACTATGAGCTATAGAAATCTTAAAGAAAAATAAAGCTAAAATGGCATTCATTCACTCTGGGCCTCTGGGCAGAGTTCCGTGGGGAAACACCTACCTTACCCTTTCACTAGCAGCAAATTACAGGGTGTTCCCCGTTTCAAGGGTTGCTTCAGCAAAGTGCAACTAAAGTTTGGATGACACGTTGGCACAACGCAGCCACACTTACGCTGGGCATGTGTGGATTCCACAGAGCCAGTCCCTGTGCCCAAGGGCTCCCCTAGAAGCCACATCTGCTCCTTAAGTGGCTCGCTCTTCCGATCTGAGTGGAACCTTTGCCTAAGGAACTGAAAACTTCAGCCCTTTTGGAGGTGAGTATCCCTCAAAGCTAAAGTCCTTTATTCCTTCCCCATCTCCCTGGCCTTAAGAATCCAAAAGTTTCATGACCTGGGTACGAAGACCTATTTATTTCTGCTTGGCAAAGTGTAGGGAAGTGGGTCTAGCTGGGGACACAATTTAATCCCAGGCTGCTGGGTGGAACATATGTTAGTGCAGAAGTCTCACCAAGCGCCCGAGACGACCCAGGTTCCAGCACAGCAATGATGCCTCCTGGACCTCAAACGCTAGAGCTGCAGGCAGAGAGCCCAGCAGGTGGCTCCTGGCTGCCTCTGCTTGAGGGTGGGGGTGGGGATGGTTACCCAGAATCCCCAGGCCCTGAAACACTTTTCAGTGCTGAGACTTGGGACAGATTCCAGGAAGCTAATGGGCAAAAGGAAAGAAAAGGCCCAGGGCTGGGGATTAGTGTCCATTAGCTCTTTTGCTCTAGCTGCTCCACTTTGGCGTGCTCAGCACATTCACCCTGCACGCCCAGATGCTGCCGGGAGCCTCCCGAGTGCAGGAGTGGCTGGTGGTTCTGGGAGTGTGGACAGGAGATGGCTGTGCACCAGGCCCAGTAACCGAGGGAACCCATGCTGTCCTGCAGGGGACCTGCTATGGGGAGGAGGCTGGGACGTAGTTCCAGAGCCCGTACCTGGCCATGCACAAAGGGTGCTGGAGCACAGGCTGCCTCAGCTCTGTGCCCCTCATGGCCCCCCCCCCTTCTCCCCTTCTCTCCACTCCTCTTCCTTTCTCTCTCTGCCAGCCATGGCCACCCTCAGTGCTCACACATATTAAGCTGCCTGTTATGATTGATACATTGTGTCTACTTGAGGAGTCTAGAAGCTTAACTGAGTAACTCAGCAGTTCTACATCCTGGGGTGTAGAGGACATGCCCTAGCACTCTAGGATGCTGTTCACTGTGTCAACTTGGGAAGTTTAGAAGGTGAACTTGTGACTCAGCAGGGGCCAGGGTCCGTACATTGTAAACATCCTGAGCTCCTGGAAGAGGAGGGCCCCGAGATGGTGTGGAGATATATAAGGGAGGAAGAGAGGCTTGCTTCTCCCTCTTCCTGTTCTTGCTGCTTTTGCTGCCTTGAAGTGTTGTCCTGGTGCCATGCCACCTTGCCTTGGAGCCAGCTGATTATCCCTGAAAGCTCCACAAACCGTGAGCTAAATAAACCTTTTGTTCCTTAATTTTGGGTGTCAGGTATTTTGTCCCAGCAGCAAGAGAAAAGTAATCAACACAGTGCCCCTAGAAAACCATCTTCTTCCTGATAGGCCCTGGCCCAGAATTATTGTCCAGGGTCCTGACTGGGTGAATTTTCTCTATACCTCCAGTTAAAAGTTTAGCTGAGGTCAGGTGTACCTGTGGCACCAAGACCACTGCCATCTACATTCTTTTTTTTTTTTTTTTTTTTTTTTTTTTTTTTTTTTCTGGTACTGGGAATTGAACTCATGACCTTGCACTTGCCAGGCAGGCGCTGTGCCGCTGAGCTAAATCCCCAGCCCTTGCCATCTACGTTCCACTAGGCCACTGTTACTCCAGTATTTACCCACTGGAAAGCGCGTTCATACACGGAAGGTGCTGCACACACAAAGTGTGCTGCCCCATGAACTAGTGTCCTCTCCGCCACCTTTCCTACTGCTGTGTGCAAGGGCAGTGCTAGAGGCTGCCAGGGACTAGACTGGCTTACCCTCGCCACGGGCTCACCATCCACCAAAGAAACAAGGTCTAAACTCACAGCGCATCGTGAGTCACCAGGCAAATGGCACCCATAACATATGCTGACGAGGTCAAGGAAGAGAGAGGTCATTTCTAATGGGAGTTGTCAAGGGGTCCTCGTGGGGAAAAGCTCTTGGACAGGCAGTGGGAAGGTGGGGTCAGAATGAGCCCACGCAGATAGCTGTGCAAGGTCGAAGCTTGTTCACAGATTACTGAAGAGCTACAGGTTAGCAGACTTGTGGGAAACAAGATTTCACCAGTCTGTGGAAATGCTTGGATGTGAGGCTTAGAAGTTTAGGTTTGATCCCAGAGGCAAAAAGGAACCCTGAAGGTATGGCAAGGTCATTCCTGACATGCTAATTTGTAAGGTCCCCAAGGATAACAAAAAGAAAATGTTTCAGATTACCTTTCTGTTTTTGTTTTTTGTTTTTCATGATTTTCATGACAGGGTCTCACTATGCAGTTCAGACTGGCCTTGAACTCACTATGTAGCCCAGGCTGGCCTTGAACTCATGCTGATCCTCCTGCCTCAGCCTCCCAACTGCTGGGATCACAGGTGTGTACCACCACACCTGGATTTTTACACTGAGTTACTGGATAAGAAAACTCAATATCATTAAGGTAGCAACTTACCCTAGATTAATACATTAATAGATTTAAATATCAATCATTACATTTTATTTTATATAATAATTATGATATTACTGATATTTAAATTATCAAAGTTTGGGGGAAAAACTGGAGAAATGATTCAAATATTTTTTTTTAATTTTAAAGAGGGTAGTACATGAGAAACAAACAAACAAAAAAATAGAACAGTAGCAGCACACCAGTATCACGAACATAAACAAATCAAAGCAAAAACATTCAAAGTGATACAGGGTCTCAAGACAAATTAATACAAATCAACAGTGCTTGTTACGTTGCATACCGCTATCCTCAACTACATTGCTCAGATTATCAGATGTAAGAATGAAAGATTGCTCAAACCATTGAAGAGATTAAGAAAATAATTCTTCAATAAAACAATAGAGATATTAGAGGATTCAAATATTCACTGGAATAATAAGCAAATGAAAATAACTAGGATGCCCAGTGTGGTGGTGCACGCCTATAATCCTAGGACTTGGGAGGCCGAGGCAGGAGGATTGCTGTGAATTTGAGGCCAGCCTGGGCTACATAGTGAGTTCAAGGCCAGACTGGATGACACAGCAAGATCTGTCCCAAGAAAGACCAAAATAACAACAGCAACAACAGTAACAGAGGCAGTAAGGAAAATTTTTAAATTAAGAATTTAAAAAAGAGATGGCAAGAATCTTCTTGACCAACCTCAGGTTTTTTGGTGTTGGTTTTTCAGTATTAGAGGTTGCACTCAGGGCTTCGTACATGCTAGGTAAGTGCCATACCACTGGGCTATCTCCTTGGCCCTTTAAAAAGAGCTATTTTGAGACATGGTTCTTTACATTTCTCAGGCTGGCCCTGAACACGTGATTCACTTGTCTCAGTTTCCTGAGTAGCCAGGATTACAGGTCTGAGCTACTGTGCCCAACCTCATATGTTTCTTCTATTAAAGAACAGTATACACTTACAGTACAACTGTGCAGTACTAGCACATGAAGATGGATATAAAAGCAAAAAGAGATAGTCCCAAGTATACATGAGCGTTTAATATCTGGTAAAGGTGCATTACATATATGAAGGGGAAAGATGGATTATTCAACAAAAGGTGTTGGCAAAACTAGGTGATCACCCTAGTGATCACCTAGGGAAAAGTTAAGTTAAATTGATACCTCCTACTCCAGAATATATTTTATTTGGTGCAAAAATTGAAATGTGCAAAACGAAGCCATAAAAATAGCAAAATCAGTCATGGCAGTATTTTTAAACATAATATTAACTTAAAGAAAGACCTTCTAAATCTAACGCAAAATCCAAAACCATGAAATAAAAGATTGAAAGTTCAGCTACGTTAAAAATTTTGGGGTGTGGGATAGAACACCAGGAGCAAGTCAAACCAATAAAATAATATTTATAACAGCACAGAGGCTAATTCACTTAATATGTACAAAGCCCTGATGTCCTTTGTGTCAGAAGCTTGGTCCTCATCTTGGCATTACTGGGAGATGGTGGGAAATTTAGAGGTGGGGCCTCATGGGAGGTGTTTAGGTCATTTGCCCTCAAAGGAAACTGCAGGACCACGGCCCTACCTCTTTTGTGCCCTCCTACCGTGCCCTGTCTTTTTGCAAAAGCAATCAACCATGAACCAAAGCCTCCAGAAGTATAAGCCCAAATCACCTTACCTTCTTTATAAGTTGATTCTCTCAAGTATTTGTTATATTGTCAGAAAGCTGACTACTACAAATTCCTATGGACTAATAAGGAAAAAGACCAACTATGTGAACAGAATTAACAGAAAAGATTATGAAAGTCTCTTAGGTATATAAGAAGTTGTCAGAGGGAGAGAAGAAGAGGATGAAAAAAACAATTGAGATGTATTGTGTACACATAACAGCCCCGACGAGGAACGCGATCATGTAGTGTAAACATGGACTAATAAAGAATGAAAGCTGAAAGAAAGGGTTGTCCAAGCTATTCATAGAAGTACAAATTAAAAAGCGCACACACACACACACACACACACACACAGTCTAATACATGGCCCTTAATTAGTTTGAACAAACTAGTAATAAAAGCCATTTGTGGGACAAGTGGAAAATTTTGAATTTCCAGTGGGTAATAGATTAAGGAATTGTTAATTTTATTAAATGTAATAATTATATATGGTTAGGTGGTAAATGTTCTTGTTTTCTAATGATATGTACCAGACTAATTAGATCATGAGACCTTTATTCTTAAAATATTTCAATCCCCCAAAAGATAAGCAAATCTGACAAAGTATTAACAATTATTAAATTTGAGTGATGGTTCATTTTACCATTGCTACTATGGTTTTTTTTTTTTGGTTTTTCTCTGGTACCGGGAACTGAACCCACGACCTTGCGCTTGCCAGGCAGGCACTTTGCCGCTGAGCTAAATCCCCAGCCCCCGCTACTATGTTTTATTTCATTTTGTTTCGTTTTGCTTGTTTGTTTTGAGATGGGGTCTTGCTTCATAGTTGAGGCTAGCCTTGAACTTGTGGTGACCTTCCTGCTTCTTCCTCCCCAGTGCTGGGATTACAGGGTACACTACCACACCCAGCTCTACTTTCTTTTAATATTTGAAAAAATTCATAGCAAAAGTCAAACAGTAAAACAAAAACATATCAAGGTACTACATTTCAGTTATTAGATGGACAAACACCAAAACCATCTGATAAAATTCAGTGTTGGCAAGAATGCGGGGAGCAAAGCATCCACCTGTTGCAGGAACGGGGGCGGGGGTAACTGAGGCGACCTCTGTGAAAGGCAGTTTGGCACAATTAAGGAATAACTACAGAAGCACTCACTTTTGGACCTAGTAATTCCACTTCTAGGAATTTATCCTCCAGATGTACATTTGCAAAATAAGTAGTGCCTCAGTTCACGAACTCAGCTCTCTCCGTGATTCTGGCTGCAAACCGACCTGGATGAGATGCGAATCAAATTTCCCCATAACGTCAGCACTGAGCCCAACCGTTGAATCTGGTTCGGTTCTCATCCAACGTGGCTTGTGACCAGAACTGTGGAAAGGCTCAAGCTCATGAACGCGGTACCACTGCACACCCAGTTATATGAAATAGCTAGTAGTTGGAAACAATCTAAATTTCCACCAGTAAAGGACTAGTTAATTAAAATTATATGTCCATACAATAGAACACTACATAATCATAAAAACGAATGAGGAAGCTGTTTATGTATTAATAGAAAACAATTTCAAGATATACTTGGTGAAAAGTATAGAAGGGTGTCTAAAAACAAAGTTGGAAGAAAACAGTATAGATCATTTGTATAGATGTACATAAAACATTGGTGGAAACAGATACGAGACATAGCTAAACAGGTTGTGGGAGAACTGAGTCCCAGAAAGTCTGAGGTGGGAGGGAAGCTTACTATTTACTCTTTCATAACTTTTTTTTTTTTTTTTTGGTTTTGGTTTTTCTCCCGTACCAGGAACCGAACTCACGACCTTGTGCTTGCCAGGCAGGCGCTTTTGCCGCTGAGCTAAATCCCCAGCCCCTCTTTTGTAACTTTTGAATTTTACCCACCAGCTGTTATGTTACATTTTCAAAAGAGAAATAAATACATTCCAACTTTAAGGAAAGAACCAAAATATTTCTCCTCCCCCTTTTCCAAGATAGCCTTTTCCTTTAGTATTAGCGGCGTTGTTGTTTTTACTATTATCATTTTGCCTTATGGATTTTGTTAGGCAAAAATCACAAGCATTTTTATCCACCTGAGACCACAAATGAAGTCAAAGGGAGAGAGAAGGTTGAAGGAGACACCCCTGCACCCCGAGGGGCTCATCAAGGGCAGGAAGTCTTTGGTCTGAGGAGGACAGTGAGGTTCTCCACCTCCTGACTCCACACAGCTACCTGCCAAGCCTGGCTCTCTCAATGTTCTCTTTAGAAATTTAAGAGCTTAACTGTCTCTCCTGGAGGTCCAGGCTTTCCTCCTGTTTTGGAGACAGGGTCTCAGTGTACAGTCCAGGTTGACGCTGAACTCACTATGTAGCCCAGGCTGGCCTCAATCTTGCAGTGATCCTCCTGCCTCAGCCTCCCAAGTATTGGGATACAGCGGTGTGCCACCATGCCTGGCTTTTCCCCTTTCTTGTGTCACCCCTTCCTCAGACTTTCTCTTGGCTCTTCCTTCAACATCCTTCCTTCCTCCTTGGCAAGCTGCACACTGGCCAGGCCCTGCCCACTCTGGCACCTGGAAAGTCATCTAGAAAGCCTGTTGTCACGAGCCCCCAGGAGCCTGTTCTTCTCTTGGAGACCTTCATCTCCCACTTATTTCCTCCCATGGCTTCCTTCATGCCTCTCCCTCTCTTCCCTATTAAAAATCTGCTCTCAAGAATAAAGAATAATGGCTGGGGATTTAGCTCAGCGGCACAGTGCCTGCCCGGCAAGCACAAGGTCGTGAGTTCGATTCCCGGTACCAGAAAAAAAAAATAAATAAGGAATAGCAACCTACTTTTCAATAACAGAGGATTATTTAACACCTTTAGTGCATTAATGGCACTATCAAAAAGGTTGTAGAAGAACTTTCAGTGATAACAAAGCATGCATTTGAAGAGAAATTTCAGGTTATTAAAGCACATGCACATATGATCCTCATTTTACAGACTTTCATGAATAGAAATAAAATAGCTAAAGTTGGGTGGCAAGCCTGTGGGTGACTATGTTCTTTCTTTTTGCTTAGCTACATTTTCTACAATTTCTGCAATGAACAGGTATTACTTCTAGGAATAAGAAACAGCAGACATCGTAAAGAAGAACATAATGTAAAGTTCAAAGACTCTGGGTATAAAGGATGAAAAGTCAAAATGTGGACTTCTTGAGGATTTCTGCATCTTAACCGGCTCACAGCTTGAAGCTGTGGGTAAAACTAGTTGCTCAGTCAGAAGGACGCATGGGAGAAAAGGCTTCGTGAGCAGATGATCATTTCATTGCAGGTTCGCGACTTGCGATTTCTCTCCTCCTCATGCTAGGAAGCCGAGTGTTTAGGGGCCCAGAGTGGCCCACACTTTAACTCATGAACTTGTGACAAACCTCAATGACACGGCCTAAGGGCAGACCTTCAGTGACATTCTGGGGAAGAGTTTCTTTTTCAACCAACAAATTTTTGTCACACTGGTACTGAGAACCGCTGCAACATGCTTGCCCAGCCACTAAGGATTCACAATCTAGCTATGGTCGATCCAGGATAGAAACTGAGGAGGCTTACTCTAAGTTTGAAAATGCAAAAAGCAGGGGCTGGGGATTTAGCTCAGCAGCAAAGCGCCTGCCTGGCAAGTGCAAGGTCGTGAGTTCGGTTCCTGGTACCGGAGAAAAACCAAAAAAAAAAAAAAAAAGAAAATGCAAAAAGCAATAATAAAAGCACATAAGACTGCCTTTAAAATAACCAGGCATGGCTAGCTCTGGTGTACCCCTGGAATCCCAGCATTCTGGGAGGCTGAGGCAGGAGGATTACAAATTCAAGCTCAGCCCGGACAACTCAGTAACACTGTAAGACCCTGCCTCAAAAAAGTGCTAGAGAGGTAGCTCAGTGAAAAGACCCCGAGGTAAATCCCTAGTACCACAAAAAGATATAAAAGTTATTGCGTTACTGCTTTTTAAAATGAAATGAGGTCTTTGTATATATTATAGCAAAAGAACACAGGTTATACAGGCTGGCTCTTAAAAAAAAGTTTTCGGGGCTGGGGATTTAGCTCAGCGGCAAAAGCGCCTGCCTGGCAAGCGCAAGGTCGTGAGTTCGGTTCCCGGTACCGGAGAAAAACCAAAAAAAAAAAAAAGAGTTTTCGTTTTTGAAGAAAGCTAACGTGAGGTTTGAAGATGATAACAGCTTCAGAACAGGGCAAGGGGAGGGGGTCGTGTTCAAAGCCCCTAAGTGGGAAGGGGCAGTGTGCCTGCATGAAGGATGGCGAAGGGAATTTGGTGGGTTTTTCTGGTACCAGGAATTGAACTCACAACTTCGCGCTTGCCAGGCAGGTGCTGTGCCGCTGAGCTGCATCCCCAGCAGTGAAGGGCATTTGAACTTGATACTCCAGGTAACGAAGATTGTGGGGTTCTCCAGTCAAGCAGCACCTCACTAAACACGTGCTGGAGGTCACAGATCTGAGAGCCTGAGCATGGGAGTGGATAGGGGGAGAGCTCAGAGGCAGCTGTGGAGGCCTCTGGACAAAAGAACTCTGGAGACAAAAGGACAGGAGTGAGCTGGAGGACACCACAGAGCAAGGGTGGGTTGGCCTTGGCGGGCGACAGTATTTACAGGAATTGAGACGGCAGCGGGTTTGAGGTTTTGGTCAAACGGGCTCAAGAGGCTGGTGAGGGATGGAAGGAGAAGTGGGAAATGCAGGACTCGGGAACACGCAAGAGGGCCTGCATGCTGGTCATGTGACAATCTCGGTAGAGCACGTGGATGACAAAGCAGCACACACCCCGGGCGCTGTCACACACGGGCCGTGGTGACCGCTTAGAGAGAAGTCATGATGGTCCACGACAGCCTCAGCCCGTGAGAGCTTCTGGAGAATCCGCTGCTTTGCTACACAGGACCAGTTAGTTCCCTTCCCCCAGCCAGGACCCGAAGCCCCCACTTCTCAGTGCTGTCTCCTGGGTGGCTTCTTCTCAGGCCATCGGAGTTGCGACGGCCGCAGGCAACATCCAGTTCAGGGCCCTAGCGCTCGGGTGAGGAAGCACAGGTGCCGGGGAGCAGCAAGGTGGCTTGGCCCTGGTCACCCTGGAGGGCGACAGCGGCAGGGGGCAGGAGAATGATGCTGCTGGGATGGACCACTTTCTCCCCCACTGCGTGGCCCAGGGGCTCAGCTGCCATCTCCTCCTTCCCGAACAGTCTCCGCACACCTCTCTCCCCGCTGAAGTCAGACAGAGCTTTGAAAACCCAAATCTGACCACACCCTTTCCCTGCTACAAGCAATGTCAAGGCGTGGAACGGCTCTGACCCTTTAGCCTTCTACCTAGGCCGCAGCTCCCACCCGAGCCCTGACAGCGCTCAGGCCAATGGCTGCCTCTCTCTGGCTCTTCCGCCTTCTCATCTTATGCAAATAACTTCCTCAGCCGCCCCTTTCAAGTTCCCTGCTGCTTCCCACCAGGACTCTGAGCCCACTCAGGGCCTGTAAGCCCTCAGGGAGGTGCCTCCCGCCTGCCTGTCCTCTCCTCTCTCCACCGCTGACCCTCACTCTGACCCCAACAAGGCCCCGCTTAGCCGCTGCACGCCGTGTAAACCATAGTTTATGTTATAAACTCATACAATTCTGGGAAATCTTCACAGCATCTACGTCCTCTCACGGCCCACCGGGGTGTGTCTGTGTAGACAGACACAGTGTGATTATTTGCTCTACTCTTCTTTCGCTAGACTGTAAAGTGAGAGTCGCTGGCTGATCCAGTTTCTGGCATCTGAAGGCCAAAGGGTTTGGAGGCAGACTGCTCCCAGAGACTCAGCTCTACAAGCCTCCCTGTCATTCCTTCTCAGTGACACAAGAAGAAGGGAAAATGAACAAAGGGAACAGATGCTCTGAAAACACGCTTGGCACCTTACCCGCCACGCAGGATGCGAGGGCCCCGTGGGGCGCGGGAGTGGGCACCGGCTGCTCCAAGGAGGCCTGGTGTCTGGAGCCTGCCCTTGGGAAGGAGGCCAGCAGCCCTCAGCAATGTCCCAAAGATGGAGGAGACTTAGCACGGCTCCCTCAGACTGCGCCACACAGGGAGGAAACAGTCTTATTATTAACCCCGGTGGATTAATATTTGATGAAGCATCTTTACAGTGATAGAGAGCCGTCACCCGTAGAAGGGGAACAGCCTGGTTCTGCTGAGAGTTTTCAGAGAGGAAGAACAGCTTTCCTCTCAGGGGAGACCTCCTGGCCCTCCAGTGTGAGCCAGTCGCCGGCCCCTCCTGCGGGGACACCTGCTCAGGGGATGAGCTGCACCCAGGGCAGCGGCCGGGGTCGGGATGGGGTGTCTCCCACCTGCTCACTGCCAAGAGAAGGCTGCTGATCCAATTATTTTTTTCCCCTCGGACAGTACATTAAAATGATTGCTGATGACTATAGATATTTCCTTGCATAGTGTATTTTCTCAATGTATAGTCTCTCGTTCTATGTTTGAAGTCTGAGAAGAGAAAAAAATTAAAACTCCCTCTAATGAGCCCCTGTCTGTGCTCACAGGTAGCTGGGAGGGGGACCAGGGAGAGCTGGCACCTCCGTTCTGGCAGCTGCCTCTGAATCTCCTGACCTGGGCTGCCAGGAGGGGCTGAACCCCTGCTTCCTGCAGGAAATCACTTACACTCCAGACAAGAAGCAATGCCTAGGTCCTGGGCAGCTGCGGCAGCTGGGGAGAGGGGCCCAAGGGAGACCAAGCAGCTCTGAGAAGACTGTCAGGGTCCCTGGCCAGAGTCAGGAAGAGCCGTGACTCCCTCTCTGCGTAGCTCCTGGGTAGCCAGGGAGCGTGGGCAGGGAGCTGCGGGTCTGTGAGCCACGGTCCCGAGGTGCTGGTGGAACATTTGCCAGCCATACAACTTGGCCCTGGGGCTGGGCACAGGGAGGTAGGAGGTTGGGCGAGGTCCAAAGTGGCAACTATGTGCTTCAGAGCACAGGGACCCAGCCTGTGCCACACCTGGTGCCCTGTCACACTCTCTGAATTGTCTCCATCCACCCTCACCCGCGGGCCCCGTCTTGCTGCCAGCAGATAATGCAGAAGGGAAGCTCGCGTCCCGCTGAAAGGCCCCGGGGCCCCCATTTAAAGGCAGAGCGAGCGGGTGACGTGACGTCAGGGGCTGGTTTTCAGAGGAGGCGCTCGGGTTAGCGCCTCTCTTAGCTTGCTCAGCTGGACAAAGAACAGAAGACTGAGACAAAGCACAGGCCCTGTCCTCCTCGTACCCCTCGCAGGAGGCTCCGGACTGCTCTCACACTGCAGCCTCTGGGTACTGGGAGCCGTAAATCACTCAGCGGGCGGCACACAGGACACTGGGAGGCAAGCTGTGCACGCCATGGCGGGGGGCGTGGGGAGGAGGGGCGGTCTTGGGAGAGCGGAAGGGAGGAAGGAGAATGCACATGCTTCTCTTTTCAGCATTTTTTCAATTGTGTTCCCGCACTCTCCCTTCTCCCAGAGGGGCCACACCTGCCTGGAAATGTCGTCATCACCAAGCAGTCTCGGGGGTGCCTAACCCGAGAGGGATGTGCAAGTAGGCAGGGCCTTCCGGGGTGAGACAGCACAGAGGTCAGCGACCTGGCCCGCAGCACTGCACCCCTCGTCCCGACAGCCACATGTCCAGGAGCGGCTCCCGGGGTGAAGAAGGAAGGAACAGCAGTGGGTTTGAGTGACAGAGGGGCTCCAGGGGACACTGGGCCCCTTCTCACTGAAGTCTGAAGGCTGGAATCTCGTGCAGGGATGGAAACTTGGGCTTTGCCACTGTCCTTCCTCTGATCCCTCAAGGCACGTCCAAAACACAGAAGGGCGCCGGAGGAGAGCAAGGTGGTCCGCTTTTCAGAAGGAAGCCTCAGGGCCTCCCGCGACTTCACCCCACAAAGTGTTGCCAGCCAGAGACAGACATTAAGCCAAACTCTTCTCAGGACCTAAGGGAACACATTTCTGCTGGGCCCCCACCCTCCCCTTGGCATTGCCACGGCCAAACCCATCCCCCCGCGAGTGTTCTTTGCCATCTCCTCCACGTTAGTCAGGCTGAATGTTTCAAAGCAGGTTGTTCAATCTGAGGACGGGTCAGGTTTTTATACGTAAGAGCGGAGTAAGCAGATGGCTTGTTTATTTGGGCCCAGGGAGGAGAAGGAGGAGGAACTGGGAATGGTATGAGAGGCAGAACAGGAAGGACTTCCTTGAGAGCTGAGACCAAATTGACTTAAGAGGCAGAAGACAGGGAGTCCAGTTAACCCGGTGGTCTTCTCATCCCCAGTCACGAGGCGGAGAAGGCCCTAGAGGAGCTGCCGTGCCCGGGAGAGCATGTGATGAGGCTTGTCATCCTCTGGTCTCACAGCCCCCATGTCACCCCGCTGCAGGGCAGAGACACAGTTGGACTTGGTGCCTTACAGAGAGAGCGACCTGCGCGGTATGCTTGTCCTCAACTGCAGAAGGTGTGGGGTAGGGGAAGGGCCAAGATTCCAAGCACAAGACAGCCTCATTTCCTTGGTCCCTGGCTTTTTCTTCCAAACCTGCCCAGCCGAGGCAAAGGAGGGTAGAGTTAGGAAGGAAGAAACAATCCCGCGAAAAGGCCAAGGTAACTGGGACAAGACTGAGTTGATGATCTTGGACGTACGAAGTTAAGAAAAGTGCAGAAAGTATTTGCAGGAAGTTTTCTTAGTAGTCATAATACCTAATAGTCACTTAGCATTTATGATCGATTTAAAAAGATTTTCATAAACTTTAACTTATTTTATCTTCACAACCGTCTTGGGAAAGTACCACAGTCCCATTTTATAAAACAGGAAATGGAGCCGTCATCTTTCATAGCTGTAGCAGTAGAGGTGGAATCAGGACTTGAATCTGGTCTTGCAATATTTTCCTCCTCACCCTAGACCAGGGCGGCAAAGCTATGGCACGAGTGCTGCAGCGGGTTGCTTGGTAACACTGAAAGCTCTAAAAGGTTCGCCGTCCCTGCCCTAGACCTTCAACTGCGGAAAGGAAATGCCAGACTACCCTGTACCTTGCACATATACCTACCAGCAGAATACTACCATCATGCAAGAAGCACAGGCCTGCCGGGTGTGGCTGCACACGCCTGTCATCCCAGCACTCCGGCAGCTGAGCCAGCAAGATTGCCATGAGTTTGAGGCCAGCCTGGGCAACACAGTGTGTTCAAGGCCAGCCTGAGCTGCATAGTGAGACCTTGTCTCAAAAAAAACAAAACAATAAAACAAGACAAAACAAAATAAAAAGAAGCAGCAGGGGCTGAACCCTCCTGGGCCATAATCTCATGAGTGGACAGCTGGCACAGAGCATATTGACATGATGGGACCAAATGTCCCACTTCCCTCAGTCTCGCTGGGAAGGCTGGTTTCTGACTAGACTGCTAAGCTCACCCTGACGACAGTATTCCAGGAAAAAATGTCAAGAAGTTAGAACTGGGGAAGCCTCACACACCGCGCTCTTCCATGCTACCTACCCCACAGAAGTGAGTACAACTGGTCTCTCTACTTTGGACCTTGTAAAGCTCGAGCTTCCAGCAGAGGTCACTCTGTTTGTAAAAGTTTTGAAAAGATCCAGACTTACAGACATGTGTACTTGTTAGCCAGCTGTTCTGAGGCATTTAAGTCTAGCCTTGCTGCTTATCCTTGGTGGGTTCCCCTGCCCCAGGGGCGTTTGGGTCCTTTGGTGGATAAAATGCATTCTCCTAACCAGGCCCAGTCCAGAGTAGCCAAGGGTCTCTCATAATCAACCTAGGACTTATCACGAATGTTCTCACACTGGGTCCTCAACCCATCCCCGCCACATCCCAGGAGGTTCATTAGGCCAGGCTTCTGCACTGCAGGCCAGCTGGGAACCCTTAGCTCTTCTACTGTTCCAGACATAGGCACTCTTCAGGTCCTGGCTCGACAGCTCTCTCCTCACCATCTATTCTGATTTTCCCTCCTTCGCTCTCTCATTGCTGTTTAATTTATGTGTCTTTCCCACACTTCTCTAATTCTACTCATGCTAATTAATTGTGAGAATAGCTCATTTTTCCCTAATAGATTATCAGCTCCTTAGAGACAGATGCTATATTGAATTCATCTCTGTGGTTCCCCCTTCCCCTTTTGTGCCTGGCTGGCAATTTAGCTTTAAACGTAGTAGGAGAACAATGCATAATTGCTACGATGGAGTTTACCTTGGCTTCCTAAAAAATAGGCTGTGATCCAAAAGTCCCCACACAGGACGGTCCCACTCCTCATCCTGTCCTTTGGCAAATCTTATGGGAGCAGGCTCCTCTC
The DNA here is from genome assembly GCF_000276665.1 of Chinchilla lanigera. Classification (NCBI taxonomy): domain Eukaryota; kingdom Metazoa; phylum Chordata; class Mammalia; order Rodentia; family Chinchillidae; genus Chinchilla; species Chinchilla lanigera. The sequence continues at coordinate 5,098,696 of NW_004955466.1, read as the reverse complement.
TCCCTCCACCAAGAAGCTGAGGGTTTCCACTTAGTTTGGTTACTTAAAAAGGTTAAAATTATATAAGCAAAAGCAAGGGGTTCACTGCTGTTACCTGTCCTCCCCCCAAAATCAAGGGACCAAAGAATATGAGAAAAGAAGAAGGAAGAGCAGGGAGTTTCCTGGAAAGAGCAGGGTGATGCTGAGACCTGAATGGATTCTCTACTGTGACAACAGAGACGGGGTACTACAAGCCTAGTACTCCTGAGGGCAAGGTCCTTATGTTCCAGAGGGGCTTAAGGCCCTGCTCACGCCTCAAGGTCAGCTGAGAACCACAGCTGCTGAGGGTGGGGGGTGAGCAGGCAGAAGAGGACCTCCACGAACCTCAAGTCGGTCCATGAGAGATGAGGGAAGCATTGCTCCAAAAAGTGTTTATGGGGAAGGTTGTGCTATTCCTACAAGGACAGGAGCAATCAGTGATGGGGGATCAGGCCCAGTGAGGACTGCTGAGGGGTGGACTGGGTAAAGGAAGACCCCTTGCACACCATAGACTGCCGTATAACTCAAGTTCTCTTTACGGTCAAGGACTTGGGGCCAGCGTAGTTAGACCTTGAGTTAAGATCCAGGGAGACAACAGTCACAAGGTTTGAAGGGGGAAAAAAAAAGAAAGAAAGCAAATCCCAAGAATCAGATCTCAGCCAGCAGGGGGAGGAGGGGCCATTTCTGCTAGAGATGTGAGATATTTTCAGAGAGAGAGAGAGAGAGAGAGAGAGAGAGAGACAGAGAGAGAGACGGGCAGGCAGAGGCAGAGGCAGAGGCAGACTATCACAAACCAGCTAGCTACAGATCTAATTCCAGCTGAAGGACGAGGTTCCATCCAGAAATCTTCCTCGCTGAGGCAGTGCAGGGAGGATGTTATCTGTTCTCAATTTCCCACAGAACCACTCTTTCCTCCTGGGACCCCCGAGTGGACAATGAAACTTCCCCTTCTGGACCCACGCAGGAGTCTGGGACACACAGGAGGCCCTCCTACTTGCACGGCCATCCGGCCCCTTGGACACCGCCTGGACTTTCTCGGACTCTGACTTTGGGCACAGGTCATTTGGACAGAAGCAGAAGGCAGGGACTCCAGCAGCACCTCCGGCACCTGCCTGCCTCTAAGAAGGCAGGAAGTGAGGGCTGCTTAGGGCAAGGCTGCCGGAGCCTGTGCTCTCTACCAGGGAGGAGGGGCAGCCTCCCTGGGCCAGGCAAACACATTTCCATCACTGCCACGCTGGGGTTCACGGCCACACACACACACACACACACACACACACACACACACGAACACCACGGCGGGAAAGGGTGTGGAGCCAGTGACTGAGCATGCTCCTCCAACCCCTGTAGCCCTGCGGTACCTGCCAATGCCTTGATCCGGGACCTCTCAAAGAGCCTGGCAGAGCTGTTGTCATTATCCAGCTCGTCGTCAGGGGCATCCCACCGGGCATTGATCCGGCTGTACGGTGGCTGGTTGCCCACGTTTTCAAACTCCGTGGCCGATGTCATGTCAGCAGGCTCTTCTCAGCAGCTACGATGCCTGCCTCAGTCTTCATGGAAGGGTCCCTGGGGACAGCAACACAGTCAGAGGGTCAGCTCCCCACCCCCTCGCACTTTTTCTCAGGGGAAACTTATTCGGGCCATCCGGCAGGAGCAGATCCTGGCGGGAGGAGGGAACCGTGTCACTTGCTGGGGCATGCTTCTGACCCAGGGTCTCTGGGTCTGTGTTATAAAATATTGCAGCAGCAGCAGCAGCAACAACAGCAACAAAAACAGCAGCGGTGGCAGGGATGGAGACTGAGAGCTGCATGCCGCAAGGGGCAGGATGGCCAGCAGGTGGAGACATCAGTCGCTGTGAGCCCGCTTCCTCCAAACCCGGTGCCACCGCCCCAGGGAGCAGCGGAGCTGCGAGAGGCAGCTCTTAACCCCTAGGAGCAGGAGCAAGGCTGACAAGCTGGGAAGAGCAGCCCCAACCTGTGGACTGCAGCCAGGAGCCAGACTGGGACAGAGACCGGGGCAGGCAAGGGGAGAGGGAAACCTGGAAGTCACCTGAGCCCAAGTCTAGCAGGGGTAGGGTGGGGGTAGGGGAAGAAACCAAGCAGCCATTGGTGCCACAATCCCTGGCCCTGGGCTCACCAAGGCCACCCAAGAACCCTGAGTTCTTCCACAGGGGCCAATATTCAGAAACAGCTGTGCATGCCTTGGTGCGAGGACAAGGTCTCCTGTTGAATCCCAGGCCTGGTCAAGCAGCCTAGGTGAGCCCGTGTCCTGTCAGTGTGATCAGCATGAAATACTGGGTGAAGGGTGAGGGTGTCTATGCAAGGCACATAGGCACTCTTCGTTATTTTCTCATTGCTGGGATGCAACACTCAACACCCACAACTCTGAGGAGGAGAGGTTTATTTTGGCTCAAGTTTGCAGAGCTTTCATTCTATAGACGGCTGGCTCCAAGGCAAGGCAGCATGGTAGAGGGGCATTGCAGAGGAGAATTACTCATGGCATGGCAGGCAGGAAGAACAGAGGAATCAAGGGAAGAGGAAGAGAGACACACCCTTCTAGGCCACGCCCCCATGCCCCACCTCATCCAGCCAAGCTCCACCCCCCAGTGTCACATTTAGCTATAAACCCATCAGTGGGTCAATCCACACATGAGGATTATGACTCCAGGATCCAGTCACCTTCACTTAGGAGCACATGAGGCTTTGGAGGAAATTTTGACATAAACCATAACATTCTGCCCCTGGACCCCAAAAGACTCATGCCCATCCCTACATGCAAAATGCACTTATTCCATCTCTAAGAGTTGCCAAAGTCCTAACAGTTTCAGCATTGCCAAAAAGTCCAAGTCCAAAGTTTCCTCTGAGATTTAAGGCACTCTTAGCTATGAGTCCCTGTCAAAATGAAAAAGTTAAACATTTCCAGCATAGAATGGTACAAGATAAACATTTCCACTCCCAAAGGTACAAATAGGAAAGTAGGGGCCAGGGGTTGAGCTCAGTGGCACAGTACCTGCCTGGCAATCAAAAGGTCCTGAGTTTGATTCCTGGTACTATCCCCCTCCTCCTCCAAAAAAAAAAGAAAAAATCAGGGAGTAGAAAGGAACGGGACCAAAACAAGACTGAAACTCAGTAAGTCAAACATCAAATCCCACAGTTCCATATCCAGCACATGGGACCATGTGTGGCAAGATGTGAACTCCAAAAGGTTTGGGTGCCCCTTCCCCTATGGCACTGCTCATAGTTACAGCCCTTGTGCCCTCTCCCATAGGCTGGCTTTGCTCACTCCTTGTAGCTTTCCTCAGACAATCCATGCTCCTGGCTTCTCCAACATCCTGGGATCTTCCTTACACTTTCAGCTTCATACTCCCAGCATCACACACTTCCGTCTCTGGGGCACACTGCCTGGCCTCCTTCTGAAACCTGAGTGGAAGCCTTCCTGGCCCCACGACTCTTGCACTCTGCACGAGTGTAGAATGAGCACCATGTGGAAGTTCGCTGCCAACTGGAGCAGCAGCGGAGCTCTTTTACATCTTGCTGGGGGTTGCAGGGGCCTCTGAGTGCCACAATGATAAACTGAACCCTGGGGAGCCAAGTCTCGTTCCTTAGGCTGTCACCATTCAGTGCTCTTTTCAAAGCAGAATCTTTCACCTTTGCAATTTTGAGCCTGCAAAGGGTGGGTCTTTGCAGTGTCCTTATATTCCCTCAAGGCATTTTTTCTATTGTCCTGTTCCAAAGAACCTAGCTTCTTTTTAATGCTAATCTTTTCAGCAACCAAGTTCTCCTCTGCTCCATTTTTGCAGGTCTCAACTTTATTTTATTTTCAGCTCTACTAATGTTCCCCTCTGGCCAAACTCAAAAACTTCAAAAATCGTTCTGCTGGGTTGTTTGCTCTTGATTCACAACATAGAGCTGACTAAAAGCCCCCAACGGTAGTATCCAAGCTGTAGCCAGAATGTTTGGCTGCCTTCAGGTTTTCTCCTCTAGGTTAATTAGTCCCTCTCCCTCAATCTGTCTCCTACAAAGTCTCTGGACATGAGCAAAATCTAGACAAATTTTCTGCCAGAGCATAAGACACATGATCTGCAGTTCAACTGTCAATGGAGTTCTTCTTCTCAAGTGAAACCTTTGGAGCCTGATCTTTTCTGGTTGCATTGCAGCGAACTTTCTGGTCTGAGCTCCAAGGATTTCCCACCAAACTTGTACTCTAGGGCTGCTTCTTCAGCTGGCATTTCCAAACCTTTTGAAACTCCTCCCATGAGCCAATTCCAAAGCTTCTGAGCCGCATGGTCAGGTACAATCCCACAGCAACAACCCCACTTCTACGGCACCAGAATCTATCTTAGTTCTTTGCTCATCACTAGGACACAATACTCACACCCACAACTCTAAGGCAGAAAGGTTTATTTTAGCTCGCAGTTTGTAGAAGTTTCAGTCCACAGTAAGCTGGCTGCAAGGCAGACTGGCCTGGCAGAGGGGCATGGGGACAGGAAGTAGAGAGAGGTCAAGGGAAGTCATGCCCTCAGTGCCCCATCTCCTCCCACCAGGCTTCACTTCCCAGTGTCACATTTAGCTATAAACCCAGGGGACTATCCACAGATAAGTATCATGCGCTCTTGAGCCAATCACCTCCCTGAAGCCCTACCTATGAGCACATGAGGCTTTAGAGAGACATCTAGATCTGAACTGTAACAGGTGTCGAGCACTCGCTCACCTAGCACTTCATTCATTCACTCTTTCATTCATTTGCAGTGGTGCTCCAGTTCACAAACTCAATGCTCTCCATGATTCTGACTGCAAACCATCCTGGACCAGAGCACTTGCTTTGGCAGCACATACACTAGAACTGAACCGGACGAGAAGCAAATCAAATTTCCCCTGTAAAGTCAACACTGAACCTAACCATTGACTTCGCTTCAGTTCTCATCCAACTTAGTTTGTGACCCGAATCATGGAAAGAATCAAGTTCGTGAACTGAGGCACCACTTACAGTTAACACCAATATTTATCAAGCTCCACACGGTGGCCGGCACTGTGCTAGGCAGTTATGAGTAAGAGAAGGTGGGCTGTGTCCTCACAGAGCTTATACCCTGCCAGCGGGAGAGACAGTTAAATGAACACTTACAGCCAGTGAGTCGTGAGCTGTGCCTGAGAGAGACCAAGATGAGGCAGGGCTGGGTGTCTGGAGCAGGGAAGTTTTGGGTGAGTGCTAAAGGGAACCCTGGAGCTGCCTGCGACGGGATTGGCAGAAAGGGACAAGAGTCCAAACAGAGGAATAAAAAGCAGGCGCAAAGTCCTGAGGTGAGAAAGAACACCCCATGGTCGAGGGACCCCATGGCGTAACTGGAGCCAGGAGGCTGGGGGACTGGCTTGGTCTGGAATGCACTGAGCCTTTGGAAAACGCCTGGCTTTGCTCCCCTGTATCTGCCCTTCAGACATCTCCCGGAAGCTCACAGGATTCACAGACCAAGTCTGTAAGAGAGAACTGGGGCTCAGAGCCTCCACCTCCAAGGGAGTAAGAGTGGGTGGGGGCTGCAGGCTGGGTGGGGGTCAGATGATGTGCTGACGGTTAGTCAAAGGCCTGACTACGAAGACAACACTGAGCTAAGCCACAAACAGCTCTCTCTCTCTCTCTCTCTCTCTCTCTCTCACACACACACACACACACTCACACACACACACACACACACACACACACACACACCCAACATGCCCCCAGCGGGCATACGCACACAGAGAAGAAACTCAGTGTATCCACCGAGCATGCGGCTCTGATGCAGCTCTTACTGTTCAGACTCGGAGTCACTCCGGACTCTTTCTCCCCCAAACTGGTTAATCAATCCCACCACATCCCTGACAGCAGCCAGAATTATCTACCCTCCCTGCACGGAGGAGAAAACCCAGGCCTAACGCAGGACGAGGCCTGCCCAAGGTGACCTCGGGAATGACTGCTTCAGTTTAGTCCAAAGGCCAAACTAGTCCAGTCTATCTCCCTCAGCTGGATGGGTTTTAGGGAAACAGGTGGGGAAGTACCAGGCCCGTGGGGACAGAGGACATTCCCCAGCTGCCAGGGCTGGGCAGAGGGCTTTGCCATTTGGAGGGAGGGAGAGCATAAGGAGGAAGAACCCGTTGGTACCCCAAACACAACACCACCAGGGTAGGCCTATGCCCACGGCCACCCCTGTCTCTGTGCCCAGCCTGTCCTCACCCATAACTGCTGCTTCCTGCCCTGAGATTTCCTCCTCAATTGGCTGGACAAGACAGCTGGGAAGGACTCTCCTTTCTTCATTCTCCTGCTTCCCTTAAGGGAACTACCACCAGCTTGGGTGGCTGAGCAAGAGAGGGACAGACAGGCGCACCACCTCCTGCAGGGCTCAGGCCTGTCCAGCAGCCTCTGACCAGAACTGAGCTTCACACGCAGGAGGCACGGTAAGATCAGGCCCTGAACCCAGGAGGTAACCAGACCCTGCCTCTCTCTCTTCATCCTGAGCTATTTTTAAGAGCGGCCAAGAGAGGCCCAGGCTGTGGGGCCAGGGAGTGAGATTACTTAGCGTGGCTCCGTAAATAAGTCTGCCCCAGAAAGATGAGCCTGAACGAGCAGACCAGCAGATCCAGCGTTCAAAGCAAGATGGATGGCCCTGGGTGCAGGGGCGCAGCGACTTGAAAGCAGTTCATCCTGCTTTAAAACGCCTTCCTTCCTGCAGCCTCGGCTCAGAGGAGGCCGGAGCTCTGCCGGGAACATGAAAAGACACATGTGCGTCTGAACACATGAATCAGACTGTTTGCTTTCGGAAGGGTCAAGTCCTTGAAGGCAAATGCTAGGAAAAGAAGGCTCGGAAGCGAGCCTTCCTCCTCTGTGGAACACCCACCTCTGCCCAGGTGGCATTTCATCAGCCAGGCCCGCTAGGGTGGGCCAAAGGGTTCAAGCAAGGAAGCCCTCGGAGACTCAGGTGTGCTAGGCCGAAAGAAAGCAAACAGGAAAGCTACAGATGGTTATTCCAGAAAGAAAAGCCCCATGCCAGGCCTGAAACCAAGCTCGACCCAGGGCTCCTTCAGTGTCACCCTCGTCTATTTCTATTACAGTCTCAATAGCTCTTCAAAGGCCCGACTATAAAGGCACCGCTGTGGCTAAGAAGAATAGCATGCATTGGGAACTCACGGGGAACCTATTCAAGTGAGGAGCCACAGAAATGACCAGCGGGTTGATACCTGAGGGGACTTCAAGGCGAGGCGACCCGGCCACACTTTCCAGGCTATCGGTCATCTGCGCACCTGGAATGGCCGCCATGACTCATGGAAGATCACAAGTAGGCCCGTGGCTAAAATTAGACTTCACATCCCGTCAGCAAACCCAGGAAAAAATGGCACACGAAATAATTCCTTGTCCGTTCATTGCCCACTTCACACTCAAGCCCCAAGAAGGCCACCAGACCCCTTGTCAAAGGTGGGGTGGGCCTTCCCTGGTCCACGTGACCCCACGTCCAGGGCAAGCCACCTGCCCCATCCATCTACCTGCCCGTTTACCAGCTGGGCAGTCCCATCCTCAGAGGAGACTTTCCCAGCAAGCTCTTGCCAGCCCCAGTTCCTAGGTTGTATTTTAGGAAGGCTGGGGCTCTAGACATTCGCTCATACACAGCTCAGAACTGAGAAGCTCATCTGCTTGCACAGAGCTCCCTCCCGAAGGGACGCCTACTTTGTACAGGGATTTCACAACATCACTGATGCAACTCACAGCTCCACCCTGCCCATGCATCCTGGGAACCCATCTGCTACTAGATGGAGCGTGAGGCCTTGGAACCCCAGCTTCATGTGCTACGCTCAGCGAATCGCTGGGATGCTGAGGAGCTGAGGATGTGGTAGTGGCCACAGTGCCTTCCCAGCCAGGTTGAGCTGGGTCTCACGTCAGCCTCCTCACGGCCCTAAACAGAAGGGATCCTCTTCTCTCTCTTCTCCAGCCCCCCCACAAAGTAACCAGCATCCCTCCTCTCCTCTGGGCTGCAGGAAAGTGAGAAGCAATGCAGCACGTATCTCTGTTTAGGCCTGGGACACAGGGGCCATGGAAGTCGACATCTCTTCCTCAGCGGGGCTGAGGGCGATGACTGATGCAGCAGCTTGGACAGACTTCCTTAAACAGAACTGAGAGCCACTCTGTGTTGACTTTCTGATTTACCTTCTGTAAGCTTTGCCTCCTGGCTTGCTTTCTAGTTTGTCCTGTCCAAGATGCTACCTCTAACCTGCTTTTGGTACTGTGGCCACCCAGGTCAGGAGATTAAATCCTGAGGTTCCCCTGGCAACTTTTCTGCCAGTGCACCACCAGTGAGAGAACATCCCCCTCCACTTCCTCCGACTGTGATCTCCCCGCAAATTCAGAGAGCAGTCAAATACATCAATACATGCTCAAACAGAGTGAGAGCCAATGGGATGCGGTCACAAAGTACTTTAAATCTATCTGCAACCTTAACCCCCTCCCCACTCCAAGCTGTAGTCTGGCACCTCCATCCACCTCCTAGACTTCTCCACCTAGAAGTCACTGTTCCACCTGGAATCAAAGCTCCAGCTAGAAGTCACAGCTCCATGTAGAATCACAGCGCCTGGGACAGCACAAAAGGGGAGTTTCAGCTCCATGGGGATGGTACAGAACCCAGATAGCCACGCTGCCTGAGCGTGGCCTTTCTAGCAGTGGGACACCATCAGTTCAGGCCTAGACAAGCTATTCTTCCGCACCAGAGCACACCGCGCTTTCCCACCCGGCATGGTTCCCATTCTGACTCAGTCTGGCTGCTGGTCCCTTAACAGGTGTGTGGCTGGGGGTCTTTAAAGCCCTCACGATTCCTGACTGGGGTTGTCAACATAATCCCCGCACATCTGCAATACCGGGTGATTCAGGTCCACTGCTGGTCGGTGAGGCCGTTCCCAGATGCCTTCTGCTCCAGCTTCTGGCAGCAGTCAGGGGCTGCGGGCCTACATGTCACAACCTGTCCACCGTCATCATGGAAAAAAAATCTCCGCCTAAGAACTGACTCCAGTTATGCTGCAGCTGCTGGAAGAAGGGCGGGGCGGGTGGTAGCGTGGCTCCAACAGTTCTTACGGGGATTTGTCTGGGAACAAGTGCTGCTCAGCTGCGATGCAGGGGTTGGCTCATCAGCCCTCTGCCTTAACAACAGACTATCAGCTCCTTACACCCTGCTCAGAGGCGAAATATCCGAAGGGAACAATTAAAGGCAAGAGAAAAAATGATGCTCCTGCCATCAGGGCTGAGCATCGCTAACCTGCCAATCCGAAATCTGAAGCGCTGCACAATCTGAAACTTTTGGGGTGCTGACATGACACCACGAGTCCTGTGATGGGTCAAAACTGAAGTTCACGAAAACTATTGTCTAAGATCACCTTCAGGCCATGTATACAAGGTATGTGTGAAACATACATGAATTTCCTGTTTAGACATCCCCAAGATATCTCGTTATGTATATGCAAATATTCCAAAATCTGAGAAAAAAAATCCCAAATCCAAAACACTTCCGGTCCCAAGCATTTTGGATAAAGGATAAAGGACCCTGAGTCTGCACAGTTTTCAAAGATTACATCCTGTTGGAATTCCTGGGCTCCACAGCTACATTTACAGAAAGCTACTACTACCCAGTCCTATACCTGCTCTTCGCTCTCTTGACTCAGTTCTTTCAAGATAAACACGGGCCCTCACTTTCAGAATAAGTAATATTCCATAGTAGTTGAGTTGAAAAGTTAAAGGCCCAGGGGCTGGGGATTTAGCTCAGCGGCAAAGCGCCTGCCTGGCAAGCGCAAGGTCGTGAGTTCAGTTCCTGGTACCAGAGAAAAACCAAAAAAAAAAAAAAAAGAAAATTTAAAGGCCCAGTTGCTCCTTTTTTGTGAGGACATCTCCCCTAAACCCATAGCAACCTCTCTCTTTCCTGAGGAGAGCTGAGGAACTCGGCGACAATGCCAACATTGTACTGAAGTCTCAGTGCTGTAAGTGGTCAGGAGCGGGTGGAGATAATAACTGAATAACTATCAACTATTTCTAGTGAGATAACTGGCTCCGAAAAGATAAAAAAACTTTATAGTGGAGGGATAAAGTTCTCAGCCTCTGAAGTCACTGATGAATGTTAGTATCACTAAGACCAGGACAATGAGAGGCTGAGCGTCTCCTGATACAAGGAAACACAAAGGACATTACGACCGGTGATGTTCTTGCCAAAGGTGTCAGACCTCAATATAATCGAGTCTTTAGAGCTAATTTCTCATTTTCAGGAATTACGGGAAATCAAAAAAAGCTAAATGCGGAAACAGACAAACCCAGAACGGGAGCATTCTGCATATAACTAATTCAGTTTCTTCAACAAATGAATGACATTAAAACAGGTCAAAAAGAGGAGGCAGAGAGTGTGGATTGTTCTAGATTAAAAGAGACTTAGAAGATGTAATAACCAAGCATAGCGTGTATCTTACTTGATCCTGAATCAAACAACTATCAAAACACATTTTTGAGATAATCAGGAATATCTGAGAAGTAAACTCAATAACGGATGACAACCAGGAATTACAACCAACTTGCTAGGTGTGATAACACCACTATGTGTTCTAAGAAATTGCAGAGAGTATCAAGCCTTATAAGTACATGCTTAATTTTTTTTTTTGTACTGGGAATCGAACTCAGGACCTTGCGCTTGCCAGGCAGATGCTTGTGCCACTGAGCTATATCCCTAGCCCATCTTATAAGTATATGGTTTTTCTCGTATGAACATAGCTATGATACAGTGTAATTTGTAAATTAGGCATACTAATAGATTAACAATGTAACTAAAAATAACTTAGAATGATTATAACAATATTCTATAATAAAACTGCCAGTATCACCACTCTTGTACCTTAGAGCCATTACTCAGTAAAGTAAGAGTGTCTTGAGTGCAAGCGCTGTGAGACCATTGTAGTAAATTTGCTACTGAGAGTGCTACAAAGTGAGAGAGCAAATACACTGTGGATACCTGGGACAAAAGGTAACTTCCGCCTGGGGTGGGGGAGATGCAAGATTTCATCAAACTACAGTATTCAGAATGGTACACAGTTTAAAACTTAGGAGTGGTTTGTTTCTGAAATTTTGCATTTAATATTTTCAGGCCACAGTGACCATGGGTCACTGAAATGATGACAAGCATATGTCCTGGGGCAGTGGTGGCGAAACTATGGCGCTTGTGCCACTGCGGGCACGCAGGGCCCTCTCTGTGGGCATCCGAGCCAAGCGGGTTCGACAAATTATCCGCCTGCGTACCACAGCAAAGACCACATCAACTGTGTTAAGGCACACCAAATGTTAAAAAGCTATTTGTCTAATTGAAAGCTCTAGTATCATGCTTTTAAGACAAAAGATGCTAATGTATGAGTTGCTTTTTCTAAACTAAAACCTCGGTGTTTGGGTTTAGTTGCAGTGTTGGCACTTCGCGGCAATAAATAAGTGGGTTTGGGGTTGCAGTTTGGGCACTCCGTCTCTAAAAGGTTCGCCACCAATGCCCTAGGGAGAAAAATAGAACTTGCAATAAAAGTCAACCCTTTACCACGGCCCTGTCATCCTTCTGGCACGGTCTGGCTTCTGCCTCCCTTTCCAGCCTCAACTCCCCACCCTCATGACAGACAACTTGCGCGGCGCCTCGTGGTTCTTTAAACTTGCCCTTCCTCCCTGGCTCAGGGCCTTGTGTGTCCAGGGCCCTCTCCCTAGCATGCTTCCTGGAGCGCCCTTGCCTGCCTGGCTCTTTCTGCTGTCTCAGGCGTCTTCTCAGACACCTCTCCGTTGTGCAAGTCCTCCCCAGGGACTCTAGCCCAGGCCCCCCGCTGTCATCCTTGGTCTTGGCGCCCTGATCACCATTTATCACGGCTGTACTTATTCAGACATCTGCCAGTTTACTCTCTGCTTCTTCTCCTTGCCTAGACTGCAGGCTCCTTGCAGGCAGCGGCCCTGTCTTCTTCACTGTTGCATTCCAGGGCCTACAGGGATGTGCTGGGGCACAGTAGGTGCTCAGTAAATACTGTCCTCCTCCTAGAGACCTCATCTCGAACTCTGGAGCCTCTTCTCACCATGTCTCTTGACCCACGCACACCCTGAGTGCCCTTCAATCTCTACTCACCACCAGGGCCGGCCTTTACGCCTCTGTAAGGCATCTTCCGTTCGTCATCCCTTTATGTTCCGAGACTTTCAACTCACTTCCGGCCCTTACCACTTCCTGTTCGGTCTTGTCCACCTCTGCCCATGGTCAGCCCCTCCAACGACCCCACAGACCCTCGTAACAACACCGCCTTCCTCTGGAAGGCTCTAGAAATGCAGCCAATCCAAAGCTTTGCTGCACGCTTCCTTATGCTGACTCTGCTCAACCCAGGGGTCGCCGGCTGCGCACCCCCACCATCGTGTCCCAGACCTCCGAAGCTTTACGTGTGCCACCGCATAGCCTGACACTTGGCCATCTCTCCTCTCCCTTTGCACTTTAAAATCAATATGAATTTCAACATTTTGAAGCCCAATGTAGGGCGTTTTCACGTTACCTTTCCCCTCCTATCCAACCCCACAGCCTTCCACTCACTCTATGTCTCAAGTGGAGGGGACATCAGACAGGCTCGGGAAAGGTGCTAGAGCCCAGCACCCACTCCCTTTCCCAGGCTCACCACCTCCCCTAGCCTCACCGCCAGCGCTCGGGAAGGCCAGGTCCTTGCCGTCCTGCTGCCCACCCGAGAACCCGGGGGAAAGACGAACGCTCACCCCTTTCTCTCTTCCCTCTTCGTTTAACACACTCAACGCTTCCCCCTCTTAAGCACCCCTCCTGCTTACCATTCTCTCCTCCCTGTCAGAGCCAAACTCCTTGACCAAGTCGCCCAAAGCCAAGAGCAGGTAATTTACGGAAGAGGAAACCCAGACGCATGACGCTATATGAAGAGCTTGTTAGGGACTGAGAAATGCGACGAAAACAAGAAGATCTCACGGGCGAGCACGAGCACCTGGAGAATGCCAGGCGTGGACGGCGATGAGAAGGGAGGCAGGGAGCACAGGAGTGCGACAGGCCAGCACCGTGCCAGGCAGCAGGAGCGCGGCTAAAAACCATTTGCAGGATAAATGGACGGAACTGAGAAACTCAAAGGGCGGCTCCCTAAGAGGGTAAGAGGGCCTTCTACAGAGGATCCACTACTTGGAGGCCACTCTGGGGGTCAAGGCGCAAGGGACCGGCAGTGTGACACGCGGCGGCAGTCCCAAGGCTTCTTCATCATGCCCTGTGCTGCCGCGGTTGCTCCTGGTGCCCCCACCACTCGCGCCCGGCCACCTCTCCCTCTGGTGCTGGGCCACATGGCAGAGGGAATGGGCAGTGGCATTGGGGTCCAAGCTCCGACCAGTCTCTCTGCATCTGGGGACCCCTCCAAGCAGCTCCGACTCACCTCCCCACCTGGACCTCATCCCCCGCAAGACTGACAAGAGCTCCCGCCTCTCACCCCAACTGCTCCTGACAAGGAGCCCTACCTCACCTTGTGTCACAGAAATGTCAGGCGCGGAACACCTTCTGTTCCGACATCTCTGCCACACAAAGGAAAAGAGCCATTTAAAATGTCTGACCCATAAATAATATATAAGTTGTGGGTGCCCATTTAGTTATCCATTCATGTTAGAGCTTTTATAATAATTAAAGTTCACCTTTTAAAAGTTGCCCAGGCCACAAGGACTCCTGAGGGAGCGGGTGCTGGCAAGGACACTTTGCCATCCTGGGCCAGGACACCGAGCCTGGCTCTGCAGGGCCACGCTCTGGGCTGTACCGGAAGGTGCTAGAAGGGACAGCCCCAGGCTCAGTTTCCACTGCGCCCAACCTCGCGGCCTGCAGGGACAGCACCCCTCAGTCGCTTGTCTATTCAGTCCCCTGTCCTGGGGTCCATGGGTGGGACTCCCAGCCACGGCTCATGCAGGCACCGTGCTGCTCACGGTTTTCCAGAAAGACGCTCCGTTCTCTGTAGGACTAGGGGAGCCCAGGGCTCGGAGGGGAACATGGACATTATTACCGAGACCTTTGTGGACAGTGCCCGATTTAACGCACACCCACTCTCACGGCTGTTAAATACCGCTGTTATTATGATTGCTGCTGATGCTGTGATCCCATCCTATCCAAACAGAAAACTTAGATTGAAATCCCAACTCCCATACTTAGTAGCGTGTCCTTCTGAAAGTCACCTGACCACTCCGCACCTCAGTTTCCCTCTGCTACTATGACAGATAGCTTGGCCTACCAGTGCTTCAAATTCTCCTCTTTCTGCACACACAGCTCAGAGATCTTTTTCAGTCACCCTTGTGATGAGGCTGTGCGACTGAATGAGCACCATTTCAAGGTCTTAGCTATGAGAGCACCTTCCCGGCCATTCCCTTACTCCTCCTCCTAGGTTCTCAGAACCCGGAGCGTGGGCCACAAAGCGATGAAGCTCATTTCCGGGATGACTGGGGAAGCGCCGCTTCTCTCTCCACTCACACCCAACTACCACTCATTGTCAGCCTCCCTGCGACATGTCCAGAGGTGTGAGGACTCTTCCAACTCTAGCATCTTGTCCACATTTGACTACAGAATCAAGACAAGCACTCATAACAAGCACTTGTAGGTTGACACTGTTTATTCATGTTGTAATCTCTCTCTCTTTTTTTTTTTTTTTGGCTTTTTGAGACACAGTCTCACTATGCAGTTCAGGCTGGCCTTGAGCTCACTTTGTAGCCCAGGCTGGTCTCAAATTCACAAGGATTCTCCTGCCTCAGCCTCCCAAGTGCAGGGATTATAGGCATGCACTATCATGCCAGTTGACACTGTTTATTTATGAATTCAACAAATATTTATTGAACTATAGCACCCCCCAAGCCCATAACTACTTAGCTATAAATACATCAAAATATGCTATAAATACATCAAAGTAGGGTGGAAACTTTAAAACATTGGTGAAATGAATCAAAGAGCTAAATAGAGATATATCATGCCTAGAGATTGGAGGACCCAATATTGTTAAGATGTCAATTCTTCCCAGCCTGACCTATAAATTCAATGCAATGGTAATCAAAATCCTGGCAGGACTTTTTGGTAGAAATTAATGAGGATTAAAAAATTTCTACAGAAAGTTAAAAAAAAAGTAGTCAAAAGCATTTTGAAAAGAAGAACAAAACTATAAGACTCACATTACCTGATTGTAAAACTTACCAAAGAACTACAGTCACTATCAAGGTAGTCAAGTATGGCAGAAGGACAGATACCTATTTCAATGGAATAGAGTCCAGAAGAAGATGGACATCTATGCTTAAACAATGCTGAAGCAACTGGACATCCATATGCAGAAACAGTGAACGTTGGCCCATACCTTATACTATATGCAAAAATGAACTCAAAGTGATTGTAATTATAAAAATTCTATTAAAACATTAAAAGAATTTAATGACACTGGGTTAAGTAACACCAAACCCAATTAGACACAGCACCAAAATACAATCAATCCCTAAAGGATCAGATGCTACAAAAGAAAAAAATCAATGTGACCACTAAAATTAAAAACATCTGCTCTTCAAAAGACATCACTAAGAGAATGAAAATATGAACAGTAGACAGGTTGAAATGTTTGCAAAACATGTGTGAAAAAGAACTTGTATCCAGAATACACAAAGACGCTCAAAACTCACTAATAAGAAAATAACCTCAATAAAAAATAAGTAAAAGATTTATACCAATGCTTCACTGGAAAAGATATATGAAAGGCAAATAAACACATGAAAAGATCCTCAGTTTCATTTGTCATTAGAGGAATGCAAATTAAAACCACAATGAGATACCATTATACATCTAATAGAGTGGCTCAAAAAAAACCCTGACAATTACAAGTACTGATGAAGATGCAGAGAAACAAACGCCTGTGCATTGCTTGTGGGGATGCAAAATAGTACAGCCACTTTGGAGACCACTGAACAGTTTCCTACCAGACTGTACATGCATTTACCATATGACCCAGCCATCCCACTCTGAGGTACTTACCCAAGAGAAATGAAATTTTCTGTTCACACAAAACCTCTATGCAAATATTTATAGTAGCTTTATTAGAAACAAGAATTTGTCAGAAATATATTTATTAGAAAAATTAGAAACAATCTAAATGTTCGTCAACTAGTAAATGAATACACCAAATGATGCATCCACAGAGTGGAATATTAGTGACTCGGTGATAAATGTGTAAGAACACACATAACATAGAGGAGTCACAAATGCCTTATGCTAAGTCTAAAAAAAAGCTGGAATCAGAGAGCTACATACTGTGTGATTATATGTCATTCTAGAAAAGACAAAACTATAAGGACAGAAAATAAACCAGTGGTTGCCAAGGGTCAGGGTCTAGAAAAGGGTTGTCACCAAACAAACATGAGGGAAATCTAGGAGTGATCATGGCAGGGTACCACCATATATATACAAATTGTATATACTACCATATATTGTATATACCAATTTACTATACACCAATTTTGTATATGGTGGTATATACAAGTTATATATACCACCATATATATACAAATAACTACATATATTCATCAAAACCTAAAAAAGTACACTGAAAATAGTGAATATTACTATATGTAAATTAAATGCCAATAAAAATGAAATGAATAAATTGAAAATACAAATTAAAAGGCTAAAAATATATGCATGAAACATCTACTACCTGCTAGGCCCATTGTTACTAACTGCTATAGTAAAAATAACGTAGAATAAGTATTACAATTTATTTCTAAATCAGGTGTGATGGCATACCACCTGTAACCCCGAGACTTGGGAAGCTGAGGCAGGAGGATCACCATGCATTTGAGGCCAGGCTGGGCTGTGCAGTGAGTTCAAGACGAGCCTAAACTACATAGTGAGACCTGTCTCAAAACCGAAAAATGACATTTAGACATTTTTGAGTAATGAGAGTTTTCTCAGGCAAGGCATCATAATGAAGGTCATAAATATGGTATAAACATGAATTCTGCTCTCAGGTGGCTTAACATAGTGTAAAGACAGAATAAGACCAAATTATGCAAACATCAAAAGGGAGGCATAACTAAGTGCCCTGGGATTTCAAAGGCAGGACAGATTTTTTTCAGTACTGGGGGTTGAATCCAGGGTGTCTGCACTGAGCTATATCCCTAGCCCTTGAAAAAAAAAGTTTAGGATATAGGGTCTTGATAGGTCACTAAGTTGCCCATGCTGGACTTGGGTTCAGACTTGCAAACCTCCTGCCTCAGTCTCCCAGAGTGC
>NW_004955466.1:5044803-5081092 GCF_000276665.1 Chinchilla lanigera | reverse complement strand
TGGGCAGGCACTGTGCCGCTGAGCTATAGTTCCAGCCCCAGAAAGTTTTCTCATGTAGTGCTTTGATCCTTTTCACCACACTGAGACAGTTAAGATGTGATATTAATCTCAGCTGCAGTTAAACAGAGAGCTGGAGACCACGTTCCTTGCCCACGGCACGGGAGGTAGAGCCAACCTCTGAACTCAGCTCTTCTGCAAGCTCGGTCTGTGCTCTGTTCTATGGTGCATCTGGCCGGGAGCAAAGGTCTTTCTTTCTTCTCAGAGACAGAAGGAGACTACTAACGGTTCTCTGTCACCCGGGGAATTCCGAGGGAAGCGGTTGCTCCTTGCCTTTCTGAGCGCTGAGAATATTCCAGAAGGCTAACGTATTTATTCGACATGTACCTGCTTATGGACATGGGAGCCAGCAGAGTGGAGGGGTTTGTGGCATTGGTTCAGTTTCACGGCTTAAAGTTCTCAAGCTTCTTTTATAGATTAAAAATGCAAAAACCTTGAAAGTCACAAAGATGATACTGACTGCCCCAAATGCACAGTTATCAACGTGTCCCTGAAATAATTTAAGATGTGACCCCAGACCGTGCAGTGCAAACTCAGGGAGCTGTACTCACTCTTAGAGGGGACCAGTTCCCACAAAGAGCCCCACAGCTATTCCCAAGAGCTTCCTTTCCACCCGAAGGAGGGCACATTCACAGGACTCAGCGGGCCAAGCTGTGGCCAGAGTCCTTTTTGCACCGTTCCTCCCACCTGGGCATACACGTCCCAAGCTCCTTGCCTGGAGCCTGGCCACGAACCAAACACCAGGCTAAATGGAAGGGAGAGCGGCGAGCAGCGCTTCCCTAGGGAACAGACTGCAGTGCCAGAAGGATGTTGCCTACAGCCGGAACAATTTGCCGCTATCTCCATCCTTTTTACCCACTTCTAACAGAAAAAATAACATGAGAGGCGGTGTAATCCCAGCACTCTGGGGGGGCTGAGGCAGTAGAATTGCACGTTTGAACCCAGCCTGGGCAATTTAGAGACTTAATGAGACCCTATCTCAAATTATAAATAATTTTTTAAAAAGGACTGGGAATATAGCTCAGAGTTAAGTCAGGTCCTGGGTTCAATCCTCAATACTGGGGGGAAAAAACCAGCGAAGAGGCAGTACCATCATGAACATCAGTGAAGCGTTTCCTGAGGGGGCGCTATGCATGTCCTTGTCCTTGCCCTCAAGGCGCTTATAGTCAAGCACACGGCTTAGCCATTCCTCATCAGCACAGCCGCAAAAGCTGCCTCCTCCTCTCTGTGCTCTGGTTTCCTCCCCTGGCTAACAGGGAGTGAAGTTCTCCAGCCATGCAGCTGTCATCATCAAACACTTACTGACAGCTTTCCTTGCAGCAGGCACTGGATGTTGCAGACACCATCAGGTCAAATCCTAGAAACACCCCTGAGAAGCAGCCACTCTTATTATCCCCATTCCACAGGTCAGGAAAGTGAGGCATCCAGGGCTCAGTGACTTGCACCATTCTCTTAGCCTGTGAGCGACGGAGCAAGGATCCAAACCCAGGCAGTCTGGCATGGAGCCCCTGCCCTTAACCACAGTGGTCACTTCCCCGGGCAGCCCGGCTCAAGCCAGGCCCTCTGCCGGAAGGAACGTGGAGATCAAGGCGGCAGGGAGGTTATAAACAGTCTTTAAATCATTTGAGAATTCAAGTACCTTTACTCCCCACTGTCACAGCCAGCAAGGTGGAGGAACTTTCCCGGGAGAGCTAAGAGGTGGGTGAGAAGGGACACGTCTCTATCCACTCCCCAGCTCCCCTCGTAAGTCCCACTCTGTTTTTTTTAGGGTCTTTCTGTAACACAACACGTATCTATTTGCAGAAAGGGGACCCCAGTGCACAGAGCTAGAAGAGGGTTTCCGGCCAAAGGTTTCCCAAAGTGCAGTGGTCTGATAGCACTCTCCTTGCATCTATTAAAGAGCGCGGCAAACGTTATCATCTGGAAGCAGCTGGGACAAGGGCACCCCTAATTCCGAGCACTGCAAATGGGCTACCCAGAAGCTCCCCCTGGAGCTCAGCGCCTCCTCTGTAATCAGGTAGAGCTGCTTGCAAAGTAACTGCGGCCACATGCCTCCCTTACAGAGGCCTGATTCCAACCAGCTGGAGGCAGCCAGCGGCAGCGTGGGCCTCTGAGTGCCGGCCATTCCCAGGAAGGCATGTGTGCACGGCCAGGGCAGCGGACACATGAGCCACAC
This sequence comes from Chinchilla lanigera, assembly GCF_000276665.1. Lineage (NCBI taxonomy): Eukaryota > Metazoa > Chordata > Mammalia > Rodentia > Chinchillidae > Chinchilla > Chinchilla lanigera. The sequence continues at coordinate 5,078,859 of NW_004955466.1, read as the reverse complement.
TAGGTCATTTGAAAGGTGCAGAGAAGTGCGTGGTCACTGCTAAAATAGTCCACAAGCAATCCCGAAAGGCCTGCTGTGCCCCAACGCTCCCCAGCACATGGAAGCAACATTCCTTCCTTCTTTTAGGGCTTGAGCCAGTTCCCACAAAAGAGCCGGAGGATGGCATGCAAGGGATTTAGCACAAGAAACGGCAGACTAAGGTGACTTTGATCCAGGGAAGCAAACCAGGCAGTGCTGTGCAATGGGTAGGCACCCCTGCAGTTACACCGCTGGGGACAACTCTGGACTTAGCCACCTACTGGCTGTGTGGTCTTAGGCTACTTATTTAAACACTTTAAGCCTCGATTTCTTCATCTGTAAAACAGAGTTAATAATAGCCATAAGCACTGCTGCTCGAATCAAATGAGATAATGTATTTAGAGCCCTCGACAGAATGCCAAGCATATAAGCCCTGAATACGTGTGGGTGACTAACAGGTCGCTAGCCACTCTTTGTGCCTCAGTTTCTCTGGTTATAAAACAGGAACTAGTCCCTTCTCTGCTCCTGGTACTTAAAAGAGGATATATAGAACTAGAGCTGCTTTTATCATTAGAAATATGTCATGCAGTATTCTCATGGCACCTACACAGGTCCTGGCCACCTTGCCCTCCCTTGTATCAGGGTGAAGCCTTTAAATGTTGGTGACGGATTTCTGAATAAACAAGCAGGCTTTACTTCTGCGCTGCTCCAGGCTTTTATAGCGCCTGCACTAGACGTAAGGGGGCATCCACCTCCCCACCGTGATGTCCGAGACACATCCCTAGGGCAGATGCTCAGGGCAAGGATGCAGGGTGGCCCACAGTTACTGCTCAAGACTGTCACCTTGCCGTCTGCTGCCTTCCCTCCAACATAGGCAGAAGATCACCATGTTAACATGTGGCACATTCTTCACGGCAAAAACAGTAACTTCCTTACTTTCTCATTTCTACTTGGTCACTGCTCCCTATTTTCATCACAGACCTTAGCTTCCGAGGTGAGGGCGAAAGACTTGGGTGTGACAGTATGTCAGGCTTCAGGCCTGCTCCGGCGGCTGCCTTCTCGGGACAAAGGCCATCTGCTGCCAAGCCCCCTGAGGCCCAGGGCTCTGAGAGGAGTGGGCGTGAGAGGAGGGGAACACCGCCTGGCTCCCCTTGGCACCACACCTCACCGTGCCGGTCAGCAGGCTTGCAGGAACCAACACCAGCTTCCTGTTCTTAGCATTAAGAAGAGGACCCAAACCGGGTGTGGTGGCGCACGCCTGTAATCCCAGCACTCAGGAGGCTGAGGCAGGAGGATCGCTGTGAGTTCGAGACCAGCCTGGGCTACAAAGTGAGCTCAAGGCCATCTGAGCTGCATAGCGAGACCCTGTCTCAAAAAGACAAAAAAAAAAAAAAAAAAAAAAAAAAAAAGAAGAGGACCCAAACCGCTCCAGGCTGCATGCAGAATTTTCCTACTCTTTGGAGTCAAGCCCATAGACACCCACCAGCAGCAGCCTTTCATCCCAGAGCAGAGCTGCCTCTTAGCCTTTTTTTGGTACTGGGAATCAAACTCAGGACCTTGTACTTCCAGGCAGGCGCTGTGCTGTTAAGCTACATCCCTGGCCCTTAGCCTTCTTTAGACAGGACCATGAACTTCAGTATTTCCTTTCTGCCAACTTAATAATTTTATTAGACGGCTTTTAATTATAGAAATGACGTACGCCAGGCCTTAGGAAACTCCCCTCAAAGGCAGCAGTTGAGATTCAATCATGGAGTCTAGCCCATCCTCAAACTGATACTTCCCAGCACAGAAGAGGACCCTCACAATGAACATGCAGAGGTTTAGCAGAAAGCATGACATAAAAATGGGTGCTCGGGCCGGGGATATAGGTCAGTGGCACAAATGCCCGCCTGGCTATTGCAAGGTCCTGAGTGGGAGTTCTGATACCAATAAATAAATAAATAGATAGATGGATAAATAAATAAAAGCTGTGCTCAAAAACCCAACCCATCTTTACTCTTATAGTTACACTTAGTTGTCAGTGAATTGATGCCTCAGTCATGAATTACCTACGTATATGTGCAGGAATCCATTCCCAATACGTAACAGGAATTTGTATTTCCAACAATAGAATACTATTGCCCCAAACAATGACAAGAATCGCAGTTACTACGTGTGAAGTACAATGCAAGGTGGGGATATACATATCTCCTTTCACTGTCAGTGCATTCCTACGCATGGTGTCCATTTTCTCCATTTTATAAATGCAGAAGTTGAAGTTTGCAGCAGTTAAGGAGCTTACCCAAGGCCACAAGGGGCTGGGGATTTAGCTCGGTGGCACAGCGCCTGCCTGGCAAGCATGACGTTGTGAGTTCGATTCCCAGTACCAGAAAAAAACCAAAAACCAAGGCCACACAGCCATGAGAAGCAAAGGGTGAAGGGGGACTTCCACCTGCCTGACGCTGGTTTGACAGCATAGCTTGCGGATGAATCGCCTCTAATGATACATTTCAACATTGTCAACAACCCAGGCATTCACCTGAATGCTTAGCAGGGCTGTGGCTGAGAAGAAACGAGAAGAAGGTGCTAGGGCTTCCCATAAATAGTTCTTATTTGTAAAAGTCAGGTTTAATATACTCCCCACTCCATTCCTGTTGAAAATAACCAAATATTTCTAAAACGCATCCACATCACATTCCAGAGGCTCTATCTGATCTCAGTGTCGGGAAAGATGTCTGTCTCCTGTTCCTTTTATGACCACAGGATGTTACTTTAGAAACGGACAGGAAGCTCCTAGAAGGCCTGAGTGCTTCATGCCACTAACCCAGCCAGAAATAAGACCCAGAGTCTTGTGTCCTTGCACTGCTGCTGGAATACCACACGCTACACTCTTTTGTTAAAGAGACAGCCAGTCGTGGAGAACAAGGCAAACGGGGAATGGAGGAGCGAAAGTAGTCCACAGCCAAACCAGGCTGGGCCACCCATGCGCGACGAACCCCTCCTAAGCCCCCATTCCACTATCTAGGCTCGGCAGAGCTGTTCTGCTCCCCTCATTTATCTTCTTGCGCCTTACACAGTTTGCTACACCCACTGCATGCGGACATCCTTATCAGAAAATATTCACTTAACAGGTTTGTGCCTTTGAACAGAAGTAGCTGTTTAGCCCGCCAAAAGATGGGTAACTCTGTGTGCACCTGTTGGTAACGTATGCTACGAACACATACACAAAGCTCAGGGATACGGAACAGACTGCGTAGCTCCAGCAGCTGCGTGTCTTTGAAAGCTACAAACCTGTTCACAAGCTATGGTATTAGTCCTTTCTCTACAATACCTCTGATCTCCTCATCAACTGGAAATTGATCATGAAATGTACTGGACTAGAATTGATTAATTCATTCCACACATGTCTTCTGTACTCTTAAATGTGAAGTTTTACCAAACTGTAGGATTCTAGAGATGACAAGCCAAAGGCTGTCCTATGACCCTTTTGTGACACTAGCACTGGGATACACCCAGCTTACAGACTTGCCCAGCGCTAGCAGCCTTTGACAACATGAAATGATCATTTTTTAGGGATCAAAAGTCTCTGGCACTGAAATGACAAACTCTGCCCTGGGCTCATCCACTCCCTTCACTTTCTCTTTTTCTTTTCTTTTTTTTTTTTTTTTTTTGGTACTGGGAATCAAACTCAAGACCTTGCACTTGCCAGGGAGGTGCTTATACCACTGAGCTATATTCCCGGCCCTTGCTTTCATTTTTGAGTGAAATTATTTTTGACTTTATCAAAATTTATAATGTTGACTTCTAACGTGCAGATTATTTATTAAATATATTTAAGGACAAGCATTTTGAATCCAATTTTTTTTTAACGACTTTAAGGTCATTAAGAGATTGAACACCAGCACTATAAAGCACTATTGCAACCACAGCCTAAAGCACCTAGTGAAATACTAGACACCATGTCCCTGTATCACCTGTGATCAAAATGAAAGCAGAGAACTGTTACTCCTGACTTGTGGTAAGTAACTTGATTATAATGCACTAGGATGACTGGAATTCCCTTCTCCCTACACAGAGAAGCCTGATCTCAACCACAGAACAAAGACTACACGGTAATTAAACACCCTGCCCCAGAAGCGGAGAGGGAGTGGACTGCATTCTCTGTAAACCCTCTGCAAAGGTCAGAAACATCAGGGATCAGAGAGGCGAAGAGAAGGGAAAGGCCCCTCAAAACTGGGATATATATATAAGATACAGGCTGCATGTACAAGGCTAGCAGGACCTCCTCATTCTTTGCAAAGCATGCTGGGTTAAATTGGTTAGACAGCACACAGCTTCAGAAAGCTTGTGTGGGGTCAAGAGAAAGATGGGACCTACTGCAAGGGCAGCTGAATGCACAGGTTGTCAGTATTTACAGCAGGATGAAAAGCACAAGGCGGATAAACGCATGCACCTGTGTTGTGGCAGCTGATTGATTCAATTAAGATCTATTGAGCACCTGCGGGATCCTGGCCACACACTGTGGGCAAAGACAGACAGCATTTCCTGCCTTCCGGGAATGACAGTAAGACAGTGGCAGGGAGAGGAGATACCTGATTCTATTCAGGTACAGTATGGACCATTTCTATTTATGGCTTGTTCAAAGAGGGCCTAACATATATCAGAAGTGGCTCGGGTCTCACGGATCCTTCACCTTCTTGGATGCTGACAGAAGAAAGAAGTCAACCCAACCAGCAGATTCCAACCTGCTCTGGAGCTGTGCTGATAAGGCGAATGGGAATATGAGGAACTCTGCCACAGGGGTGAAGCACAGAAAGTATGTAGCAGGGAAGTAGTTGCCAACGCAAGGACGTTGAGGGGTGTGGAGGGGTCTGCTTCTGAGCTATCAGCAGCCAATCACCCACCTATAACACTTCTATCCATATATATATAGATAGTGTGTGTGTGTGTGTGTGTGTGTGTGTGTGTGTGTCAGAAATCAAACTCAGGACCTCACACTTTCCACACAGGCCCTGTGCCGCTGAGCTATATCCCCAGTCCCTATCCTTACAGGCCACTCAGGAGTCACTTCAGGATGTGATTTCCCCCATTTCTCACAAGCTTAGCAGCCTCAAGCCTGGTTGGGTATCTAATCCTCAAAGCACCAGAAAATTACGATGGGCTTTTAGTAGGAAACCGTGATCCAACGGGCTGTGGTGAGAACTCAAACAGGCTGCTGATATTCACTCCTGAAAACATCATGTGAGAACACGTGCTCCCCCACATGAAGAGGAACGGGCAGAACATATCTGTCAACACCCTTTTCCAAGCACAGTAGGGAGTCTCAGGCTAAGACAGTCCTAACAGGGGGTGTGGGGGGGTCCAACCTGTGTCCAGTGGAAACAGGGGACTGGATGGTGGAGCAGGGAAGTCTATCTATCTTTGGGGCCCCTTCCCAGGTTGGCTATAGCTCCTCTCAAGCCACACTGGCTGTGTATGAGAACATCCACCCAGAAGTGGAAATCTAGGGCCTCGGAAGAACCACCGAACTCCTAAGCCAAAGCAGCAGGCAGAACTCAAGAGGGTTCTGAGATGACAGCACTTACTACCATGAGACACCAAGCCAGCTGGTGGGAAATGCTGACCTGTTATATTTGCTTCCTTTTCCGGCCAGATTCTAAATAAACCACTTGAAACTTACTGCAGAGTTCATGCCTAAAGGAGCATCCCGCCCTTGCTGTGGTGCTGCCAGCTCTCGACAAGCAGCACTCCCCGAAGCACATCCTCGCCAGGCTGAGGCAAGGGAGGATGACATCCGCACCTCTGCCTCGGCTGCAGTCCGTGGCCAGCAGGGCGATAGTGGGCATCTTTCAGCTCAGGGAAGGAAGTGCTTCCTTCCCTCTCATCTGTGTCCTCAGAGTTACACCGATCAATCGTCCAAGGTCGCTCGTAAATACCTTCTGAGAATAGAGGAGACCATGATCCTCTTTGGTAATCTCTTCTAAGGACTCACAGGCATCACATAAGTTTATGTTTTGCTTTCATTTCTTCACTGCCATCTAAATCTGCTGAAAAAATAACCAAATAATAATGGTTCCTCCAATTTTACATTCAACAAAGGTGAAATCTGACGTGAGGCATGCACGTCTGCTTTCTACTGTCACGCTCCAAATTGCTTTAGCTTTTGATTGTGGGTCCCATTGAAAACACCACACTCATTCTCTTTGCTTTTGCTAACACTCCCAATTCCTCTTGTTTCCTCTCATTTCTCTCTCACGGGAGCTCCCTAACGAGATGCTGGCCTTCTGGGGAACCGGCCAGATGTTCTCTGAGGATGACCTCACCATTCTTTTCCTGCTGATGGTACCATTTTCAACATTGTTATTACATCATCTGGTCATTTTCACTTTATGGTTTAAATAACCAGTTGAGAGCAGGGCACAGTAAATCTGCTCAGATATTATAGTTTCATCAATACTGCTAAGTCAATTATTGTACAAAGCACAGTTACAAAATTAGAAAATTGCAGGACACCTCCACAAGTTAGCCGGCCCATCCTCCACTAGCACACCAGAGCCCATCTGTCTTTACCTTATTACTATTCTCCAACCTAGGAGGTAGATTTGATTTAATTATAGCTAATAGAGGAGTTCTAGCATTTAAAAAAAAAATACATTACTAAATTAGAAAAATGAAAAGGTAAATAAGGGTTAGTTGTGTAACAGCCACATAACACTCCTGACTGAGGTCATTGTTTTTACGTTAATAAAAGGCAGCTGGGGCTGGGGATTTAGCTCAGCGGCAAAGCGCCTGCCTGGCAAGCACAAGGTCATGAGTTCGGTTCCCGGTACCGGAAAAAAACAAAAACAAAAATAAATAAATAAATAAAAGGCAGCTGGCTTTCAGTGAGTACCTACTGTGTGCCGGCACTGTGCTAGGCTCTGTAGGACGACACATCCTTTGCACTCACAGGCATCGGTCTATTTCTCATCTGCAATAGTTCTCAAATTCAAAACACTACACAAGCAGAAAGGTTTTTGTCGTCTATTTAGTGACAGTATCTGCCCTGCACTGAGGCTAGGCTAAGTTGTAATCTTTATCTTCCTCTTGTGTAAATATTCACGAATCTTGCTGCAAAAATAATAATGCTTATGGTTGTCAAACATTGTATATTTCTAAATCTAAAAACTTTGTAATTGCAAGCACATATCCTCTCATGGCTTCCAACATGGGACCAGAGACCTGAAAATCTACATGAAAAGGGGAACAGCCTAAGTCCAGTTTTCCCATAGCCAGAGTGGAGGATTAGGCAAAGGATGGGTTTCTGTTTCTCTCTTACTTCTCAACATTATGTGTAAAAGCACACAAACACCTGCTGTATAGTTAACAAATCAAGTGTTGCAGCAAAATTTAAATTTACCTAGTCCCTTTTTTTAAAAAAAACAATGACAATAACATATAATTTTGCCTCTATTTTATGAAAACTTGGATACTTGTACCCACCTCATTCCAGACAAAACAATATTTGTTCCTTTTTTTTTTTTTTTTCCCTGAGACAGTCTCACTAAGTTTGCCCAGGCTGGCCTCGAACTCTGGATCCTCCTGCCTCCTGAGCACTGAGATTACAGTTCCACACACCATGGCAGGCTGTTTTTTGCCTCTTTAAGAGCAGAAGCTTGAATTTTCACTCCTGAATGGAACTGTCTTCAAGTCATTTTTCCAGTGCCACTTTCCGGGATTCCCATCCTAGGCATTGCAATGAGGTCCATTACCAGCATGAAGTCACCTTAGAGAAATATAAAGACATTTCTTTTTTCGTTTACCAGAACCGCCTCTGTGGGTTCCAAAATTGACCCATAGTGCTGTATCCTGCAGGCATCTCTTCCAGAGTATTCACTCATCGCACATCCTAAGACCTCTAGTACTCAAAGGCAAAATCTGGCATAACCTGGTCTCTAGATCAGACACTCTGCCTGGCAGACCCTGAAGCTACAGTGGGGTCATTACTAGGAATAATAACAACAGGAGCCGTCAAATGACACCGTCCACCTGTCGTTTTCGTGTGGCCCATGAGCTAGGAGTGTTTTCTACATTTCCAAAGGAAAGGTAAACCAAACAAGAGCATGTGACAGAGACCGGATGTGGCCCATAAAGTTGGAAATATTTACAACCTAGCCCTTTGCAGAGCAGGTTTGCTGACCCCTGCTTTCTAACCTGTGAGGAGGGCAGGGAGAAGATTTGCTGATCAAGGCCTCTGAGGGCCCGATGTCTGACTGTTTAGGGGACTCGTTGCCTCTGGGGTGCGGGAGAGGGGATGTCAGGTGGGTGGGTGAGTGACTCCCCAGCAATGGCAGCACAGTACCTCCCGGCCCCTGTCCACACACACCGGTGTGCGGCTTCTATGTATCCCACCTGGGAACTCCAGCAGGATTTTAGAACTAGGTGATTCAACCTCAGACCTTTTTTTTCTTTTTCCAGTACCGGGAATCGAACTCACAACCTTGCGCTTGGCAGGCAGGCGCTGTGCCGCTGAGCTAAATCCCCAGCCCCTCAGACTTATTTTTATAACAGCTCTACTTCCCCACGGTGCCTTTTCCCCACCCCATCAACACAGGCACATTGGTGAACATCTTCAAGTTCCAGAGCCCTCCCCAGGGCCCCCTCATGAGCCCTCGCCTCTTTCAGACCCCTGCCCTGTATAGTCACCACGGCCTGGGCGAATACATCATCCCCTAGCCTTCTTGCCCAAATAAAGATTCTAACTCTTGGAAAAAGCCAAACAACAGAACATCAGCACTTTGTATTTTTTCCCATTCCTCAGGTTGCCTGTCTGTGTGAAAGCTGTGCAGTAAATGAAGTCCTTTTTATGATAACCCAGGCCCTCCACTCTGAGACGGTCTCACTAGACCATCCCGGACTCAAGCCATTCCGCCCCCTCAGCCTCCTGAGTAGCTGGGACTCAGGAGCGTGCCACGGACTCAACTTCTTTTTAATGCCTTCCTTTCCTGACGATCCCATAATTCCTTCTGCCCTCCTCCTCTTTCCTTTTTCTTCAGTCAAACCATGTTCTGAGGTGCCAGTGACAGCCAGTGTGATACGCTCCCGATCCCGTCAACAGGGGGCCAGGTAAAGGACTAGAGCATTAAATATGGTTTGTGTGACATACCGGCAGAAGAAGCTTTAAAACACAGGGCTAAGCTAGCTCCAATCTGGCTGTTCTTTCTGACTACCTACATGTCATGTTTTTTATGAACCTGACACAACTTCCCAGGTAATAACCTGCTTCCCATAGAAATGTACAAAAACGCCCACTGCTTGCCCTGGAAGCTACTTTTGGATTCTTTTTATCCTGCAGGGATAGAGAATTCTATCACAACCATGAAGTAACACAGAGAAAAAAGTTAGGTGTGTGGGGGTTTTTGTTTTGTTTTGTTGTTTTAGACAGAGTTTTGATATATAGCTCAGGCTGGCCTTGAACTCATAGTGATCCTCTTGCCTCAGCCTCTGAGTCCTGGGATTACAGGTGTACGCCACCATGCCAGGCTAGATGTGTAGTTTTAGATGTTCTTGTGTATCATTTCTGATAGTGGGAAGGCAGTACAAGAAAGAAACGTGAGTCAGGACTCTGGGTTCAAAACCCAGCTCTGTCTCTGAGCTGTGTAATCTTGGACAAAATAATTTAATTTCTCTGTGCCTTAGTTTCTTCATCTGTGAAATGAGCATAACATTACCTATCTTAGGAAGTTATTGTGAATATTAAAGTCTTCATACATCTAAATACCTGGATTAATACCTGGCCCCTAGAAAGAGTACAACAAATATCTATTAATATCAGTAGTACTATCATGAGTCTGACCCTCAACCCCATTATTTGGGGCTCATCTGTTCACTCTTTTAAAAGAAATGCTATGTACCAGGCATGCAAGTTACAAAGAGGACTGTCCCTGACCTCAGCAGCTCACAGTTATATAGTTGAAGCAGTTGTAAAAACAGACTGGGCTCTAACCTCACAAGACAGATGACAGTTCACTTACAGCAGGCCCTTCAATGCCACGCTAAGGAACTCAAGTACTAGGGAGTCGGTGGAGGATTCTCAATGGAATGGCGGGGGTAGATGTGCATTGTGGAGTCATCCCTTTAGCAGATGGATAGAAAGACTGATTTAAAATGGGCGGGGACAGGATTATAGAACATGACTAAGATGTTACTGCAGTAATTGAGACGAGAGACGATGTGGGCATAAACTAGAGTTTGGGTAGCCAAGATGGCGAGGAAGGGTCAGGTTACAACATGACTTAGGGTACAGGTAAGTGAGTGGAGATGGTAGTCAGAGCAAGGGAAGAGTCAAGAACGTCTTCCCCTTGGGTGACTAAAGGGATGGTGGTTCTGTCAACCAGTGTGCTGCTTTCAAGGAAAGGAGGACATCTCAAGGGATGAGCGACGCATCCAGTGGGACAAAAATATTCATCAAGCCCTTACTCTTCATGGTGTCAGGTGCTGGGAATGGAACAGTGAAATAGAGAAGCTCTTTTACTCTTTCAGTCCAGAGAGGAAGACACACAGCCAATAAATTATTATAAATAATTAATAATTTACACATTTCACAGTGCTACAGGGAAGTACCAGGCAAAAAGAGGCCTTGCCTAGCAAGGGTAATGGTGAAAGGCTTCCCCGACAGAGTGGCCTTTAAATGGATACCTGTGGGACTAATAAGAATTCGATACCTGGGACTTGATCCCAGCACTGTGGAAGGGGAGGGGAAGGAAGACAGGAAGAGGAAGAGGAAGAGGAAGAGGGAGAGAGGAAGGAAAGGAGGGACAGAGAGAGATAGAGAATGGAGAAAGAACATGGGTAAGGTGCACACAGGAGTCTTGGGTGTGCTGTGGGATGTCAGGGTGAAAACGCTTGATCTGAGCTGGGTACCCAAGTCTGGAAGGCCGGAGATTTTGGAGTCACTGCAAAAACAGGTGGCGGCAAAACACCAAGAATGAACAAGATTATGAGCTTAAGAGGAACTTGAGAACCCCTTCCTAGAGATAGGAGATGGCAGCCATCAAAGGACAAGTCAAGAGATGAGCACATCAGGACATCTCAGGGGAGAAGTTCCCCAAAGCAGAGCAAACAACAGTGTTTAACGCGCCCAGAGATCTTTAGGTATTCACAACTGCGGACCTCAGTAGGGTCAGTAGAAGCCCAGTGGCAACAGGGGTTGGAATGAGTGAGAGCAAAATAATAAGCAGAGCCCATTTCTTCAGCATGTGTACTGGGAGGAGGAATGAAGCTTAGAGGGTAGATGGGCAGGGGTGCAGGGCCAGGGGACAGTTTTATTCAGCAAAAGAAGCCTGACCCTGTCTACAGGTGAGAGAAAAGTATCAAAAGCAGGGAAGGCTCAAAGATCCAGACGCCATGTGCCGGGCTGCAGAGTCGGGGCGTATTTCTTGTATCTACTGGCCTAGGCTCTCACACCCAGTCAGAGTTTAGGAAAATTTAATCACCAGGCAAAAGCAGGCCACAGTCATTCAGACCCTTGTTCGGAGATGGCTCTCTTTCCACGCAGGCTACAGCTTGGGCTCTCCGTATCAGTCAAGCTCCAGGACTTGTAGAATTAACTAGAGCTGGGCAGGGCAGGGCTCAGAAAGCCACAGGGGTGAGAGGTCAGCTCCTCATGTTACACCCCAGCCCGTCCTCCAGGAGGCTGGGAAGCTCAGCCCCTGCCCTAGGCCGAGGCCTTGCCCTTCATGAAGGGGAAAATTGAGAAACTTGGTCTTATTTCCTGGTGAGTGAAATAGTGGTGCTGCTGTACCCCAGAAACTCGCCTACAAACGGGGCCTCTGTGCACACACCGGCCGGCCGAGAAGGGCCCCCGACGCCCCTCAGACGGGCCTGGCTCCGCCATCACCCCTTTCAGGAAGTGGCGCCTGGATGAGATCATCCTCCGGGCCCTCGCCAGAAAGCAGGCGCCTCTCACAGGCACTCTGTGGTCAAATGCCAGCAGGGACACCCGGAACCAGTTGGCTCCGCGGAAGGGATGCTCCACTAGCCAGGCGAATGGCTGGCCAATCAGCCAAAGGGAAGCTTTGAGGAGCCACTGGCAAAGCCAGAGAGCATCCACAGCTCAGGAAAGTAAAGAGGACAGGAAAGGGGAGAGAGAGAGAGAGAAAGAGGACAGTCAATACGGTGTCTGTGAGAAAAAGAGTCCTTTCTGTACAGGTACCATCTCCTCATCGGGAATGTAATCGTGTACCACTAGTAAAAAATGGTGAATCTTCTTTTAAAAATGAAAGAAGAGTCTAACATGAACGATTAGTCCCAGCACAGGTGGATCGAGAGGGAGCAGCCGTCTAACGATGGGAGGAGCATTTATTCTATTACACTATTCTTTGGGGAATATGAAAATATACTGTCAGTTATTCTCTATGGGTTGAAGAGGTTAATAAAGACAAGCAGACTTATTAAATAAAATTTTTTTGTCACGAGATACCAAACACCATTGCCACAGCGTAATGGACTGAAGAGCAATGAGAACTCTGCTACATACATGGCCTCCAGTCTTGGATTTTCCCAGCCAATTCTTCTCAAAGCCAGTGGGACCATGAGATTCATGAAAAACAAATATGCCACAAAGGAAGGAAACAGGGAGTGCAGTACGCCTGAGAGCACCTGGGGGAGGGGAGGAAATCGTCTGCGCTGCTTTGGCTGCAGCCCCAGGGGACGGGCTGGAGCCCCCATGCCCCCTGCGGGGCCGGGCCGGAGCAGGGGCCGGCATCAGGGTGCCCGGCCCCTGGTAGGACACCTGCTCGGCGCCACTGAGAAGCCCACAGGGCCAGGACGCAGAGCAGAGCTGTGGGAGCACTGGCCGAAACCCAGGCCCTGGCCTGAGGAGCAGGGCTTGGCAGATGGCAAAGGATACACACGGCCCAGCTGGCCTCAGAGCCTCTTTGGCTGGTTTAGGAAGAAATGGGAGGAACCGAGGTTTTAAAAAAATGGGGGTTTCTCAGGAGAAGATAACATGCTAACGCTGGGGTCTGTATCTCCAGCTAGCCTAAGCAGAACAACTCAGTAAAGCCCAGAAGCCCGAAGCTCCAGGCATCTTGCTGCAGGAGCAGACAGAACTGCTGCTGTCTTACCAGGCAGCTTAGCTCCTGGGAAAGCGCTTCCTGACACTCATGCTTACGTTACAAGATCTACAGGGCTGGGCCAAGAGCCCTTCCTGACCCTCCCTCAGCAGGTCTCTTCGCAGCAGCCACCTGAGAGGGAACATCCAGCTAGGGGGAGGCCGGGAGGAGAGGAGGAGCCCACTGCCCATTTCTTTTCCTTCCATCAGTTCATGTGCTTTTCACAGTTCCTGCCTCTGAGCCATCAGCAGATGACTCCTAAGAGGCAAGAGTGTCAAGTTAGCAGTTGTTTGTTTTGTGGTGCTGGGGACTGAACCCAGGGCCTTGCTTATGCTAGGCAAGAGCTATCCTACTTAGATACACCACGAGCCCTTTTCTATTTTTATTTTGACGCTGGGTCTAAGTTGCCCATGCTGACCTCAAACTCTTGATCATCCTGCCTCAGCCTCCCGCACTGATGGAGTTTCAAAGTTCTGGAGGGAAAATTCAATTTCAGACCTGTTATTAACTTTGGGATACTCTGGGCCAGTCATTCTCTTATTCACAAAGCCTTCTTCCATTTCAAAGGGAAGGGATCATGCTACCCAGCTTGCCCCAAAGGATTCGCAAGAGCAAACTTTGCAAACTGCATGCCCGGAGATTGCCAGCACCTCCCAAGCAGAATGCAAACTCCCGGTGGGGCAGTGAGCCGTTTCTGGGGTTTATGGAGTGCTCCTCTGTTTAGGGACTCAAGGCTCCTCCAGGGGGCTGGGCTCTCTCAAAAGTCAGGAGTCCTCACAAACTCACTGCCTGGTTGACATCACAGGAGGGACAACCCAGCCTCACATGTGAGAGAACTCCTGTTAGAGGCCCAAAGATTCACTGCCTCAAGACATTGAAGCTGTCATTGATAAGAATGGGGTCTTGGATAAGTTCACTACTTTGGCATTCAGGCAACAAAAGTCCTTGGCTTTCCATTGGCACTCAAAGACCATGGGAGTTCCATGACTTAATTTCCTTATCATTCCTCCATGTCTCAGTGAAACTGCTTAAGGGATACTCATCAGAAACCAGTAAGCAGGGCCAGGGATATAGCTCAGTGGCATAAGTGCCTGCCTGGCAAGCACAAGGTCCTGAGTTCGATTCCAGGTACAAAAAAAGAGAAAAAAAAGAAAAGAAACTGGTAAGCAAAGACTAGACCTTCAGCCAAGTAACTCAGGACACTGACATGAAATCCTAAAATCTGGCATGCCCTCTGCAAATAGGGTACACAGAGTTGATATCAAGGGTGCCGGAAAAACACCGCCGTCCTCAACAAACTCCCAAGCGAATTGGAAAAGTCTTAATGCTTAGAGACCCAGTAGGTGCACGCTTGTGTCAGTAATTAAACTACAGAGAATATCCCTCCAGACAATTGCCGAATCCCAGCAAAGAAGGAAACCAGATTTCTAAAAACCATCTGGGGTTAATGGGAATAGTTATTCTCTAGAAAACACAAATTATTTCTTACACAAGGGCCTTCAATGAGATATTTAAATTCTTATCCCAAATTTTTGTTTTTACTAATTATTTTATTTACTACTGCCAGATATAGGAGAACCATTAGTTGGCAAAAATATTTATGCTCACATTTTTACATTATTGTAGGATCCATATCTAATAGGACTTTAGTTGCTTTAATAATTTGGTCCCTTGTAACACATAATGAGATCAGCTGACCGCTAACAAATATGCTAAAGACAAGCCGAGCTACGATGACAACAGTAGTAAGAATTTTGCTCACATACTAGGTGCCAGGCACCGGACATGTATTTTCTTCCACATCATAGCACAATCTTCTCTGCAAGATGGGTATTATTCCCTGTTTTACTGAGGAAGAAAATGGAGCTCAAAAATGGGCTACTGATATACCTCAATGTATAGCAGGGCCGGGGTTTATAGCAAAGCCCTGGCTTTACCTGTGTGTGTGTGTGTGTGTGTGTGTGTGTGTGTGTGTGTGTAAAATTCCCTGCTGTGACCACTCAGCTAGTGATGGGAACCTGGATTTGAAGGCAGGCTAGACTGTAGCCAAAGCCATGTACTCTCCCTGCGACATCAGCAGGGGTTTCTCCTAAAAATGAATTCGCCTCACGAGGAAAGGAAATTTACCTTTCACTGAACAGTGAGCAGAGAGCGGGGACAGTACTAGGTAACAGGATAAAGAGGCTGCTGGGGTAGCTGTGTTAAGCTTGACTTTACTGAAGGCCCTTAAACGGCAGGTAGGGCAAGCGAGCTGGGGAAGCAGTAGGTTTAATACGCCTTACAGCGGAGACTACAGAAGAAGCCAGCAGATGCTAACAAGGGCACCATCTACAGAGACTGGAAATTCGAGTAGGGGTGAAAATGAGATCAAAGTCAGAGGCAGGGGGAATGCCACGCTGGGGGATGGGAGAGTGAGCAGAGCCCTGGCCACCCACAGGTGACGGGGAGAGGAAGGCAGAGCTGGAGAGGAAGTTGCCATGGGTCACCAAGCCAGTGACAGAAAGGAAGGCAGGGGGAAGGGGGAGGAGAGGAGGCAGGAGAAAGCAGAAAAGCAAGACCAAATGGCGATGTCATTTGGTCTAATGTGCTTTAGGACACAAGGCTGGGGCTTCACCTCTGCAGGGGCAAAGATGTGGGGACTCCCTGGGGCCACAGGAAAGGTCTTTCCCTTTCCTCTCTGTCTGTCCGTCTGTCTGTCAGTCAGGAGCAGATGGGAAGAGTTTTGGAGAATCAGCCTTCTACTCCTCACGAAACTTAGACTCGTAACCTCCCCAGCAGTTTCAAACGTGCTCCACGTTATTGGTTAGCACAAAAGCAGAACAAACTAACACACTAAAAACCTAATTAGGTACCAATTAAACGTTAGTTAAGGTACAGTTCTTCATACAAAGGAACACAATGGAACAGTTTGGAATGACATAAATCTATAGGTATGTACAGGTAGAAAGATATTATATTAATAAAACTGTATCTGTTTATATATTAATAAAACTGTATCTGTTAAAAGTATGTAATATTAATCTTTTCTGTAAAAATAAACAGCAATTATATTTTATTAGTATATAGGGTTTTTTTTAATTAAAAGAATAGATGGACGTCGTGATGCACACCTGTAATACCAGTCACTCAGTAGGCTGAGGCAGGCAGATTATAAATTCAGGCCCACTCTGGGCAACTTAGACCCTGTCATGAAATAAAAATTAAAAAGGGCTGAGGGGGCAGCTCAGTGGCAGAGCATCCTTGGATTCCACCTCCATTCCCACAATCAATCAAATCTGTCAATGAGTACGGAAATATTCATCTATTGATAGCTCCTATCTACACGACAAGGCAGGTGGATAGTGGGGAATTGTCATTTTCTGTGGTCTGTATTTCTGCAGTATTTTATATAATGTAAACTTTATATTATATTTGTAATCAGAAAAAAGAAAAGATCCGAATGTTCCTGAAAAGATTATCAGTAAAACAAACTTTTCTCCCATCTCATCTCAAACAGAAAAAGTAACATTGCCTAAAACAAAAAAATCAGATACTTCCACTGAATAAAATACTTCAAACTCCTAGCAGCTAAGAGAATTATATTAAATGTGGATGGACCGTTGTGCTTCACCCCTTCCCAAAACAGAACTTGGGATGGTAGGAGCTGGACTTCTAAGCGAAGAGCCTTCCTGTTGGTTGGAGGAAATCCCCCAGTGACATGAACCAAGCGAAGAAAGTGCATTCACACCCAGAGAGCTTTCAAGAAACAGGACCCTCTCTTATCACCATCAACCAGAAGACTCATCTTTCACCAACTTGCTCAATAAGCCCCTTTGTTTCCCTACAGGATCATCATATATTCACTCCTGCTTCCACAGGACACCCAGGTGCCCCAGAATTCAGCACTGAGGACACAGGAGGAATCTGGTAAAAACTCACTGGTCTACATTTTCAGGAGAAACAGGGCCAGGGGGGTAGGGAGGGGCAGCACCTTGGGAAAGGAGAAGCGCTCGGGTAGGTGGAGAACATGACCACAAAGACTGCTTTAACTGTGCTTTGAAACTCACATGTGTTACTCATATTCTTTTTCAAGCGTCCTACATCCCGCAGCAGAACACTAAAAAGGAAAAGGGGTGGAGCCTGGTCCGGGATGTTGTAGGACCGGTGCAATGAGGCCATTGGTCTGTTGACAAATACATAATCTAACCACAAAGACCAAAGCCCCTGCTCTGGAGAGCACACAGTCAACCCTTAGTCTTGTGTAGGTGTGGCACGTTGCTGCGCCACCAGCCGCAATACCTGGCACGTGGTATCACGGTACTATCTACCCCGTGGTAAGGGTTCAGCAACTGTTGGCAAGATCATGCTCCATCTGCTGCAGACCATAGGCGAGGTGGCGCCGACTGACTTCCCTCCCATTTGATGCTTTCCAGCTTCCCAAAGCCTTCCGGCATCGGGACCCTTCCTCCACCCCTGACTGTCTTCCCACAGGCTCCTCCCCCTCTCATCTCCACCCCTCAGAACTCCCCTTGACCTGTCTCAGTCCCTTCTTTTCCCATGTGTCCCCAGTAACAATCCAAATCACCACGGCTTCCCTCTGTGACTCCTGGTAATTGAGTTCTGGTCCTCTACCAGGCTAATGGCCTCCTCCCATCACTTTCCGGGGTGAGCTTTTGTCTGTGTGAGACATGATGAACCATCCCTTCCTTGAAGCTGGATTTCCACGGCTTTGCATTCCCTTGATTCCTCATTCTCAGCACAGTGTCACATTGTGATCACATTCCCAGGCGCCCCTAGCTCCGCCGGCGCCATGCTAACTGTAGGCGTTACTCAGAGTGAAGGCCTCCGCTGTTCCGCTCTCTCACAGGGTCCTGTCCCCTTTCTGTGCTGACTGAGGCTGAATCGACCTCTGCTTCCCTCGCCCCTTGTGGGCTCCGGACACATGGCTGCAGCTCCACAGAAACACAGCGGACACTTCCGGTTTAACATGGTCAGCACGGAGTCCTTGCTTTGGAACTCCTCCGCAGCCCCAGAGCTTCTCCTCTTTTCAGACTTCAGTCTCTGGAGATGAGCAACACCAACCTCCTGCTGCCTAAGCTAGAAAACTAGTCACGATCAAGAGCTCTCTCCCCTCACTTGGGCGCCAGGGGCACTGAGGACCTGCAAGTGTCTGAAGGACTTGCAAAGCTGCTTTTAAGATTTGAAAAAAAGAAGTTGGTTGCCTTCAACTTTGAAAATGAAGACTGTAAAATAAAAAATAAGAACAATTCCAGGGGCTGGGGGTATAGCTCAGACGTAAAATGCTTGCCTAATCTGTGTGAGGTCCTGGTTTCAACCCCTAGCACTGAGGAAAAAAAAAAAAATTAAAAGAAGAATTCCAAAATTCTTTCACATATTTTTTGACAGAAAAAGATATTTAATCTGAGATACTTGTAAACTGTAATATGTTTGGTCCTTTACATGATGAGATGGTAGGTTCCACCTCCCAGGAATGACTTCACTGAAGCGCTTGTGTTCAGCTTCTCCATTCCCCGTCCCGGCTAAGACCTCTTGAGGCCTCTGCTGTATCCTGCACAGCATCCTCACGTCTCTGTTCGAAAAGTTTTGATGGTTCCCCTGGGATCTTCAGTGTAAACCACCAGCTCTTTTAATGGCCTTCGAGGACTGCTATAATCTAGCCTCAAACTACTGGTGAGCTCTGCCCTCACTACATCCTCCTACTCACCCCTGCCAAAGCCACCCCAGCCGCGCCACACGCACCAGCTGCCTATTTCATCAGCAAGAGCCAGCTCGCCTGCTCAGCCAGGGGAAAACATGGGCCAGTTCAGACAGCTGCTCCCTGGGAAGGCTGCCTCCCCCGGGTCCCAAGCCCAAAGCAGTCCTGGCTGCCTGGAGACCCCGGAGCATTCTGCAGCTCCACGATGGCGCTTGCCTGTTCTACCTTATGCTACAGTCAAGTCTTACCTGTGTGTGCGTCCCACTGTGAAACCACAAGCGGCTCGAGAACACAGAATGTGCTTTAGTCAATTACCTCTGTGTTTCCCATACAGCCCTGCACTTGCTAGGAGATAACACCTGCCAAGGAGCAGCTCTTGCTTTTTATGTTTGTTTTTGTTTTTAAAAACAGGATCTTGCTACATAGCGCAGGCTGGCCTTGAACTCACTGTGAACCCTAGGCTGGCTTTGAACTCGCAGCGATCCTCCTGCCTCAGCTTCCAGAGTGCTGAGCTTATAGGTGTGTGCCACCATGCCAGTAAGCAGCTCTTTCTTGTCATGACCTCCCTGCATAATTTCTCTCTCTGCTTCACTGCTCTGTGGTCCCCTGGGTCACTGCTATGCAAATACCTAGCTGGGTCTAAACCAATCAAATTTGGAAGCCATTGAACTAGATTTCAAATGCTTTGCTTTTTCAAACCTGGAGTCTAGTACTCAATTGACTGTATGATCTCCAACAAATTTGGCTTTACTAGCTTCAGCTTCCTTGTCAGTAAAATGGGAGTTGTATCTCACTCAAAGGACTGGAATGAGAATGGAAGAAATCTGCCACACTGAAAGCCCCTAACACAGCCCCAGGTGCATGGATAGAGACTCAGACATAGTAACAGCAAATAGCAGCAGTCTCAGATTTCTCAAACTATTCAGGACACATGACCCTGTCAGAAGCATCTTTCCTGGATAGTCATAAAATAAAGATTCTTATTTCAGCATCATGAATTCAGGACTCTCATTCCATCATACTGTTATTAATTCTGAAAGTCATCATGAAAAAATAGAAAGAGCATGAGATACTACGCAGCTGTTAAGAATGAAAGTGGTCAGTCTCTATGTCCTGATATAGACAGATGCCCAAGGTATTTCATCACTAGGCAAAAAGGGCAAGGTGCAGTACAGTTTGAAATGTAAACAACAACACACATAAGTATGTGTGTGTGTGTGTGTGTGTGTGTGAGAGAGAGAGAGATACATCAATATATACCTACAAAATACCTATCTTTATATGTATATACTTAGAAGGGATATACAAGAATAGTAGCAGTACACCAGTAGAGTATCCAGCCATGCTATTTATATTCTTCATCATTGGACTTTTTTATTATGGCTATATGCTCATGTTTTAATTTTTCAAAACTTTTTTTTTTTTTTTTAAATAAAGTTGTAGAAAATGATGCAGAAGAAGGAGCAGGAGAGCCAGAGAGGAAGGGAAGTCTAGGTCATGGTGGGGAGATAAGGACTCAGAATCCTGCAACTAATTCTTGGCCACTTCAGGCAAATCATCTCCCCTCTGTGGTAAAACATTGGTAAATATTTTGGCACATCTCCCTACTGGTAAAATAAAGGAGCAGAAGCAGACGCTCTCCAGGGAACATTTTAGATTATTAGACGATGTCTGCAAGGTGCTTCAAGTACATTTTATCTGTAGAACATCTCTTTGAGGAGTTCTGAGGCTTTACGCATCAGGTTTTAAATGAGGAAACTCACACAATTTCATTTTGACCCCCTCCACGTTGCAATGAGAAAGCACCCCCACTGCTTTACAGACAGAGAACCCAAGTGCAGACTGTAACGATTGCTTGCCAGCCAAAGGCACTGCTCACTAAACTGCTGCTTGCGAAGAATTATGACTGCCAGGAGTTTTTCACTTCCAATTCGTTCTGTATCTCCTCTGCAGAGGAGGCGCAAGTCTCATGCAAAACAAGCAGAAGGCAGTCTTTGCTGGTGGAAACGGGGTGAGATGTAAAGTGACTTCACGGCATAAACAAAGCAAGCTCCCAGCAGGGTCAGGAAGTATTGGACTCTTGGGATCCACTCTGCATCCCTCCCTCCCCCACCTGGACTGAGAGCTTCACCTTGAAGATGAGCACTTCACTGCAGTCATTCTCGGAGCGGTTTCTGGGTCAGAAGCACTGAGACCAGTGAGAAGCTGCCAGTGGAGCGGCTACACGGAGGGCTTGAGACTGGGTTAACATGTCCACTAGGCAGCCCCTGAGCTCACGCAGGAACCCCAGTGAGAAGAGCTCAGCTGGACTGGACCAGTCAGAGTATTTTTCCAGTCTCCTGGGCGCAGTGACCACACAGCTTGCAATGCAAATGACCTGGGTCCTGACTTCCTCTCCAGAGCCCTGGGCTTTGATTCTATCGTGGTACCTCATTCCCTACACCCACAAATGCCTCCACTCCTCAGAACTTCACGCAGTGATGGAAGACTTGAAGCTGAATGCTCGGGCATCCAGCCTTCCTAGCGGTGCAGAAAGCACACACAGAATGCGCACATCCACCTTGCAAAGGAAGGCAGAGTCTGATCTCCTGACTCCACAAGCAGGAGCCTGGAGACTACAGGAGGAAAACACAGACCAGAGTGAGGCGAATACACTATAGAGTAAACCATCTCCGAGCACGAGAAGGACTACTTGCTCAGACGGTGCACAGCCAAGCTACCAGTCAGTAGTCAGCCTACAGGCAACCTCTGCTGTGGCACCTGATAATCCTTGACATGGGATGATACCATGGTGTTCACAGCATCCTAGAGCTTCCAGAAGCTGCTATTAGTTTTGCCTACATTTACTGTCTCCTTTGGATCAAGTTGCTGACTGCTGTCTGCGTACCACTGGCCTCATTACGCCCCTCAGAATTCACTGGGAACTGAGTGGATTGTTTCGGCTGAGCTCCTTCCTTTGCCTCTCTGCCCTCATGTCCTCTGCATAAAGCCAAACTCTGTCCCCTGCCCTGCCTTATCTCACACCCATCTCCCCAAGGCCTCTGAGGACTTTCCATTTATCAGCTCATCTTGGACCCCACACATATTTAGCAAGGCCTCCTAGCTTCAGGGCTGCCTTTGGCCGTTGAACACCAGCCGCTATCGGCCCCGGGGCACGGAGAGGGGCAGGACGAGAGAGTGGCTGGATTGCAGTGGGAGTAGGTCCATGACAGGGAGTTTTGTTGAAAGAAACAAAACACACCCAAAGGCCTGAGCAAGCAGAATGCTGATGAGTCCAGCCGCGGGTGAAACTCACTTTTTGTCTGGGTAAGGCAGAAACGAGGGCAAGAAAAACAAAGCCAGTAAGTCCTGTAACATTTTACGAGGTAATTTCCACTTGGACATGCCTTAAGGACAAACAGCCCAACAGGTCCAACACACTCAGAAAATCGAATTCTCTCCACAGGATCTTTTCTCTGAAATGCGTTCCTTAAACTCTTCACCACTGTAAAGTAAAGCTTGCACTACGGGTCTGAATCATTCATCAAAGAGCCTTTCATAGCTGCATTCTGAGGGTCAGCTTCAAGCATTCACGGAAAAATGAGGTGGGAGTGACTGGGTGCGGGATGAACCACTGAATTTTCTAGCGATAGACACATTCCCACAGTGTAAGGATAGACATTCCCACAATGTAAGTTAAAACAGTCGTCGCTTTTCCCTCCAGTGAAGGGAAAGCAGCTGGAGGACACAGAGGTGGCGAGTCGCTGCTGTTCAGATCCATGGCCTTCCTCTGCACCCCCGCCCCTCCCATCGATAGTAAGTGCCGTCCGTCAGCCCTTCCTCAACATCAGGTTGTCAATTCCTGCAGCAGGCCAGTGCTGCGTGTTCTTGAAACCTCCCCTCTCACCCCACGAAACCAGCATTTCCAGAGCATCACTCCCAAGCCAGGTGCCCAGCTGGTAGACACAGGGTCCCATGGGCAACAGACACTGCCATTTCTTCCAGGAACTCGGCATCTGCCAGTGAGTTGGACCTGTACAGGACCAACCACTGTGAAAAGAAGAGAAAAGGGACGTCTTCCCAGGCCCGCAAGTGGGGGAAGGCACTTCAAACTTCAAGGCAGCTGCACAGAGGGACTACATCTGGATGGGGTCTTATGGAATATGCACAGGAGAGTTCATGGCTGAGAAAGACTTTCTAGACAAAGATAATAGTGTAAGCAGGGGGCTGGGGATATAGCTCAGTGGCATAAGTGCCTGCCTGGCAAGCGCAAGGTCTTGAGTTCGATCCCCGGTACCACAAAAAAAAAAAAAAAAACTCTCAATTTATATGGGGCTGGAGATTTAGCTCAGCGGCACAGCACCTGCCTGGCAAGCGCGAGGTTGTGAGTTCGATTCCTGGTACCAGAAAAAAAAAAAAAATAGTGTAAGCAAAGTCACAGAGGTGGAAATGCACATGGAATCCAAGGCGGGGCACACAGAGAGGGAATGAAGCTGGGAAGGGCAGTTGGAACAGACTGTGATGGTTGCTGTCTGCACCCATAATCTTTTTTGGGGAGCACTGGGGAGCCATTAGAAAGTTTTAAAGCAGTAAAATGACTTAGGCTTTTTTTTTTTTTTTTTTTTGCAAGTCTTATGCATTTTATTTCTCCATAAATACAAGTACATGAGGTCTGGGCCAACTGAAGGCTTTTGTTTTTAAAAATAATTCTGAGGTCAGGGTGTAAGGTAGGTTAGAAAGATAAAGACTAAATATGTGAAGGTCAGTCATTCAAATGGAATGTAAGAATAGTGACAGCAGAAATTGCAAGAAAGGAACTAATTTGAATTTTTTAGGGGAAAATTGAACAGAGGCTGGCAGATGAGTAGATGTGAAGGTTTGAAGAGAAGCACAAAGAAGTTGCTGAGGTTTATCTTGGGGATGGTGACAACACAGACTCGGCTATGAGGGAAGGCAGAAGAGCAGCGTCAGGGCCAAAGGAGAAAGCAAGAGGTCCCACTGCAACACGGTGAGTGCGACACATCTCACTACAGCCACATGACCACAGCCAGCAGAAAGCTGCAAGGCAGATCTGGGACTAAGGAGCGAAGCAGGCCTAGGGGTGGGATTTAGATATCCTGGCAATGCCAACAAAGGTGGCAGAAGGGAAGGGATGGGAGCAGAAAAAGGAGGAGAAGGAAGAGGAAAAGAAGAAGAGGAGGAGGAGGGAATAACTGGGTCATAGAACCCAAGGTTGGGCCTAGTTTCAAAGTGAGAGTGATCAGGTGTTGGGAAGTCAGGAAACCTGGGTCTAGAAGACCACTGCATCTGACAGCAACTCAGATCTTCTCCAAAGCAGTGTCAAATACAGCTGCCTTGTGACAGTGGGTAGACTGTACGGTACCAATTAGCATTTCCATCCTCAGATGTCAAAGGACTTTGTCGGAAGTAGAATTCAGAACATTAATTATTTATTAAGAGATAATAAGGAGATTCAAGCCATTAGATTAAAAAATTGCAAATATATAACAACATATAAAGGTAGACAATGAATTTGCCCTCTAATTTGAAACTATTAAAAATGCAGGATTTAATAAAAAGGAAACTAGAATTAAAAGTACTGTAATGTTGGGGTCAACCAAATATGAGCATGCAAGCAAGCATTCTAGATTAAACACGGAGTGCTTCAAGTCTAGCTTTACACTACTAGGTGCGTAGCTGGGTAAGTTAACTTCTTTAAGGCTGATTTTTTTTCATCTATCAAATTAAGATCATAATAGTACAGATAAAACATTAAATAACTACACATGAAAGCTTTCAGTCTACTACATCAGTTCTAATAATGTTAACTTACTGTTGTTACAAACTCATTCAAGTAGTGCTTCACTTTCCAAGTTAAAATATATATTAACTCAGTCATACATAATTTCAAACATTCATTCTTTGTTTAATCAATAAATATTTGAGACATTTCTCTCTGTACAAAGGGTGGTTCTTGCAATGGGGACATTAAAAAAAAATTTGAAGACCCAGTTTTCTATCACAGTAAGTTTAGTCAAATGTTGTAGAAGGAAAGTTGACAACAACAAAACAAGCAATCCATTTTGTAGCAAAGGAAGGAGAAATGTACCACCTTAAAAACAAGAAGGAGAAACACTCAGTGCTACTGAAGATGTGCTGGGGGAAGGGGCTGGAGATGAGGGAACTCTTAAGCTATATGGGAAAATGGGCAAGGAACTTTTTGAGGATAATAATGAATACTAAGGTGCCATCATACACACACACAAAAAAGAAAACTGAAAAAAATGTTAGAGAAAGAGGAAGTTCTTTGCCCAAGGGCAAACAGCAAGAGAAAAAGAGCTGGAAGCAACCCAGACACTCGTCATCCAGCTCAAGGAGACTTTTTGGCTGAAATACATCATCATGTAATATTTACACCTTCTCCATCCGAGTTTGGCCTACATGCTCTACAAAGCAAAATAAACATCTGCCTGTCCTCTAAAAGTCTACAGTCTAAAAATAGGCAAACCAATCTGTAGACACATTCAAGAACTCTGATGACAAACTCTCCCCAAAGACGGTATTCTCAGCAAGCACTCCTCAAGTTCAGTGTGGTTTCAAAGGTGAAGGCGCTAATACAGCTTTCGCCCTTTCCTTAGGCGATCTTAAGCATCAGGGGATGGACAGGTTCCTCAAAGTTAAAAACAGAGTATACAATGACCTCGTAACTCCTCTCCTAGATACATGTCCAAAAGAAGTGAGAAGATACTTACACATCCATGGTCAGAGCAGCTCTGTCCATAACAGGTGAGGGCCGAAGCAGCCCAGTGTCCATCAGCGGATGGACAGGAGAGGGGTTGGGAGTCAGTATTTAAGGAGAAAGTATGCACGTTTTGTTAAGATGAAAAAAGTTCTGTAGATAGATGACGGTGATGCATACAAAGCAAAGATAACATAATTATGCCACCAAGCTGCCCACTTAAAAATGGTTAAAACTAAATTTTCTATTATGCATATTTATTGCAATTTTTTAAGTGGCACAGTTGCCAAGCCCATTTGATCACTATTCTTGTTTGTTTGTTTTTGGTTTTTCTCCGGTACCGGGAACCGAACTCATGACCTTGTGCTTGCCAGGCAGGCGCTTTGCCGCTGAACTAAACCCCAGCCCCCTGATCACTATTCTTCACCATTTAGAGGCAAATAAAAACACTTTGCCACTGAAAACTGATGCCCAAGAAGGGATAGCAGCGTGAGTCTAAGAGTGGCAGACTTGGACATTCCCCGCAGGAAAAGGGTCCAGTTACCATTCTCTGGGAATGGACGCCTTTGTAACTCACTAAGAAGGTGGCTTTGTGGGTAGCCATCATTTACCAATTTCTAGTTCACATAACACCTGAAAACTAGCACCATCTCCTTAAGAGATGACTGCTAATGTATACATTTCAAAAATTACTAATAAGTAGCCAGGCGTGGTGGCACATACTTGTAATCCCAGCACTCAGAAGGCTGAGGCAGGAGGATCACTGTGAGTTCAAGGCTGGCCTGGGCTACATAGTGAGATCCTCTCTCAAAAAAAACCACCCCAAAAATAAAACCAAGGATGTGCTGTTGCTAGGTTAAAGCAAGGACTTTAGTGTAAGAACTTGGAAGAGCGAATAAAAACTAGGAAATATGATAAACATTGTGAAACAAAAGGAAACTGCTCAAAAGTAAAGGGCAACTGGGATGAGGGAAAAGAGAAGAGAAAGAAGGGGAAAATTATGTATATATGTATATATAGGATAGCTAACATACTTGTACTACTGACTTCTGTCACTTTATTGAAAGGATCAGTTCATGATTATTTTGATCAATCTTGTGTGTCTATATTTGTTTTCCTGAGTAACCACTTTGAAGTTATCAATATGTATTACAACCATTGTTAATTCCCTGTCACCTTGTTTGTAATTCAGTATTGCTTGTACTATTCTTGTGCTACTTTGTAAATGGTTGTCTGTCTGTCTCTTAATATGTTTGGTTCTTTTACTTCTAAAAAAAAAAAGCAAAGACTTTAAAATATGTCAGGCCAATGCTTAGACACGTGTAAGCATTTTCTTAATGGATGTACAGGAAACTGTTGGTAGCCTAACAGGAGTCAGACAGGAAGTAGGGGAAGACTTTTTACTGTATATTCTTGTATAATATGGATATATATCTTAATCGTCACACGTATTCATTTCATAAATTTAAAAAGTTTTCTTTAATATGAAAACCAGAAAGCATAAAAAAAGGTTTGGGCTTTAACCAGCAAATTCAAAACACTTCTAATCATACAGTGAAATATATTTCGACTTTGTTTCTGTCCTATCTTAGTCTTTATCACATAGTGGAGATGTTTGGAGGATGAGCTAAAAAAAAACAGTACAAAATATACAGCACATCGAAGACTTCACTTCAAAACAAACAGATGCCATGAATCATCCACAATAAAATGCTTCCCTTTTGGTATATTGAAATGAAAAGTCTGCCTGAGATTATTCCAAATCCACTCGACAATAAAAACAGAAATCAAAAATAAGAGACCACAGTATATTTGCTAAAATATATCACCAGCTCAGTAAATGGTCTTTTTATTCTTCCAGTTGTTCAGGCCAAAAGCAATTGAGTCATCCTTGACTTATTCTTTTCCTCTGATACTCTACACCCAAATCCCATCAACCCTACCTTCAAAATATACCCCGAGTCCAACTTCGCATCACCACCACCACCACCACCACCCCAACCCATCCGTCATCTCTCAGCGGGACCACTATGGCAGCTTTCACCGGGCTCCCTGCCTAGGGCTGCCAGACAGCTCATCTTTAAACACAAATCTGAATGAGTTACTCCCCTGCCCACAACTTCCAGTGGCTTCCTATCTCAGCAGGAATTCAATCCAAACCTCAATCTCTTCCCTAGACGTCCCAAAGCCTCTGCCCTATGCTGAGATGAAATCTCCTCAGAGTCTTTTCCTGACCATCCCATCTCTCAGATGTTCCCTTTATGCGGCTTTATTCTTTATAACACCAAAATTATGATATATATCCGTTTGTTTCTTCTTGCTGTTTAGTACCTGCCACTCCCAACTAAGATGTGAGCTCCAGATGTCAGACTTTTTTTCTTTTTTTGGCCATATTCACCTTTATGTTCCCCTGGATATGTCTGGCAAATAAGTGAGAGCTCAATAAATACCTAGCTGTTGAAGACAGAATTAAGTACAAACCAGGGCATTTGAGATCACTGGACAAAAAGAGATTTTAAAGCTCAAAATGAAGGATAAGTATAAGGGTACTCAGTAAACTTGGGACAAAGTGTTGGAAAAGCCAAAACATCAATTGACAGGCATACCAACCCGTCGTTTATCTGTGGCATGCTGCTGAGAACCCACTACCTCGAGTTTTGCAACATCCTCGATATATGCTCTACAGGACTGTTTTTGAGGTTTTGTAGCTATGTTAAGAAGAAAATATTGCAATGTTTCTCTCTCTCTCTGTTAATCTCTCTCTCCCTCTTTCTCTCCAATGAACTTAGATAACAAGTTCTTCTAAAGAAAGCAACCACTGTCTTAACCAGAAGGCCCAGAATATTCAATTACCCCATGGAAGAGAATATCTGGAAAAAGCCCCAGCTATGGAAGTAAGAAGCTGGATGAAAGTCGAGTTCTGTCATGAGCTACTGGAGGGAACTTGGGCAAACCAGGGTACAACTCTAATCCTGTTTATCCAACGATAAAGCAGGAATAGTGAGTCCCTCCCTTCACAAGATCACTGTAAAATAAAATGAGGTGATAATGTAAACACTTCCTGAAAAGTGAGAGGACTACACATTGTGTGATCGTCTCCTTGTACTAGGACAAGTCTACCTCATCCTGGACTTCACCTCACATTTTCTCTGCCACCATTGAGGAGTTTTATCTAGAGAGGAGCCTAGATCAGGTCTCCACCTCGTCTTCCCACTTCCCCTTAAGAACCTGCATGCGTGGGGCTGGGGATTTAGCTCAGCGGCAAAAGCGCCTGCCTGGCAAGCGCAAGGTCGTGAGTTCGGTTCCCGGTACCGGACAAAAACCAAAAAAAAAAAGAACCTGCATGCGAACTGTCAATGCGAACTTCTGACGTTCTTCACAAACTGATCCCAAGTCATCTTCATCTTCTTATTCCAACCACATGGAGCTGCTCCTCGTTCCCCAATCTAATCATGCTCAGTGGCCCACCTCTGTCTGCCCACAGACCTTGAGCCCTCGCCCTTCCACACCCATCCTCTCTCCTTCCATGAGGGAAATCCTAGAGACTTTCAAAAGCCTTCCAGGACTCCACAACGAAATCAGACCTTCCTCCTGCGACATTCTGCTTGGAACACCGTTCTCTCAACCATGTTGCTGAATTACTGCTTATTCACAAGTCCACCTCCCCAACACCTCCGTGAGTCTCCATCTGACACTCCGCATCCTCAGCACACAGCAGGGTAAAGCACATCACAGATATTCAGTGTTTGCTCATTTTGAACACATCCCAATTACTTTCTCAGGCCTTTCCAGCTCTAATTCTCTAAGACTTATGGCTCGGAGCCAATGTCATGAAAGAGTCTTTCTTACTTCTGCACTCCTGAGGAAATGTACTGGAAGGTGGAACTGACTCATCACCCTCAGGGTCCTCTCGGATCAGGCAGGACCTGAGCACAGGGGTAGAATGCGGCTCCAGACCTCTTTCCACCCCTCATAAGTTAGGTCTAGTTAAATGCGCCTTGTATTATTGGATGTGCTAGGAATTCTGAGAGGAGACACGCCCATATTTGAGTCTGGTGCAAGTAGAAATAATTTTCAACTTATTCATTTCCAGGATTATCCAAGTTTCTGCGCTTTTCATAATGGTAGAAACTCCTGAATTGATTGTAATTCAAAGCAATTATTGTTCTTTTTTGACTGTCAAGGTGCCCTGTTATTCTTTTCATAAATATCCTGGGTGATCAGAGCTCAGTTCAATGCAGTCTTTTTTGCCAGCCCTGTGCCTTTTCACTTGCTAATTTACAGCATTTAAATGAAAGAAAGGACGCCCAATTTTGCCCCCACCGCTAACATGATATACCATACGTTTGAATTTTAATTGCCCTTTAATTACACCCTCAGCCAGGTCTGCACAGATATAGTGGGAATTAAACATTACTGCAAAGCCTGAAAAGGCCTTGCTGATACAGGAAGAAGACACTTTTGTTATATTCCCTGCGACCAGAAGAAAGAAAGAGCAAAATGAGAGGTGGTCAGGGAATGTCATAAGCTAACCAAATAATTCATCCAGGAAGCATTTTCTGTCTATGACTGCCTTAAACTCTGTGAGCTGCAAAGCTGACAATCCCCTGGTGGTTTGATGTTCAGCTAAGGCTGGCTGGAAATGGAAGAACTTGGATGGCTTGTCTGTGAATTAGGAAAAAAGCACAGCAACAAAGAGAAACATGCTATGCTATTTTCTAAATATTTACCAAGGGGAGTTGGCTACTCAGTGAGAAGAGCCAGAGCCGACAGTGAACTCTCCTGCCCACCTCTGTATTCTCCCCTGACCTCCACCTCCCTCCCCAAAACCAGGAGATCTTCCCCTCCTAGGGTTGTCAGAGGAAAGAGACTTCTCTGTGATAACCCCAGCTAATGCTGTGTGGCGATTCTGACACAATGACCATTGTATGTAACCTTTCTCCACAAACTGCTTCTCTAAAATAAAGGAGAAGGTCTGTCCATAAAAACCAACCAAGTCAATACAAACTACCTGGAGATGAAAACACCTCTTCAAAGTATCCTCTGTCCTCTATTTTTGGTTTGTAATAATCTGCAATCTTTCAGAGCCCAGTGTATTTTCAGACTTCCCTACCTGGTCTCATTATAAAATCAAATTTCTCATGAGCACAATTATCTTCCCTTTGATCCTGCCAAGCCAATTGGTAAATGATAATCTGCCAGTCTGAGGTTACAAAAAATAAACATGATGGATAATAAGGAAATTATTTGATACCACTTCAAACCTCCTGCTGGTCATGTTTTCTTGCTTTTCAGGACTTAGGCAGAGAGTAAAATTTTGTATTTGATTTTGAAATTCCAAACAACATTCTCTAAGAATGATTTGGTAATTAGGTTTGGATTAAAACAGGCACCTGACAGTCCCGTAGTTCCCTAAAGTCCTTCTCCATTCCCCCTAGAAAAGCAAATAATTATATGTCTTAAGATTCACACTATCTCTGGAGTAGTATGTCTACTCTTTCTGTAAAAATGTACATCCACCTGTATACCTAACAAGCAATGGAAAAATTACAGTTCAGCTTAGTGTTCACAAGTGTTTCCTCTCTTGGGTATCATAAATACCATTTCTTTTTTTAAGCTTTCACTATGCAAGCACTGGATAAGAAAGTACGTCCTCGGGGCTGGGGATTTAGCTCAGCGGCAAAGTGCCTGCCTGGCAAGTGCAAGGTCGTGAGTTCAGTTCCCGGTACCGGAGAAAAACCAAAAAAAAAAAAAAAAAAGAAAGTACGTCCTCATAATTTCCTCAAAAAGAAAAAGAAAACCTTAGTGGTTCAGTTGGGCAGAACTTCAGGAAATAAACCATACTGACCTTGAGAGACGGAAAGAAATAAAGCAACAGGCTGGCGTGGTGAGTAGAGAAGACACATCAACAACCAGGTAAACTGCAGCTAGTTCTCACTTTTCAGCCAGTAACTGTACAAACGGAAGGCTGGACTCGGTGACCTCTAAGGTCCCTTCCAACTCTAACACTGTTTGCCTCATGAATTTTTTATAGACATCCTCTGCCCTATCACACTGTCCCGATGCATCTCCCTCCTGGCCATTTCCAGGACGGAAAGGAAATTTTGTTTAAAAAAAATACATAAATAAATCTATGCTTTGATTACTGCCAAAAGTACAATTCTGTCCTTGAAACAATGACCTGAAAGTAATGGATGAGGCTAAAAAAATCTCTGAGCAAACGAATGTCCAATACTGTCTTTACACAATATTTTTTAAGCTTCTCTGATTTAAACAGAATAACTACCTGAAGTCCTGGAAGCAAAGACCGTGAAGCTAAAAGACAGAGCTGCAACCAGATCTTTGCCACCTGTACTTCCACACCCCCTGCCGAGTGTCTAACCTTCAAAAGACAGTGGAACCAAACAGCTGCGCTTGAGTCCTGGTCCCATCTCTCATCCGCTACGTGATGTGAGACAAGTTATTTAATTCCCTGAGCCTGTTTCCTCACTTTTAAAATTCTGATAGTATGAGCTACCTTGCATAATTACTGTGACAAACAGGATAATATAAAGAAAACTATGAGCCTTCAGTTATTTATTCCCTCCTTCATTCCCCAGAGATTAACTGAGGATCCACAACCAGCCAGGTGCTGAGCTAGGCAGTGCTACACAAAAAGTAAAATAAATGGATGCCATTACCATTCTTATTTACCCAAAACCATCTGTTACCAGAGCTGTGACAGACTCCAAACTTTCACTCACACCTAGTTTGCCTAAAATAGTCATTTTATTTTGCCAAATATGATTGTAGGTGAGGGTCTGCCTTCTGCCATGACTTCACCCCCGAAGCTAATTATCGAGCAGGTGCTCTGCTACAGGACACCTTCAGAGTACTTGGAAGCAGCAACTACTGGAGCAGAAGGTGGTATCCCAGCTCTCTCCTGGGCAAGCCACTCAGGAAAACTTGATATGCCTGCGCTACAAGGCCAGGCCCGGATGCCTGAGAGTTTTCAGGTGCTTTCAATTCCATGAGCGGACCCTGAGACTTCCGAGAACTCAAGATTAACAGGACTGGCTGATCCCCAGCCACTGCCACTGGGCTACTGATAAAGTGCAACAGCTGAAGGGCCACATTTTCATCATACAGTAGGGCCCCGACTTAGGAACTTTTGAGTTGTGAACTCTCACAGGTGTGCTGTTTAAGATTCACAAGTGTACTGTGTAAGACTCACCCTGTTGGATTACAAGCCAATCCAAGTTAGGCGTGTTCTCCCAGAACAAGACTCATTTGTAAGTTGGGGACTTACTGTACAGGGTTTATGTTTTTTAACTGTGCTTTACGCTAGACTTTGATGAAATTCTGTGTAAACAACCCACTCCCGGGGTTGCTGTTTTCAAGGCTGATGGGCTCTTCTGTATTTTAGGGTTAGTATCCCTTTTGCTAGTTAACCGCAAACCTCTGATCAAGCACAGGCCTGCCTCCTTAGGGTGTGGGGTATTCAGTACACTTTGACAAACATTTAGCACTTATAAAAGTTTCCCCTGGCATCCTGAACTCAGAGCTCCTAGCAAAAGAGCAACAGTCTGACCCCGGAAGAGATTTCCACGTGCCCTCCATCATGGAGGGAGAAGGGGTGTCAAGGAGAGAATTCTCGAGTTAAATTCAGATGCATCTTTGAAGCTAAGGATAGGTTAGCAGACAGTTCAGATGTACCTAGAATTTTTATATAGCAGATGCCCCCCCTTCAGGAGCTAGGGGGGGCACCTTCCTTAGACACTAAGGCGCGCATGGTGACTGCCCCAGGGGTGGGTTTTGCAGGACTGCTAACTGCCTGGAGGTGACAGCCCAGCCACTCCACACAGGAGTTCCCAGGACAAAAGATTCACTATACCCTCACCCCAACAGGATGCATCTACAATTTCACCAAAAAAAGTGCTTCATTTTCCTTCCGCAAGTTAAGCATGTTATTAACTCCTAGCACTTCTAATTGCTCACTGTGACAGTAGTTCGGGTATTAATAGGCTGTAAACCGAGGCCCTACCTGAGTCTGGTTGTCATGGAAACAGTATACAAGCCCCTCCAAAGTCCAGGCGAGTTGGTGGGAGAGGGAGGTGTTGCAGCCCCTGTTATCTCTCTCATTTTCTGCTATTTCTCGGGATCAAATTGGTGGTGGAGGAGAAGCCGGTGAGGAGGGTGAGTGGATAGCGGACCCTGGAGGAGGAAGGGAACTCTGGGAGACGCAGAGTGGAGGGAAGGGGATCTGTG
Source organism: Chinchilla lanigera (assembly GCF_000276665.1). Lineage (NCBI taxonomy): Eukaryota > Metazoa > Chordata > Mammalia > Rodentia > Chinchillidae > Chinchilla > Chinchilla lanigera. Next base: position 5,045,108 of record NW_004955466.1, on the reverse strand, counting down.
GAGTATGGCTCGGGGCACTCGGCTCTTTCCTCTGTGTCCACAGCGGCCGCGTCGTGCCCATCGCCCAGAGGCCTGGCCCCCTCCGCTGCCCTGCCCTGCCGTCCCCACTGGGCGCTGGGCAGCCCGGGAAGCGCGCAGCCAAGTTCCAGAAGAGGATCTTCGCAGCCCCGGGGCTGAGGAGCTGGGCTCGCGGGGCAGAGCGGAGGTCGCACGCGCAAAAGCAGAAACCCTTGGCGCGCAGGCGGTGTGCTGGAGGCGGCGGCCGCAAACGCCCTCGGTCCCGCTCCCCGCCGGGCGCCTCTCCC
>NW_004955466.1:5028347-5044188 GCF_000276665.1 Chinchilla lanigera | reverse complement strand
GCGCCCCCCAGCTCGGGCCTCCTGCGTGCGCCCCGAGCGCCGAGCCGGGGGAGACCCAGCCCTCCAGCCTTCCCCGCCCTGCGGCCCGCCGCGCACGGCCCGGTGTGGTGACTGTTTAAAGACACGCTGACGCCGCAGGGGGGGCGCGGTGGGCGCCCCGCTCCAGCCCCCCTGCGGCCGGGTTGGGAGAGGGACGGCTTTCCCCGGGCCGGGCGATACAAAGCGCGCTCCCGGGCGAGCGCTCCCGGCTGGTGGCGCGAGCAGACGCTGGGAGCGCGGGGGGTGGGCACTGGGCCCGGGCCCCCGCCCCCAGCCTGCCGCCCCCGAGGCGCAGTTTCAGCCCGCGCGCCCGGCGTAGTCCGGGGAACCGGGCAGTGCCCGCGGCGCGCAGCCCGCGGTCCCACCGCGCTCGCCCACGGCGGCGACCGTAATCAACAGGCAAGCGCCGCACCTGCCCACCTGCACTCCGGAGACGCCCGGGTCTCGGAGCGGGCGAGGGCTTCCTCGCTGCAAGCAGGGGCGGGGTGGGCACAGTAGGCCGGAGGAAACAGCAGAACCGATGGTGCCCAAGAGGAACATTACAGCACCTCTGAGTCACCTCGGGAGAGAGACGCAGAAGAATACGGGCAGCTTGCAGGGCAGTTCACTTTCTTACAAGGTCATTGCTCAGGAAGGTTTGCTGCACACCTTGCTGTAGCTTTCGTCTTCTTTCTCCACCTGCTGTGCCTGGCAGGATTTCTCACCGGCCATCCTCCCAGGTAATCTCTGCTCTTATGGAGATGGCAGTGCAGATTAAAAGAGCACAGATGCGGAAGAGTATTGACTTTGACTGATGTTGCCTGGTATTAAGGCAACAGTCTTACTCTTGAGTTATTTGCTGGGAATATAATTATGCTGTTTTCCAGCAGTCATCAGGAAAAGGGTGTTTAATTGCCAGATGTTCAGGCTTAGTTTATATATTGAATGCGTGCGAAGACATTTCACTGCCTGCTGCAGTCACACATCTCGATGGTGGGCATTTGGACACTGAGAAGTACTAAGTGGGGCAAACTCCACGGGTGTTACAAAGGCACAGAACTCTTCAGACCACCCCACTCTTGTCTGGCCCTTTTTATAGTTCAATTTCCCAAAAGACCCTAGTAATATAGGAGCGATGGTACATGAATAGCCTTAGTCATCCTCCAGGTTAGTAGTGATTCCCTCCGCCCTTTGCTGATAACATTTAAGAATCCATTTGCAGGAACTGACATGGTGCTCGGTGGCAGAGCAGGTGCTTAACATGCAGTCCCTGAGTTCAACTCACAGCACCAAAAAACAAAAAACAAACAAACAAAAAAAAACAAAACCATTTGTTTATTACTGGGTTTGAAACAGGTCTTTTTCATGAAAAAAAAAAATCTTTTAGAACCACATTCTGGCAAGGAAAACTCAAGAAAAACAGGACAACTTCAAAAGCGGAGACTGTTACGTCTCTCAAGCAGAAATCCTTGACCTATTTTTGAAAGAAAAAAGAGGGAAATTATGTATTTATGTTTTTTAAAACCTTATGTGAATAAACTTATTAAATAAATTCATGATTCCCTAGAATTGCAGTTCTGCAGCTACATAATTATACACCACATGAAACAGATAATTCTTTAGCTTTAGGTTTGTGGCACTGAACTGAATAGTTACACACATGTATTTTTCTTTGTAGCCTCAAAATTTAGAATTTTCAACCACAAGAAAAAATTAATATGTTCAAATCTCCAAAGCAGCAGACAGATTACCCCCAAGATTTTACAAACCAGCTGAGCTGCTTTAGTTATCTCCACTTTAGCTGGAAGCTAAATAATTCAATACAACCTCATTTGCTACAGATCCTGGTATTCTCAAAGCAACCCCAAATGCTTTACAGCTAATAGAGTTACAGGGAAGTGATAAATCAGAACCGAGAGAGAGAGGAAGTTGAGAACCACAGAGAGAAAGAATATTGTCAAATAAGGGAGGAAACAAGGCAGAGCTCTGGCAGGAGGATGAAAAATTGAAGGCAGTGCAGAGGGAAGAAGGCAAAAGTGGCGTTAGGGTCCATGATGTGGGCAACAGAGGGTCGAGTCTGCAGGGACTTCCTCAGAAGTGTAGGAGTACCGCTCGGAGCTGTCCATGTGCAGGGTGAAGACAGGCCTGTGTCCTCGTGGGTTAAGGGGCTCCCCCTGCCAGCATCCCTACCTGTGGACGGCCTTCCCATCTAAGGCCCCCACCAGGCAATCTGCAGCTTCAAGCGACTTCTGGGGCCAGCAGGGGAGGTGTGGTCTTGAAACTATAGCAGCTATGTCAGTCAGGGAGTGGGGAAGACCCGCTAGAACTGTCTACCCAGTGCCAGCTGAAATGAAGAGGGGAGGCCATGAGAATGTAAGTGTAGGCCCTAGAGGATCTAACATAGCAGAGAACTTTGTGTGTTTCTATATTCTTGAAATTGTTCGCAGTGAGCTTACATTATTTGATAAGAAGCACAAACAATCAAGAAAATCATAGATAAAGCCTGGATGGAGACAGTGGGTTGAGCACACGACAGAGCTTCTCCTGTACCCTAAATTCCACAGAAATATGTTGTAAGGAGAACGGGAAACTAAAAGCTCAGGGAAATGGGGTGTGGGGTGAACAATGTTCCAAAAATGTTTAGGAAATCCTGAACTTTAGAAAAGAGGGCAGGTATACTTAGCAAAGAGACAAGGCAGAAGAAATGAAAACAGGTTTCAGGGGAGGAATCATTTAGGAAGTTCTAGACAACTGTCAAAGGATATGGGAAAGGAAGAAGAGGGGGCCCTAGAACAAAACTCAGAAGAAATAAAAACAAGTTCAGGAGCAGGAATAATTCAGGATGCTGTAGGCAATTGTCGAAGGGTACAGGAAGAGGGGGTGGAAGGGGCCCTAGAACAGAATGATTCACAGGGGAGATTCCCCTCCCTTGCTTCTATTAAGTATCAGGTATTTACCTGTTGGATAAAGAAAGTATGTGGGGTCCTGGGACGTAAAGACAGAGCCAGGTGTTTGCTGGCCTCCACAAATGAGCGGGAGCCTTCACTTTCTCAGGAGAGTACGTCTCCACGGGACTGACTACAGCCTCTGAAAACGGGCTAAAATAAACAGAGCGGGCAGGCACACCCATTCTCATGTAAGAGACGATCAGACAAGCGAAATCTTCACACGTTTCATGGGGATAGGGGTCAAAACCATGAGAGAACCACCAGACTCAATTCATAGAAATAACATCAGAGGAAACTAACTTAATAAAGGAAGCAGGAAATAAATTTCAAACGAATTTAATTGTATTTAGCAAAGTTTGAAGGGCCACTTGATTCACGACAGTCTGTGAAAAGTTGTACATATTTAAAAAGTAATTTCTGATGGTGAAAATTCATTAGCTGATAAATTCATAAGCTGATAAGAACAGACCAAGTTGAAGAATAGATTAATGGTAGCACAAGCCAAACATTTTTCCCCAAATGCAGGGCAAAAGACAAGGACACCAAATGCTCATAAATATGGTGGAGAACCATAAGGTTAAGATCAAAGTCTGATGTCTGTTTAGTAGAGGTTAGAGAAAGAAAGAAAAAGAGTAGAAGGCAAAAACAATAAGCAGAAAATAAATTTTTTCTGAGTTGAAGAAAAATACGAATTTTCATATCATAAAATCCTACTGAGTTGAGAGCCAAATGAAGATTTTTAAAATACAGCTTGCAGGTTTTTTGTTTTTTTTTTAGAAATAAAAGGAGGAAAATACTAACAGATCGACAACATTTTACAAAATAGCAAAGGATCAGTACAGACATCACAGAGTTACAAACAGAGTGGTAGGGAATTAACAATGCTTACTGTATTACATATTGATATATTCAATGTAGTTTCTCATGAAAACACATATAGACATACAAAGCTAATCAACCAATGCCTTACTGACAGTTTCTTTCAGCAAGGAAATACAGGACAGTAGAACACCTGTGTTAACTATCCTGCATATACATATATACAAACTTTCTCCTTCTTTCCCTTCTCTTTTCCCATATTCCAGTTATCCTTTACCTATGAGTGCTTTCCTATCAATTCCCAATGTCTGTCATATCTCCTAGTTTAAATTAACTCTTTCAAGCTTTACACTAAAAAAACAATGTGGTGCTTGCACATGTATGTTTGATTTATTTCGCTTATGAGTATGGTCTCTAGTTGTTACCATTTGCCTATAAAAGCCTGAAGTTTATCTTTCTTTACAGCTGAGTAATATTCCATTATATAAAAGTACCACAATTTTCTTATCCAATCCTCAGTGGATGGACATTTGGGTTGCTTCCACATTTTAGCAATTACAAATTGTGCTGCTATGAACATAGGTGCACATACATCACTGTGATATGATGTTTTTAGATCTTCTGGGAAAATACCCAGCAGGAGGATAGCTGGGTTGAATGGGACCTCTAGACCTAGTTTTCTGAGGACTCTCCAAACTGATTTCCACAGTGGTTTCACCAGTCTGCATTCCCACCAGCAGTGGAGAAGTGTTCCTATTTCTCCACAGCCTCGCCAGCATTTGTTATTGGCTGATTTCTTAATGCTAGCCATTCTTACTGGGGTAAGGTGGAATCTCAGTGTTGTTTTAATTTGCATTTCTCGAATGACTAATGATGTTGAACATTTTCTCATATATTTATTTGCCATTTGTATCTCCTTGTCTGAGAAGTGTGTATTCATCTCTGCTGCCCATTTTTGGATTGGGTCTTTGCAGTTTTATGAACAGTTTAAAATTTATGATTTTTTTATAAAGTCTAAGACCTTAGGTAAAATTAAATCATAAACCAAAAATCATAATAAAGTAGACTAACTTGTTATGCCTTGAGTTAAATTGATCCTAGAAAGACTTATTTTAATGAGTCATAGAACCGAAGTGATTTTTTGAAATAGATAAGTAGAAACAAATATGTGTGTGTATGTTAGAAAGAAAGCTATTTCAAAACATACATGCTGCTGGAGATACAGCTCAGTGGCACAATACCTGCCTCGCAAGTGCAAGGTCCTGCGTTCTACTCCTGGTACCAAAAAACACAAATATCAAGCCAAAAAAACCTGGGGTTCAATCCCTGCTAAAAACAATAAAGCGATAAAGAAATTATGATACCAGCATGAGAAAGAATCTGGGTTGAATTCTAGACACTGCAAACAAACAAAACCTCATAATACACAGAAAATGTCAGATTAGTAGCCAGGGTTCAATAAACTAACTTTAGTTCCTTCTTCTTTACTTTTATTGTTGAGATACAGCTTATCATACTAAGGTGAAATTTCCATTTCATGTCTAGAAACATCTAGAAGCATTATATCCTCCATGACTTTCAAAAATAAAAGGCTGGGTGAGGTGGCACACATCTGTAACCATGGCTACTCTGGAGGCTGAGGCAGGAGGACTGCAAGTTCAAGACCAACCTGGGCACCTTAGTGAGACTCTGTCTCAAAATAAAAGGGGCTGGGGATCTAGGTCAGTGTTAGAACTTTCCTAGGTTTCATCTCCAGTACGGGGCTGGAGGGTGGGGCATGTAGGAGGGAATGAAGAAGCAGTAAGGCTCATTTTTTAAAAATCCATCATTTACAATAGGAGCTGAGGACTAGGAATCAAATTTTCTCCTTCAGATTTAAGATGCCTCAGAGTTGTTTTTATAGCCTCCTAACTACTCTCCAATCCTCCAGTTTCATTCTCCTTCAGTTCTTCTAGATTTTTTTTTTTTTTTTTTGTCTTTTTGAGACAGGGTCTCCATATGCAGTTCAGGCTGGCCTTGAGCTCACTTTGTAGCCCATGCTGGTCTCGAACTCACAAAGATCCTCCTGCCTCAGCCTCCCGAGTGCTGGAATCACAGGTGTGCACCACCACACCCAGGTCCTTTAGTTCTTCTACACTGAGCTAAAGTCTACTTTCTGAAAAGGAAATCTGATCATGTCACTCTGCTACTTTAAGTTACCCAGTGACTCCCCATTGCTTTCAGGACAGGATACCATCTTCCGGCACCTAGCATAGTATGTGACACACAAGATGACTCAGGAACAGCCTGATGAGTGAACGAATGGGTGAATGAATGATTCATAAAAAACTAAAAGGTTGCAGTCTTGGAAATCAACCAGATAAGTGAGTCAAAGTTATTTCAATTTGGCTTACATATACATATTTGTGACCACCCAGGAGACTTAGTTTTCTGTTTATGTTTGAATACAGTTATAAAGGAATTAACATTCTCAGAGACATAATTGGGGATTTTTGTGCCTCATTTCACCACTTTCTCAGCCACCGTAGAGCATCTACCATCTAACTTACCGTCTTTGGCTGAGAAATTGGGTCAATTAATTAGGTCTTAGGCTCACAGGTATCACTCAGCTCACCTACATCTCATTCATAATGAGGTACAGCAAATGCAGCAATGATTCAGGTGATTTGTGTCTCTCTCAGCTCTGCTCTCTCAATGCCATCATGAGATCTCATGCTTGGCTGGTGGCCCTGCTCCAATCCCCGTGTTGCGTATGCCCAGACTTCGAGCACACAGGATTAAGAACATCAATCAAAGCACATCATCAGGAAAGAGTTAATGTTGTTTTGACATTATTACTCTACCTTGAGTACTCCACAGAGGGGAGAGTCTATATGTGGGTAATCAAGAATCCCAAAGCTACTGTTCTCTTCCTTCATTAATATTTATCAAGCCAGGAACTCAAATTAAGGGGAGAAAATATAATTTAAAAGTCAGCTTGTTCAAAATTATTATTAGTGTTTCTTTGCTTAAGGAAAAAGATGTGAATCCCAGCCTTATTTCAGGGAACTCTTTGCAGCTATGATGGGCATAAGTCTAAATGTATTATATGTTTCATTATATTGCTCTTAAGACAGCTGAGGTGCAGTTTAATTCTTAAAAACAATAAAATGGAAGCATAAATACAAACAAATCAGTTTGTTAATAAGAAATGACAGCGAAACATTCTAACAATTCAACCAATTAAACAACTTTGTGTTTATGTGCTAATTGTTACCAGCATAAATGGCCTTGTTAATTGCTTTTATTTGTTAATGAGAAGTATCCAAGTTTACAAGTTTTTTTTTTTATGATATTAACCAAGACCTTTGGGAAATTTTCAGTAAAGTTTGGAAAGATATTGCAATAAAAGGCTCCATTAGCTCTGAAAATTCATTTCACTTTTCCATTCTGTGGGGTATTTCTATAGCATCTCAACTTCTGGTTGAATATTTCTTCAATGTGTTTAAAGTCTGTAAGAAACTATGATTCAACTGAAACATGATGCATTTTTGAACTGTACATTTTAGATATACATAATGATATAGTCATCATAGGAAGTTTGTACCTGTACATGATATATCTTGTTGCTTCTTTTTTTTTTCCCATTCCTCTCCCCTTCTCCAACTCCTCTCCCCCTAGTTACAAAAGCTTTGTTTCCATTTTTTCCTTGCATTCTGTTATGGTTTATGTCTGGATGTCCCCCTAAAGCCTCATGCAGTCATGGGGTAGGCAGAGTTTATGACTGATCCATGGTCCAATGCTGGGATTATGGGTGTGAGTGCTACACTTTCCCTTGGGTGGGTAGCTTGCATACAATATAAGGAAGGTAAAGAGGCTTGCTCTCCCCGCTGCTGCTCCTCTCTTTTTTGTGCTTGCTGCATTTGTTGTTTTCTGCCACTATGAACTGTTGCCTTCTGCCATGTGCCACCCTGCCTTGGAGCCAGCCGAGTATGGGCTGAAACCTCCACAGATTGTGAGCTAAATAAACCTTTCCTTCCTTAATTTTGGGCATTGAGTATTTTGTCTCAGCACTGAGAGAAAAGTAACTAAGACATACTCTTTTTTTTCTTGTCCTTTCTCCCTGCCCCTTCCCTTGTTCCCTTTCTTATTTGAACATTTTCTTCCCATTTCCCAGTATCTATTATACATTTTGACTCTTATTTACATTTTCAGTTTCTCACACCAGAAAGCTAGTTTTTCCAGCACCATATTAAAGAAAAATTATGAAATTCTTCTAGTGAAGGTGTTTGGCTCCTTTGTCAAAGATAAGATGACTGAGTGTGTTTGGAATCATTTCTATATTTTCTAATCTGTTCCATTGATCCTTGGGTCTGGTTTTTTTTTGTTTGTTTGTTTATTGTTTTGTTTTGTTTTTGCCAGTAACATGCTGTTTTTATCAGAGTAGCTTTTTAATATAGTTTCAAGTCAGGGATTGTGATGTCCTCTGTCTTGCCTTTGTTGCCCAGGACTGTTTTTCCTATTCTAGGTCTCTAATAGTTCCAAATGAATTTTAGGATTGTTGTCTCTAATTCTGTGAGATGTGCTGTTGGCATTTTGATTGGAATTGCGCTAAATCTGTATAATAATTTTGGAAGTATGGCAATTTTCGCTATATTGGTTCTTCCTATCCAAGAACAGGAGATATCTTTTGATTTTCTGATATCCTCTTTGAACACTTTTTTTCAGAGTACTGTAGTTTTCAACGTAAAGGTCTTTTACTTCCCTCTTTAGATTGATTCCTAAGTATTTCCTTTTTAATTTTGGATGCTATTGTGAAATGTGTTGTTTAGTTTGTTATGCATGTACAGGAAGGCTATTGAATTTTGAGTACTGACTTTGTATCCAGCTATGCTACTGAATTTGGTTATTAAATCTAGAAATTTTTTGGTGGAGTTTTTGGGGGTCTTCTATGTAGGGTATCATGTCATCTACAAATAATGAAAATTTAACTTCTTCCTTTCTTTATTCCTTTTGTTTCTTTCTCTTATCTGATTGCTCTGGCTAATGTTTCCAGAACGATATTGAATAAATGTGGTGACAGTGGACCTCTTTTTCTTGTTCCTGATTTTAAGGTGAAAGCTTTCAGTTTTGACTATTTAGTATGATGTTGGCTGTTGGTTTTTCATAGATGGCTTTTATCAGATTGAGATAAAGACCATCTATTCCAATTTCATGTAAGGTTTTTATAATGAATGGGTGTTGAACTTTGTCAAATGCTTTTTGTGCATTTCTTGAGATAATCATATGGTTTTTTCCATGGCTTTGTTAATATGACATATTACATTTATTGCTTTACATACGTTGAAACACCTCTGCATCCCTGGAATGAACTCAACTTCATCATAGTGTATAATCTTCTTGATGATTTGCTGAATTCTGTTTGCCAGTGTCTTATTGAAATTTTTCGCATCTGTGTTCATTAGAGAGATTGTCCGTAATACTCTTATTTGGTTGGATCCTTCTCTGGTTTTGGTATCAGTGTAATGCTTGCTTCCAGGAATGAACTTGGGAGTATGCTTTCCTTTCAATTTCTTTAAAGAGTTTGAAGTGCCATTAGAGTTTCTCTAAAGTTCATGTAGAATTCAGTAGTGAATCCACCAGGGCTTGGGCATTTCTCTGTTGGTATGTTTTTAATTACATATTAAATCTCATTGACTGGTATTGGGTTATTTAGAATTTTTATATCTTCCAATGCAGCTTTGATAATTAGTATGTATCTAGGAATGTGTTGCAATCTCAGTTTTGGTATACCAGAAAGAACAGCTGATTACAACAATTATGTCACCTTAGCTAAAATAGTACAGTCAGCAATAACAATATCATCAAACACAGCCTAGAAAATGACAAACTCTGGTAACTATTAGTTTACCACTCTTAACAATATGAGCTGTATTTGTGGTTATATAACAAAATCTAAAACAAACCAGAAAATTTTATACAGTAAATATGCCCTCAGTCTGACAATTTTACCCTCAGAGGAGAAAATTTAAAAGGGGTTGGAGGGGAAAAATAGAGAAATAGAAGAAGAGGAAAAGATTAAAAGCAAGCCTGGGGGCTGGGGATTTAGCTCAGGGGCAAAGTGCCTGCCTGGCAAGCGCAAGGTCATGAGTTTGGTTCCCGGTACCGGAGAAAAACCAAAACCAAAAAAAAAAAAAAAGCAAGGCTGGAGGACAATGGAAGATTACTCAAACTTGAAAACTAGTAAAGAAGTCAGGAAGGAAAGAGACAAAGGACAAATACAAACAACTGAACAGAACAACAAGAAAACTAAAAACAATGTTTGCACTCATGTAAAAACAACAAACAATCAAGAAAAATTTAAAAAAAACAAGAAAGGAAAAAAAGAAAAAATGTCCACTTCAGGGCATATCTCTGCCATCACTGGTAGACAGAGAGGGCAGACAGAACCTAGATCTGTTTTCATTAATCCCAGTAAGCTCACTGTAGATTTATGGCAGGGTAGTGGATAATCCCAGCAAGCCTGCACCTTTAGGTCCCTGAAAGTTCAGGCTGGTTTCTGGCTGTGAGGCTGAAACCTGACATGTTCAGCCTGCTATACTCTGTGTGCCTCCTGTTGACTTGAACTTGGCTCCTTGACCTTGTGCTGACTTGAACTCTGTTCCACCTCAACCAGACATTGGAAGCTGCTAGATGGAGCCAACCTGTAACTGCTCTGAGTTCCAAGCTCAGTTGGCCTCTCCCCAAGATGACTCCCGGCCAATGGCCCTTTCTTAGGGATGTCTGAACCCAAATAACTCACCCGCCACAGCAGTCTGCTGTGCCTGCTGCACCATTCCACTGGTGCATTTCTCTGTGGAAGCCTTTGAGGTTGCCAGTAGTCACCATACATCTACAGGTTCGAGCCACCTCTTCCACACAGTGCATCAGGGCTCAGGGAGAAAGTATCGCTCGCCACCTCCTTCTTCTGCATTGCGGTCCCTATCTTTGTGCTCCCTCTGGGCTTCAGTTCTCACTTCAGATCTATGCTGAGTCCTGGGGACCCACTTCCCTCCTTCTCTTCCTTGCATTGCTATATTCCAGCATCTGACACCAAATCTCGGAGAAGCTGTTTCTCTGCTGTTCACCACTCTGCCATTTTCCTGGAAGTCTCAATGTGATACATTTTATACAATACATACAGAACACAACTGGTTCTGATCAACATGTTTTTCACACTCTTTGGTGTGGGACAAATTCTTTTTTTAAAAAAATTAGTTATCGTTTTTCTTTTTGGAAATGCCTTATAATGATTTTTATTTGATTTCATGCAGTAAATTGCTATCATTATCCTTACTGCTAGATAGACCGAGAAATTCACAGTTTAAGTAATTTTCCAAAGATGACATAGAACTCCAAACTCCTTGCTTCTTATACTTGTGTATTCAGGTAAAAATAGCTCATGATTTTTAAATTAACCAGCTCTTATGACATTTAATGTAGAAAATCCATAGTATAGTTTAATATTTTAAGTCAATAGTTAATTTCAAGAGTTTAGCCCCAATTTATGCTGAACATGTACAGAGTAAAAGTTCTATGCTGCCTACTCTATTCCATTATCATCTTAATCATCAAAATAAGTTAATTAAGCATCCAGCTCTGGGCATTCCACAGCAGAAACAAAACTAAGTGAAAACCACTGTGGTGGATTGACCGCTGGTGGTCAACTTGTAACACCCAGCTGAACTGCACCAGTGTGGAGCTGGGTGTGGGAGGCCCACCTGAGGATTGCTGTCAGCAGCATAAGAGGCAGAACTGGAGAAGAGGAGAGACTGTAGGGAGCTGTAGGTTCTCTTGGAGGAGCTTGTCATGCTGGCTTTCCTGATGAACTTGGCTGTTCTCATCGTCAGTGGAGCTCGGGACCTTATTGTCACTGAGAATGGCTACAGTTCACTTTGGGGGAGCTCTGGTCCCTCACTTTGAGCATTGCTTCCTGGCTCCAGAGGGGAAGATGGTGCACTGCTCAGTCTCCTGGAGAAGCTTGTTGTGCTGGCTTTCCTGATAGGAGCTCAGCTGCTCTCATCATCAGAGGAGCTTGTGACCTCACTGTTGCTGAGGATGGCTGTGTTACCTTTCAGGGGAGCTCTGGTCCTTACATTGAGTGTCGCTTCCTGACTCCAGTGCAGATCCCTCAGCCTGCTGGCAGAGATCCTTCATCCTGCTAGCATAGACTTTCTCTAGCTTCCACCACTGACCTTTGGGCCTTCCCAGCACAGATCCATGAAGCAGGCCTGCATGAGGCATTGTCATGGGCTCTTGGCCTCAGCTGGACTCATGGGGGCATTGTTATGAGCTCTAGGTCTTTGGGTGGACTCATGCAGGACAGTACTGTGGGATCCAAGCCCTCAGCTGGATTCTTTGGTTTTTAGTGTTTGGACAGATTTCCTGCACGTTTTGTACAAGACTCTTTGGGTGACTATATAAAATAATCTTATAATTAAGTGTCCTATATGGTATTATTTCCCCTTGCAAAACCCCAAACTACCACAGCTATGGACTCTTCTTTTGGTAGGAGTTTAACACTGTGACATCTAACCCTATGTCTCAACTCCCACCCCTCACCTCCACCAAATACTATCAGATATAAGCAAATAGACATCACCCCATTTGATTGAATGTGCTTACTTGATAAATGTGACCTCAGCCCAAAGACTATACAGAAATCTACTACCTTATTCCATAACTAAAAATAAATCTCTGAATGTAAGCCCCTGGGAGGGTTATTAAGGTACAACGATTTGGAATTGGAATAAGAAAGTCAGTGCAACTTAGCGGCATGTTAATAGAGTTTTAAAAAAGACAGTAGCAGGATAGATTGGAAAGATCCATAGATGTAGTCAGAAGATCTGGGTTTGACTTCTCTTTAACCTCTCTATGCCTGTTTTTCATCTGTGAAATGAGGGCATCAAAGGAGCTAGCCTCTAAGGACTCTTTCAGCTGCAGCTTTTGATATTTTACATTATACTAAGCACATACAAAATGTTCATCACAATAATGTAGATGGTAGTTAAAAACTGTAACTAATATAATGCTCATCAAAATGGAATTGATTAAACCAAAGTTAAATAAACGCTGTTGGAGGCCATGGATTTGGACTGGGCACCTGAGCTGGACCCAACAGATGGGTCAGTGTGGAGCTCAGTCAGAGTAGTTGAACTTGGTCTGCTTAGGGGGCCCCATCGCAAAGGCTGAGCTAGCCGGGACACGCTGGCTGAGGGACTAAGCATAGTCAGTTGCCGTCCTGAAACAATAGCAGTTGTTTTCTCCGCCTCGCTTCTCTTTTTCTGTAAATGCTGCCTGATAGCGTTAGCTAGAATTCTCTGAAGGGTCGCTGGTGCTGGGAGATGCCCGCTTCATGAATAATTTTTGTTTGTTGTTTGCTAAAATGAACTCTACTTAATTGGTCTATAGTATGTCCCTTTTAACACCAATTATGGGGGCTGGGGATTTAGCTCAGTGGCACAGTGCCTGCCTGGCAAGAGCAAGGTCATGAGTTCGATTCCTGGTACTGGAAAAAAAAACAGAACAAAAAACAAACAAACAAAATAACACCAATTATGGTAAATATGCATAGACATAATGATTTAAGTAATGATATGGTTTTATAATTTTTTTTTTTTGGTACCGGGAATCGAACTCACGACCTTGCACTTGCCAGGCAGGTGCTGTGCCGCTGAACTAAATCCCCAGCTGCAGTTTTATAATTATCAATAGAAAAAATGTCATATTATTGAAATTTTTGAAAACAGCTCCAAATAATTCCTAAGAAAATATTTTATGTTAGTGAAAATATTCATATCAGTGTTATTTCTAATGGAAGGATTTAGAGTAATTTTTCTTTCCTTCCTTATTTTTCCATAATGTATGTGTGTTTGATAAGCACAGAATATTTTCATGATAAATAAACAACAAAGCTATTTTCAATGTGGGAAAATGTATAGCAAAAGACAAGTAGAAAGTATTAGATCTTATAAACAAATTTTGATAGCCAGGAGGGACCAGGGCAAGAACAAAATAGCAAAAATTCAAGGAATCCTCCTGTGATTGGTGATCCTCCTGCCTCAGCCTCCTGAGTGCTGGGAATACAGCTGTGCACCACCATGCATAGCAATAAAAGAAATATGTATCAAGAAGGCAGTAAGATCTCTGCTCTGCTTTCCCAGCCAGAGGGACTATCAGCAGGGTGAGGGATGGGTTGGCCCGAGCTATGCCCTTTTTCTTACCAGGCTTCATTCCTTGCACAGCAGAAGATTAGTCAAACCATCTTACTAGTCCTTGGCTCCAATTCTGAGGCTATAGAAGGAAATGATCCTGTTTTACGACAGCTTGATCTCTGTAACTTTGTGTTTTGTATGTCCGTACTTTAATTATTTGAGTTTCTTAAGGATGTCTGATCAATCTTGATGTTTATATTTATGATTCAAATAAGCATGAGAAAGTGCAGAACTATCATATTAGAAGGTATACCAAACCAAATAGGGATCTATTTCAGCAAAAGAAGAATAAGCTTCCTAAATACAGAAGGGCAAATGCCATTTTTGACCCAAAGTAAAGACCAGTGGGGTGTGTATGTGTGTGTGTTTCATAAGTCAGCGCTGTAGACGGCATCATTCAGAAAGTGTGGGGTGTGTGCCACACCCAATAGGAGGATCTCAGTATGAGATGGGAGATTATAGCTCACTTCTGATGCACTTTACTTGAAGAATCCTTCTGTATCTGACTTAAATTATCAGCTCCATAGTACAGCATTTGCTTTTCACTAATCATATCATGCTTTCCATGCTGAAATTAAATTCTTTGATTTGGGGATCAATGGCTATATAGGCTAATCATCTGGCAGCTAGAGAGGGCACCTAGGAGAACAGCTGTGCTCACAAGGAGGAGAATATTTTGTTGTTGTTGTTTTCCGGTACCGGGAATCGAACTCACGACCTTGCACTTGCCAGGCAGGTGCTGTGCCACTGAGCTAAATCCCCAGCCCCAGAGGAGAATATTTTTGAGACAGGATCTTAATATGTAATTTAGGCCAGCCTTGAACTCACTGTGTAGCCCAGACTGGCATCAGACTTGCAGCAATCCTCCTGCCTCAGCTCCCTGAGTGCTGGGATTACAGATGCGCCCCACCATGCTCGGCTACAAGGAGAATTTCTAAGGTTCAGACCCAGAGCATCTGAGGAAGTCAGCCAGGCTCTACACACTGCAGTGCGGGAGTAAACAACGACCATGCTAGGAAACTGTGAGAAGAGACTCTACAAGTCACAGGCAGCCTATACATTATTCAGTGCAGTATTCTTTACTAATTTATCATTGCTTTTTAAAACATTTTTTAACTTTAAAGAAAAAGAAACCAAAAAAACCCCATAATAAACACCTAAACATAAGAACAAAATTTATCATTTCTTTTATATGCCATATTCAGTGCCGTGAAGGATTTTTGAGAAAGTTCTTGCCTTTTTTTTAGACTAAAGCAACACTCTGTTCTCTTCCCAACTGGAACCTGTAATGTTTGATGTTTAAAAACTTCTCTTAAGCTGGACATACAGCTCAGAGCCACAAGTGCCTGCCTAGCAAGTGCAAGGTCCTGGGTTCGATTCCCTGTACCAAAAAAATAAATAAAAATTTCTCTTAAATTTATTTTCTACAATGATAGATGGGCATAAATAAAAATAGCACTAGAGGTTTTAATAATCAGCACAGTGACTACTGATTGCTTTAATGGATAAACCCTCATTACAAATTCCAGCTCTTCTCTACAGAAGGCCCGAAGACCATAGGGTGATCATATATCCCTGTTTGCCCTAGAAAACCTTGCTTTGCACCTGCTACTTCAACATCATTAGTAGTGTTCCCTCTCACTCTCAAAAGTGTGCTGGTTCAGACAGTGTAATGACCTATTGATCAGCCACCACCAAGGGCCTTCCCAGTAAATTCCAATATATAAAAAGTAATTTGGGGGGCTGGGGATTTAGCTCAGCGGCAAAAGCGCCTGCCTGGCAAGTGCAAGGTCGTGAGTTCGGTTCCCGGTACCAGAGAAAAAA
>NW_004955466.1:5004049-5027612 GCF_000276665.1 Chinchilla lanigera | reverse complement strand
GGTTTTTCTCCGGTACCAGGAACCGAACTCACGACCTTGCGCTTGCCAGGCAGGCGCTTTTGCCACTGAGCTAAATCCCCAGCCCCTATAAAAATACTTTGCCACTTACAGTGATGGTATAGTGGATGGTACCTACTAGAACATCAGTTCATTCAGCCGCTGGGTTGATGCTGCAGCTCAGCCTGGATTCTCTGTTGGTGATGTTCTCTGCTGAGCAAACTCCAAGACAGCCAAGAAAGTTGGACCAAAAAAATGGGGCAAGTGGGGTAAAGCCCATTGCATGAAATAAGGGCTTCCTTTTTCTTGAAGGTTTAGAGAGTTTAGTTTGTTAATGGAGTTCATCATAGGGAAAACCTCTGATGGGAAGCCCAGGAAATCCGCTGCGGTGGAAGCTGTACTAATTAGAACATTAACTTAATGAAGTCACTAGGGAGGAATGCCTGGTGTCAAGAGGAATAAGAGGATATAGAAAAATCATTAATAGTTGTCAAGGGGAAGAGGGAGCTTTTGCAGAAAGCTAACCAAAAAACAGGTTCTTAATGATAAGCCCAAAGTTTACTTCCTGCTCCCTTTTGCTGAAGTTCACCAGTCGGAGCTAATGGATTCAGTGTGTGAGATCGGCCCTGTTATAAGAGCTTTTACCTGTCTTAAAGCAAACTAATAACTGTAACTATGGGATTAGCCAGAAGTGTTGACATGAGAAAAGAGTCACTGAGGGATTTTGCTATGAAGCACATGGGTAAAAAACCTCCTTTGAAAACAGCAGGTCTCAGCATTTGGGAGGCTGAGGCAGGAGGATCATTTGAGGCCAGCCTGGGCTACATAAGTGAGCTCAAGTCCAGCCTGAACTGCATAGTGAGACCCTGTCTCAAAAAGACCAAAAAAGAAAAAAAAAGAGGTCTCTAGTGCCAAATGAAAGAGGGGAGGATAAGGTGTAGGTCGCAGCCAAGAGGCTGCACACATTGGTCTGTGATTGCATTACGCCACTCTTCAGTCCAACGAAGGCAGTGTTCATAGCTTAAATGAGGACAGGGTAGAGGTGTGGAAGCATCTTCACAAATTATCCCAAAAGAATCTCCCTCTGTGGCTCATTCTGTTGCCTGTGGAACAACTACTGATACTTTTTAAAATTCCTTTGCCAATGATCAAAAGAGGTAAATTGAAAACATTCCTGTAGATGTACTGAGTCATGAGGATGGTGCTTACTCTTTGCCGGGAGACGGATCCCAGAGTATCTGATGAAAGCTATGGACCCTCTCCCAGGAAAAAAAAGGAAATTTATACACAAATAAATAATTTTATGTGGAATTCTATCCTCATTTAGGAGCTCTTCATAAAAATAAATGGATTTGCATGATAGAAAATCCATAAGGGATTTTCTGAAATGGATTTTCATTAAAATTATTACTATAAAATATTTAAAAGCATAAATTCATACCAATCTGTGACTTGAGCATTCTATAAACTACATTAACTGGTAAAAAATACCTGCCATCTAGCTGCTTATAATCTAACGTGTAATGTTTTTATGCCCACGCAAAGGACGTACAGCCGCTACATTTAGAAATAGAAATATTTACTTCTTAGTAGAAAGGGGTAAGACTATTTTGAGCCAGGCCTGGTGGCACACGCCTGTTCTCTCAGCACTCAGGAGGCTGAAGCAGGATCGCCATGAGTTTGAGGCCAGCGTGGACTACATGAGACCCTGTTTCAAAATAAAGAAGAAAAGAAAACTGCAGATATTAAGACAGGAAAGATAAACCAAAGCCATACTTAAAACCCAGATGAGAAACCTATACTAACTCAGTGACAGTGGGGCTCCACTGAGGGCTTTCAGGCGGTGCAGATAGAATCAGCGCCGTGCAGCAGCAGACAGAGGCTGCAACGGGGAGCAGGATGGCGGGAGGCGTGTGACAGGGATGGGCCATTACAGCCATCAAGGGGAGACGCTTTTGGGATCTGAACAAGAACGGTGGCCCAGAAAACAGGCGGTAGGATGTTAGGGGCTTTAGAAAACTCTTAAAATAAAAACCAAGCAAGCAAACAAACCCCTTAGTATTTATGCATTTCTTTGGCGGTACTAGGCAAGCTCTCTACCAGTGAGTTTTATAGACCCCAGGCCTGCTCCTCAGTTCTCTAGAAATGTCATCTCCTAACCTAAATGTCTGCCCCAACTACAGACATATATGGTTCCTGCCTGTATAGTAAGGGACTCCAAGCTGGGAGTGGTGGTATAGGCCTTTAACTCTAGCACTGTGGGAGGCTGAGGCAGGAGGATTGCAAGTTCAAGCTCAGCCTAGGGAATTTATCAATCTAATGAGACCATTTCAAAATAAAAAAATTACCTGGGAATACAGCTCTGTGCAAAGGCTCAGAAAAAAGAAACTGGAGGGTTCCAGCTACATAAAAGAGGTTAGGTCTATTTTAATCACCTGCTGATGACTACCTGTTGAATCCTTTATCAATCCTTTTCCCACCTATGTTTTCCTCCTCCCTTGCTCTAGGAAGTTTCTTGGAATTTGAAGAAAGGCCCCATGAAGGATTTGAAAATTTGAAATTTATTTTAACCAAATAAAGTACCATCTACAGTTTAACACAGAACATATCATAGCCTTAAAAACAAAATCCTTAATCCTGGCCAGTCTTTGAATTTTTTTTTTTTTTTTTTGAGACAGAGTCTCACCATATAATTCAGGCTGGCTTTGAACTCACTATGTAGCGCAGGCTGGTCTTGAACTCACAGTGATCCTCCTGCCTCAGCCTCCTGAGTGCTGGGATTACAGGGGTGCACCACCATGCGCAGCCTAATCTTATTTTCTCTCCTTTCACTGCCAATTCCTCACAAGATCAGACTTCATTATTTCCCTCAATTTGCCATCTACTCATCTCTTAAACCCTTAGGACATGGAACCCACCCGTACAACTACAACAAAATTGCAACTCCCCAGTGTTGTCCTAACTGGCCAAAATTATGACTTTTCTGAGTCCTTTTCTCTGTCCTCCTTGACCTCTTTCCAGCCTTTGGTTTTGTAGATCTACCTCTCCAGCTTTCTTTTCCTTGGTCCTCTTGATTTCACACTGCCCTTGTTGCAGAAAAACCAGTATCAATCCAAATGGAAGATTCTTTGCACCAAGGAGTTAGAAGGCAACTTTTATTATGCTAGCGGGCTTGGAAACCCAGAGGTTCAAATCACCAACCCAGAGTCAGGTTTGGGTTCAGTTCAAATGGGATTTGCAAATGGGAAGTACACAGCTGATAGCGGGTTATTACATGATTGTCTACATGGAATACAAGAATTATGTCACATAGTGTCAGGCAAGTTTACTTAAAAGGAATTGCTTAACATTCTGGAAGGAGGGGAGGGGGTTGTGAGTGGAGCAAGTAAAGTTAAGTGGGTCCCTGACAGGGCCAGTCTGTGGCAGACATGAAGTCCTTGAAGCAAGTTGGAAACAAAATATATTTGTAGTAGACTGACAACTGGTGGGCAACTTATAACACCCTGCTAAGCTGAGTAAGCCTGGTGCTGAGTGTGGGAGGCCCACCTGAGGACTGTTGCCAGTAGAATAGGCAGAACTGGAGAAGAAGAAGTTAGGCTGTGGAGAGCTGAGAAGGCTGTTGGGAGCTGGTAGAAGCTGTATGGAGCTGTTGGTTCTTTCAGAGGAGCTCGTCATGCTGGCTTTCCTAATGAACTTGGCTGTTTTCATCCTCCAAGGAGCTCGGGGCCTTGTTGGCACTGAGAATAGCTTCAATTCACTTTGGGGAAGCTCTTGTCCTCACTCTGAGCATCACTTCCTCGCTCCAGAGGGGAAGAAGGTGCACAG
The DNA here is from genome assembly GCF_000276665.1 of Chinchilla lanigera. Classification (NCBI taxonomy): domain Eukaryota; kingdom Metazoa; phylum Chordata; class Mammalia; order Rodentia; family Chinchillidae; genus Chinchilla; species Chinchilla lanigera. The sequence goes on along the minus strand of NW_004955466.1, from coordinate 5,023,790 downwards.
CTCAGTCTCCTGTAGAAGCTTGCTGCATTGGCTTTCCTGATGGGAACTCAGCTGTCTTCACCACTGGAGGAGCTCAGGACCTCGATGTTGCCGAGGATGGCTGTGGTACTTTTCAGGGGAGCTCTGATTCTTAGTTTCCATGTCGCTTCCTTGCTCCAGTGCAGATCCCTCAGCCTGCTAGCACAGATCCCTCATCCCGCTGGCACAGACTTTCTAGATTCCACCACTGACCTTTGGGCCTTCCCAGCACAGATCCGTGAAACAGGCCTGCATGAGATATTGTTATGGGCTCTGGGCCTCCAGCTGGACCCATGGGAGGCATTGTTATGAGCTCTAGGTCTTCAGCTGGACTCCTGCACGACATTGCTGTGGGATCCAGGCCTTTGGTTAGATTCTTTGGTCTCTAGTGTATGGACAGATTTCCTGCACTCTCTTGTATATGATTCTTTGGGTGATTATTATAAGTAATCCTATAAAATATGCGCCCTGTATTATATTGTTTCCCTTGCAAAATATCCCCCAAACCATGACAATATTGTTCACCTAAGGAAAACACAAGCTGGACACAGTCAAGTTGGCCCAGCCCATTATCAAAGAGAAGTAGACGGTCAAGGCTAACTATCTACATGACAGGCAGCATGAGCTTAGTCACAGGCTATGAACTGATTTCTAACTTTTGCTATAATATGCCTGCAAGTCTGTTACACTGTAAGTGTGCCCTTACACCCTGTTTGCTTCCAGCTCTGCACCCTCTCCCCTGCTCTCTGCAATCACTGCAAGCTGTATTCTTTCCCCCTCTACAAAATATCATCTCACCACAAGCGACTGCCCTGGGCCTTTTCAACTTGCACAAATCTGCCTCTTCATAACCCCTTCCTTCTGCCACTACTGTGCCTCAGACTCACATCTGTCCTAGGCATTCCCAGCACTTTTAAAGCTACTTTTCCTTTTGCTTTCTTTTCCTTTGAATACATTGAACAGTTTGGTTGGAAATACTACTCTTCCAAAAACATTTTCTTATAGATATCATTTCTTCCTTAATCTCTTCAATTAGATTCCTATCACCTAAAGGATAAAATTTAAATTTCTTTATCTGGCATTTATTATCCTCCACCATCTAATGTGTACTGGTTTCTGTTCTTATCTTACACATGTCCTCCTCTCCATCCAAAGTAGTTTTCTAATCACTCCCCAAATCTGTCCTTTCCTTAGAGCTGACAGTTCTGTAATCCAGAGGGTGTCATTCGGAGAGAACATAATGTGTCCCCCTGGAGCTGGGTCTTGGCTGACCTTCACTCCCATGTCTGTATTCATATGTGTGGTTTTTGGTGGTGGTGATCCTGGGGTTTTTTGTTTGCATTTTTTTTTTATGGTCCTGGATTTGTTGTTTGTGTGTTTGTTTTTTGAGACAGGGCCTCACTGAGTTGCCAAATTGCCCAAACTATCTTTCAAGCTTCTTCCCTCAGTCCCCCACAGTCCTGGGATTTTAGATGTGCACTACCACACCCAGCTAGTACCTGTGCTCTTGATACCTCCCTGTAGGCTTCTCTCTTGCTGCCTACGTCTAACTCTTCCTTTGAGGTCTGCTCAAGCTCCACCAGCCCTATACACTCCCCACTCACCGCCTTAGCCACTGGTAATCACTCTCTCAATTCTCTCCTTAATTCCCAGAATACTGGTCTGTATATATGATGACTACATAATGTAACACCCTAATTGCAAGGTTTGCATGTTAAAGGAGGCACAGTTACTCCAAACTATAAGCTGGACGTGAACTCGATCTAGGGTAAACTAGGCTATACAGTCAGCCAAATTATACCATAGCGTTCATTTGGCACTCAGCATGTGTTATCTGGCAGTTTTTGTTTGTTAAAATATGTGTATGCGTGTAAATGTACACGTCCTATCTCATCAAGACAGTAAACCATCTGAGTGTACGTCACATGTTCTCACCTGGCCGGTGTCTTACACTCGTGATACACTAAAATCTACTTGTTCACCATGATGATGCCTTTATTATTTAGGAATGAATTATGGGTCAGGACTGAACTTTCAAAAGCAGTAAATTCATCACCTGATTATCATTTTGGTGGGAAGTCAAAAATCTTTGTGTCCTCAGAAACAGGTATTGACATAATGTCCTCAAGATTTTGGTGAGGACTGGGTTGTGGCCAGGACAATACATGGTTCTGCTTTGTTGCTTTGTTATTTAGTGATGTCCAGGGTCTCTATCTCAACAGCATCTTCTTTGTCACCCCCAACACGGGATTTTATGTACATTACATCCAAATAAAAGTACATCTAGGCAAAAGCTGCTCTGGTTAACTAACCTGAAACTAAATTTTGGGGAGTTTTAGTTTAACTGACTTATTTTGCTTCACTGCCATCTGGCCCCAGTTCAGCATTACGGTATCACTACTAAGCTACTAGGAACTGAAGGAGGAGAAGGAAGACCTAAGAATAGAAAACAGATGCCAGACCTGGTGGCTCACACCTATAAACTCAACACTCAAAGGCCTGAGGCGGAAGGATCGCTTCAAATTTAAGGTCAGCCTGGGCTGCATAGTGAGTTCACAGCCAGACTGACAAACACAGTGAGACGCTGTCTACCAAAAACACAAAACAAAACAAAGCAAAACAAACAAACAAAAAAAATCCCAGCAGACAAGATAGTTTAGGCTCTGAAAATAAACGAGAACACAAACTGAAACATGAAAACCATGTGAGAGAGGCATAATTAGGGCAGAATCATCTCTCAGGAGTAAATACCTGACAGAACGATGCTGCTAAAGGGCATCAGGTCAAAATCAAAGAGGGGTGGGGAGGGAGCCCATCTCCAAGGAGAATCAACGGTTTAGGCCTCACTGAAGCCCTCCTACAACACAGCGGACTGGGCATGGGCAGCATCCATCTGCTTTTACATGGGGTAACAATAGAAAGATGTCTGACCACTCCAAAATTTGATTCTCAAAGAGATTTCACGTGTAAACACGTGGCCTAACATTTTTGTTTGTATGGAATGGTGTCTCATAACATCGGCAATCTCAGTAAACACAATAATCTATGTATATGTTTTCTAAACATTCTTTGGAGTTTGATAAAAAGCTCCTTGGAGAGATGATTCCCTAACATTTCCAGAGACACCCTTCTTACTTCTAGGGCCTTTAAAAATTTTCTTTTCTTACAGTACCAGAAACTGAACCTAAGGTTCTCACACTGAGCTACAACCCCAGCTCTTTTTAAAATTTTTATTTTGAGACAGGGTCTTGCTAAGTCACTATATTGCCCAGGCTGGGCTTGAACTTGCAACCCTCCTGCTTCAGCCTTCCAGATGCTAGGATTTTAGGCCTGGCTTCTGCGACCTTTTTATACTTTATTGGACATATGACCTCTCAGAGTTTCCAGGCACTTCCATTGTTTTGTGTAGTGAACTGGTCTACCCAATGGTCCCGGGTCCCTGCCCAGATGCATGCTTGATCTGAGCTCTATTGACTTCTCCCTAGAACCTGCAATGCCACCATCCCTGCATGGTGCTTTTCTCCTTTCTGCACACGGAGGAGGCCAGTTAGGCCTCAATTTTCCTCAACTGGTTTCCCACAGTTCTGAACTCAAATGAAGTCACTGTCTGCATTGGGAAATTGAAGCTGTGAATATGTAACTTCAGGATGAGGCCCCCAGGGACTTAACTAACTTCTACTGTGCCCTACCTCTTAACAATTCTACCACCTTTCAACATTGCCATACAGAGGACCAAGCTTCCAGCACATGAACATTCTTTTTCTTATGCTGGGGATTGAGCTCAGGGCCTTGCACGTGCTAAGCAAGCATTCTACCACTGAGCAACGTCCCTATCCCAAGCACATGGCTGCTGGGGGACACATTCCAACCGTATTCAAAAATCATACCATCATGCATCCAATGATCCACAAAAGAGAAATACAGAATAGTGTAGAGAACCAGCTGAAGGCAGGAAGCTCTTGCTAAACTTCCAGGAATGAGGTGACAAGCTGAACTCTAAGTTTGCAGATCATTTCCTGGAGTGTAAGGAGGTGTTAGACCAAATGGTATTTGGGCATATTGCTCCCTTGCCTTAGAAAATCTTCCTTCTATGAGTGCATAATAAAGACATGACTTTGCAGTAAATTTTTGGTAAGTTACTGAAGAACAGAATATTGGATTTAAAATTTCTTTAACCAAAATTTCCACTACACGCACATTTTTTGTTGTTGCTTTCCTTCTGACATGTGAAAACCTTTTGAAAGCAAGGATGCAGAGTGGAAAGAGTAAAGGCTAAGAGTGACAGGTGGAATGGTGACTGCTTTTGGCCACAGAATTTGGCCTATGGTGGTGGGGTGTATGAAACTGTGTTCTGCTTTTGTGGTCAATCAAACAAATATTCTCTGTAATGCAGGAGGCTCTCTCCTTTCACTTCTTGTTATTCTCATTCCTAGTCTCCTTGGAAATCATTTCTTTTGCTGTTCGTGTGTATGTTTTGTTGGTGTGTGCCTTTATATTCTTTTTTTTTTTTTTTTTTTTTTGAGATAGGTCTTTTTGAGATAGGGTCTCACTATGCAGTTTAGGCTGGCCTTGAGCCCACTTTGTAGTCCAGGCTGGTCTCAAATTTACAGCGATCTTCCTGCCTCAGCCTCAAGAGTGCTGGAATTATAGGCATGTGCCATCACACCCAGCTTCTTTACACTCTTTTAATTCATTAAAGTGGTGTGAATAATTTTGGCACCCAAATACTTTGGCACCCAAATGAAGAGATTTTTACACACAGGACAAACTTGGGCACTTTTTATGCAAAAATTGCATTTTCCTTCATGACATTTTTAGGAATGCTGCTGACACTTCATGAAAAATATGTAGTATTAACCTATGACAAGTAGAGTGTATTAATTTCATGTATCCTCTTGAGACAAGCTAAGAGTAAAAATGCTGCTTTTTTTTTTTCTTTTTTGGTTTGAGACAGGGTCTCACTATGTAGCCCAGGCTGGCCTCAAACTTTCAGCAATCCTCCTGCCTCAGCCTCTCAAGTGTTTGGGATTATAGGCGTGCGCCACCGCACCCAGCCAAGATGAAGTCTTGATTAGATGAAGATTGCTGGACTCAGAACTGCACTTACCTTGTTCACATCACCACTAGGCATATTATGCATAAACTACTAACTGACTACACAACATTATGTAACACAACATACTTTTGGTTGAATTCACCAGTGTTCTAGTTTTTTGAGACAGGGTCTCAGCTCAGGCTGGCCTTGAATGCATGCTGATACTCCTGCCTCAGCCTTCCAAGGGCTGGGATTACAGACTTGCCCCACTATCTGACTTTTCTTTCTTTCTTTCCTTCTTTCTTTCTTTCTTTCTTTCTTTCTTTCTTTCTTTCTTCTTTTTCTTTCTTTCTTCCTTCCTTCCTTCCTTCTTTCCTTCCTTTCTACCTTCCTTCCTTTCTTCTTTCTTTCCTTTCTTTCCTTCCTTCCCTTCTTTTTTTTTACAAAATTTAACACTAGAATTTTCTCTTAGGGGAAAGTCCTTTACAGCTTAATTTTCATAGGAATTTTAACTGTGAAATACAGATTTATCTTGTATCTACTTATGAAAATGGATAACAGAGTTGCTAGTGCTATTTATTTAATTATCCTTTTAAGGATATAGATCAGTGTAACCCAGTTACATTTTGATTACTAAATCCACTCCAACCCACGCAAGACTTAACAGAGAGTATTTCCTTAAAAGAGATTTTTGACATATACCGTGAAAATTTTATATGGAAATAATCATCTGTATTTGAAAAGGTGAAGAGCACTGAAGAAACTGTAACGAAAGGGAAACGGGATGATCCCTTTAGATGCCGTATATTTGAAAGAATGAAGTTTACAATGTGAATAGGAGAAAAATAGTCCAAAGCAGCCCTTCAGAACCCTGAAGGGAAGCAGAAAGTCCAACTAGGCCACTGAACTAAGAAAACAAACAACAACAATAACAACAACAAAACCCTAAGGCCCTAAACTTTTAGGAGGTCCGGTGTATCTGTCCCTGGCCAGGCTCACGTGTGGCTAGTTCATGCCAGGCATGTGTCATCAGGTAAAGACAGACTTTCCTTGAGAGAAAAATGACATCTGTCAAGCGGATGAGCGTCCTTCCCTCTCTCTGTGAAACTGGCCTAAAAATGTTACCTTGAAGGCTGGTGGGGGGGGGGCACATCTTTAACCACCTCAAACAAAAAAAGAGGCTAGATATCAGCACTGCATCCTTCAAGCTTCTTTGCGTTGGCATCATAAAAAGCAAGAGACAAAAGGTAATAGAAAGAATTAAAAGGAGATTCAGGAGTCTCACCCTCCCATGCCTCGGGCATGTAATAAATTTTAAGTGTTCTCTTGCCTGTTTAAAAAATAATTATAAAAGGAGATTCAAGCTGCACTCTCGAGGGAAAACCTTAATCTGGCCCCAGGGATGTAGTTTAGCCACTGAACCAGCAAGTACTACCATGTTAACATTCAGAATTTCCTGAATTGATTCCATTTATCAAGAGATAATCGCATGCCCAAGCTGGAACACGTGGGTATATTTGATGTACACTATTGACATCATATGTTTTTAAAGACTCATATGGGCAGGGTATTGTCTCAAAGAAATTCCTGTTAGAAGATGATCTTACAGGATTACTGCAATGTTATTTTATATAATTACCTATAAGAAAAGAAAACAGATTTTACTAGTGTTTTGTTTATTTTATACCATTGCTTGTTCATTCCTTTTGGGTGCTAATCTCTTGCTTTGTAGCCTCTATTTTCCTTTCTGTAAACCATCACCCTCATGTATGTTTAAATTCCTGTCACGGGGCTGGAGATTTAGCTCAGCGGCAAAGCGCCTGCCTGGCAAGCGCAAGGTCGTGAGTTCGGTTCCCGGTACCGGAGATAAATTCCTGTCACTGCAATTATACTTTAATTTCTGGTCCTGCGCACCTCCTCCCTCCAGTCTTGTTGGCTACCTCTCTTCCCCAAAAGTGGCTGGATTTGAATGGAGGCTTTTGCTGAGCGGCCAGCACTTAGTGCTTCAACTTCGGAGCATATGAATAAGCCGCCTTTTTTTTCTTTCTACTTGCTCATTTTAATAACAAGACAATATTCCCTGGGAAGGTAAAATAACACTTGTAAATATGTAGATTGTCCTTCATGCCTCCTAAAGTCAGTTCATGTCAAATGGCATAATCTTTGAGATCTGTGACTGCAGTCTAATTTTTTATTTACCTAATATTACTATTTTTGTCATGAATCTTCTTTACTAGTGATAAGGCAGAAAGCTATACATCTCCCCCTGGTGGCTCCTCCTAGGGTCTGTCTTTTATATCTTCAGTTTCTTCCAATTCCAATCAGCCCCGATAAAACGCTGCTAAAATAATCTTCAGCCACAACTCTGGCATCACTCTCTTGCTCAGATCTGCATTTCTCTCTACCACCTGTAGAATAAGATCCGAACTCCTTGGTCCTATCCACCTGGAATTCTTTTATACTATTTGTTTTTTCAAATTCTGTCTTCAGGGTCCACATTCCTCTTTCCCAACCCCCCACCTGGGCGTAGCCTCTCCATTTTGTCTGCTACACCACCACCTGCCAGTAATCAGTTATAGTGGTCTGTGCTCATTTTATCTCTCAGAGCATTTTTAAGACTCTGGAAAATAGGAAAAGACAGTGTCATTTTCATCTTGTTGCCTACTCATCAAATGCATTCAGTAAATAACTATATAATTGAAGAGAATAGATAAAGGGTTTAGTAAAATTAAAAGCTGTTATTAGACTTTAAAAACAGAGAAAGAATTCAAGGATGGGTCAAGAGAGGGAACTGTGTAGACCAACCCTGTCTAACAGGAGTAAAATGATAGCTACAGGTGTACTTTAAATTCTTTCTTTTTTTTGTCTTTCTGAGACAGGGTCTCATTATGCAGTTCAGGCCACCACCACGCCTGGCTAAAATTTTCTAGTACTCACATTTTTTAAAATGTGCCCTTGTAGTACTGCTTTTTTTTTTGGTACTGAGAATCAAACTCATGATCTCATGCTTTCCAGGCAGGTGCTATGCTGCTGAGCTATATTCCAATATCCCCAGCCCTGCAGTACTGCTATCCGATAAGTAGATGTCAATATATAATTATGAGAAAAACTGAAGTATGCAATTGTTTGTTAATTCAGTCTTTTTCTATATAGTATTTCTTTTTTTTTTTTTTTTTGGTTTTTCTCCGGTACCGGGAACCGAACTCACGACCTTGCACTTGCCAGGCAGGCGCTTTGCCGCTGAGCTAAATCCCCAGCCCCTATATAGTATTTCTAAGTCAGACTTTATTACATTTCTACAATACAGTTTGATATACTGAGAATAACAACGATATTTGCTTTCCTTACTGTGGGTGTGAGGGGGTGTTAAATATTCAGTTCTATTAAAACAAAACGTACACTTAACTTTAATAATATATTAATTCAATTTAATGTATCAAAACATTTTTTAACATGCAATCATATCAAAAGTATGAGATGTAGTCAGACATAGTTGTGCACACCTGTAATTCCAGCACTCCTGGGAGGCTGAGGCAGGAGCATCATAAATTTAAGCCCAGCCTGGGAGATTTAGCAACTTAGGGAAACCCTGTCTCAAAATAAAAAATAAAAAAGGAAGAGGCTGGGGATGTAGTTCAGGGCAAAGGACCTGAGATCAATCCCCAGTACCGCAAAAATAAATAATTAATTGATTTAAAGTTTTGAGATGTTTAACCTGTTTTCATAATAAGTTTTCAAAATGTAGTGTACATGCAATATGACTCAGTTCAAACTTGTCACATTTAAAGTGCTTTGTGGGGCTGGAAATGTGGCTCAGCGGTAGAGCTCTTGCCTTGCATGCATAAGGCCCTGGGTTTGATCCCCAATAACACCAATTAAAAAATAAATGAAATAAAGTGCTTTATACCTTTGTGGCTAGTGGCTTTGTTAAGCTGACAAAGAAGTGGAGCTGAGAATAGGAGCACGGTCCCGGTGCTGGCTCACTACCGAATAGTCCTGGAACCACGACAAGACCTTCAACCGCTTGTTTTCTTCCTTCCCTCATCTGAAAAGAGGAGACATACTTCTCACCAATATTACAGGACTACAGTGGCATCAAATTAGAAACTTACGTAAGGGCACTCTGAAAGGTTGAAAATGTCATGCAAAAGGGAGGCATTATAATTATCCCAAGAATAAAGTAAACTCTGGTGGCACTGGTTCATGCAGTGTTTCTTAGCATATCTGAGATTTTCAGTATTACAGATCCTTATCGCTGCCTGAGATACTACAGGTTATAATTTAAATTCTCCAATGGAGACATAATGCCTATATTAGAAAACCCAATTACACTGGCTTGCTTTGAAGAATCTGGATCCCAGAGTCTCAGACTCCCCAGTCTTTCTTCCCTGACTTGACCTCAATATAGCCGGTTAGGAGACGATGGTGGAGTAGTTGGATATGATGAAGACAGGCTGATCAGAAGACTTTGGAGATTTGTATTTAGGTTAACTATATCACTGTGAATAATAGAATTCTTTCAACGCAGAGGGAAAGGAAGAGGCACGGCGACAATCACAAGCCCTGATACACTTCTGTGGCAGAGAGACAGAGAGAGACGTTTTCAGTCTTTATGTCCTCAGAGGACTCCAGCATGGTCATGTATTATTAACATTTTTAAATGTTCTTGGGAGATTCTCTGCAGAGCTCTAAGTGTCTCTTTCCAAAATCCCTCAGTTACTGTTTATCCACCGACCGAGATCAGACAGCTGATCACCCTCTCTGCTCTAAGAAATGATACCCAAAGGTATTTAAGGCATTTAAATGCCTTAATTATACTAGTTTTCTGGTAGGTGGAGTAAGCCGAGGCAGTGAGAAGCAAATTCCTCTCTTGGGAGTCGTGATAGCTTTTCTGTCAGTCTAAGCTCAGGAAGGCGCCCATTAGAAGTTCGCTGGGTCCGAGATGCACATCCCCTTCCTGCCACATCTGTCAGTCCTCAGAACTTTCCTCTTTCCTCTTTCTCAAAATATTTCTGACATCCCAACCCTTGCCTACCACCGTTGCCCGAGAGACCGCGGTGCTCCCTGCCCTAACGACAGTTGCTAGGGGGCGGGACTTCGAATCCGTTCCTAAGGGCTAAGAGCCGAGTCTAGTATTAAGGCGCATGCGCCACCTTCCCTCAGCTCTCGCGAGGTTTGGTCTTCGCGAGGTTTCGTCTTCTCGAACGCGGTAGAGGTCGTTTCCGGTCAGCCACGTCGCGATGTGTGGGGACTGTGTGGAGAAGGAGTATCCCAACCGGGTGAGATAGTAGGCACCGAGAACGCCCCGCTCCCTGGCCCCGTGGGCTTCCCCTGCGGCGCCTCCCGCCCCCGCTGGTCTTCTCGGACAGGCCCGGCGCCCGGCGGCTTCGGTCACGTGGCCGCTTCCGGTGACCGCCAGGCTGTATTGAGGCGCCGGTGACGGGCTGTGGCTGTCAGGCAGTTGGCCTCGGCCGGCGTTCCGGTCCTCGGGAGCCCCTGGGGGCGGCAGAGCAAACGGCACCCTCGCCCAGGCCGGCGGCAGCCGCCACTCCCGCCCCCGCGGGAGACCTCGCGGTGGATTTCGTGAAGTTCAGTTTTCAAGCCGAGTTCGAGCCCTGCAGGGAACTTCTGAGGTCGTCTGTGCTGACCCAGTTTGCAGATGATCAGGCTAACGCCCAGAGATGGGAAAGCCTTAGCGCAGGCTCTCGTTCTAGATAATGTCGGAGGCAAGATGCGAGTTCAGTTTTCCTGGTTGTGACTTTCTTTGGAATCTCAGCTTCTGTCAGGCCCGAGAAGTTTTAAAGCTTGTCTCTCCTCATTCGTTCGGCGGATCTGCTTGGACATTGAGACGTGTATAGCTGATTACCTTGCGAACCATAAAGGAACAACTTAAAAGCTTACAAATTGGGAGAGGGGAGGGGTGAATGTGATTAACAGAAACGAATAGGACAGACCATAAATGCTAGACGGGTGTGGTGGCGCACCCCTGTAATCCTTGCACTTGGGAGGCTGAGGCAGGAGGATCATTGTGAGTTCGAGACCAGCCTGGGCTACAAAGTGAATTCTGTGCCAGCCTGCACTGCATAGTGAGACCCTGTCTCAAAAAGACAAAAGAAAAACAAAACAAAAAAACCCCCCACAAACATGAATATAAATGTAGAGAAAAAGGAAAGTGATAGGGGGTAGGATGGCAGGTATTTCTCCCCAGAAAGTGGACTTAAGTTGGGACTTGAAGGATACTTGTAATTAGGGTAGAAAAGAAGGAGCTGAAGAGTGGAGGAAAGTAACAATTCTTGCTTTGGTTGAGAGGAGGAAGATCTGTACAGCTGCTTCCTCCTTTTAATATTTTATGAGTAATACATAGTCTTGCGGAAGTTGTATGTCATGAATTCTCATACTCACTTTTGAAAACAGGTTTTACATCAAATGAAGTTAAAGATGTGCACACTAAAATGACCTAGTAATTCTTATTCTAGAAAAATGCATGTGCATATATTTCTGGAGATTTGTAGAAGAATGTTCATAAGGGCATTATTTGTAGTGGCAGACTGGAAAAGTCACAGATACAGAACAGAGAGCATCATAAAAGAATGAGGAATACAGGTGAGTGAATTGGAGCAGTGATTCTCAACCAGGAGTGGTTTTGTCTTCCAGGGAACGTTTGGCAACAACTGAAGACATTTTTGTCACAGTGGAGGAACTACTTCTGGTATCTAATGGGTACAGGCCATTGATGCTATAAACATCTGTAATGCACAAGACAGCTGCCACAAGGAAGAATTGTATGCCCCAGTGCCAATAAAGCTGAGGTTAAGGAAACCTGAATTAGAGCAGTTAAAATAAATGAAAATTACACACAACCTAAAGTCTTACCAGTACTGTGTGATTAAAAAAATTATAATTTAGACACAAACAAGGTAAGCCAGGTGTCTTTTCTTGTGGCTGAGACAAAATACCCGGCAGAGTTAAAGGAGGAAAGGTTTATTGTAGCTCACAGTATGTAGAGGTTTCAGTTTGTAGTTGGCTGGCTCCAAGGCATGTTTGGCATGGCAGAGGGCCATTGCAGAGGAAAAACAGTTCATCGCAGGCAGGAAGGCAGCAAAGTAGCAAGAAAGCAGCCCGTGACAAGCAGCACCAGCAGCAGTCCTCTTTCTGTCCCTTATATTATATCCAGGCTACCCACCCTTAAGGCAGGTAGCACTTACACCCAGAGTGCAGCACCCTTAATGCTAGCTTTGTACCATAAATCAGTCCAAGCATCACATCCTTCATCCCAGCATCTTATACCTTAGGCATCTCTGAAAAGCGCCACCCGTGACTGCACGGGCCTTTGGGAAGATATCTAGATACAAACCATAACACAAGGCATGAGTATGCATTCCTGTAATCCTAGCACTCTTGGATTGCAAGTTTGAGTTGAGCCTGGGTAATTTAGGATTTTAGTGAGAATGGGGATGTAGCTCAGTGTGAAGGCTGTAGGTTCAACCCCCAGTTCCTAAACAAAATAGAGAAAAATGAAAAGGAAAATGTCCTGGGTGGTAAAACTGTAAAGGAATGCAAGCAATTACCATAAAGTGCTGTTGATTATTGCTAAAGGATAAAGGCAGTAATATTGACCCTGTAAGAGTTTTCAGTGATAACAGCCCACTGCAGTACATGTGCCATAGGTTTGTCCCCCCAGGATTAAGTGGATTGGGGGCATAATCAGGAATGAAGGGAAGGCTTTGGGATGGAAGCATTGTTTTATTTGAGTGATGGTTCTTCAGAGGTTCACTTAATTATTCATTAATCTGTACACTTATGTCTCATATTTTTCTGTATTGTATTTCATTCACTTAATTTAGAAAGGGATTTTTATTAATCTAATAATGAACATTGCACATTGCAGGGACCATGAGGGAGAAGTTTTCAGTGGAATTTACTAAAGACATTAGGTTGACTTCTTAAGAGTAGAGCCAAATAAAAGACAAGTCGTACACAGAAGTTTAGATTTTACTCTTTATAGGCCATAGGCAACCATCAAAATGATTTAGTATAGGAAATGACTCCAAAATCTGTTGTTAGGGAATACAAATCATGGCTGTATGTTGGGGTGGTGGGGTGGGGTTGGGAATGTGAAAGGAGTGCCCACAGAATGAAGCAACAGTGTAGGCGTGGGAAAAATGAAGGCCTGATTTCAGAAGAAGGAACTAATGGGACTCAGTCAATTTAATGTAGGAAAGAAGAAGGGGAGGGGTATAGATGATCTCAGGGTTTCCAAACTGGGCAGCTGAGTTGGAAGTACCATCACAGACATTAGAGGCATATGAGAAGCAGCAGCAAAATTGGGGTGCATATGGTGAAGTTTTCTATCATGCTTCATTTGAGGTTGAGAATGTATCATCTGAGGAGCCATAAAGATACAGTGTTTGAGTATGAGTCAGGCAAATAAAGATGTCAAAATAGAAGAGACTTGTTCTTGTGGAAAACAATGTAGAGAACTAAAGACTGAGCTTCAAAGAATAAATTAATTTAGGAAATAAAAAATTTAAAAATCTAAAGAAGAAGAGTAAGGATTGAGGCGATTGGAAAACCAGAAAAGTGCCTTTCCAAAGCACTTCTCCCTGTTTCATTCTGTTCTGAATTAATTAAAGGCTGTCATGAAGAATTAACTTTTCTTTGAAATTTTAGAAGGCATATTTAGTGGGCGGATGTTCAGAGTTTTGATAGACTTTGACTCAGAATAAGGAACTTTCTAGCACGTGTTCTAAAATGGGATGGATAACTTTTGGGGGAAGTGAACCCCCTTGTTCACTAGGCTGGAATATCAGGGACCCTCCTCAGTCTGGACTTCTTTGAAGTTGTCACATATTTTTAAGGGCATTAAAAGTAGAAGCCAGTTTGCTTGAGCTTAGCAAAAGAAAGGGTAGTAAAATGGGAGCAGCAAATATAGTTCCCTAATTTTAAAAAAAAAATTGGCAGAGAAAATAGATTAGCTTGTCGGGAAAGTAAGTGCACAATAAATAAGTGGTATTTAATTATTTATCCTTGGTTACATAAAGTACCTGGGGTTTAGTGATTGATGTTTTTTCATAGACTAGAAATAACACAGTACTGAATTCCTAACAGGGCTCTGCCCTACTTGCTTGTAATGCTACACTGAGAACTTGCACTCAAGCATGAATGTAGTTGGACATTAACCATTCTAATTTTCTAAAGCTAAATTTTTTCTACTCAAGTATGAACCCAAAATGTTTTTCTTTTAAAAAAGCATTTAGGAAACCATTTAGAACTAGAACCATATTGCATTTTCTAAAATAACTGAACAGAACAAAAGTGTAATAAATTTTTTTAAGTATTTTTTTTAGTCTTTTTGAGACCGAGTCTCACTATGTAGTTGAGGCTGGCCTAGCCAGCAACCCTCTTGCTTCAGCCTCTCAAGTGCTGGGATTATGAGTATGCGTCACCACACCCAGCTGTAATAAAATGTTTACAAGTCAAATTCAAATGAAACCTGCATTTCATATATTTCAAGTTTCATCTGTAAACTTAATAATACAACAGAAACGGAGACATAAATCATTAGATTAATCAGAAGGAAAAATCAGTGTGAGTGAGTTTAAATTAAAAGTCATGTGTTTTATATCTCGTCCAAAACTAAGCTACCAGTGTTCATGTATTCAGATTCTTGCTTAGTAGTTAGGATTAAGCCAATTTTAATTAAATGCTGAGTTGCATATATAACTATTAAAACATTGTATGTGACTGGGTGTTTTAAAATGCTACTCTGCATTTTTAAATGTTATGGTTATAAATGCCTATATTAAAAAAAGAACAATCTTAAATCAATAGGCAGACATCAAGACAATGGAAAATCAAGAGCCAGCTAGACCTAAACTAAGCAGAAGGAAGGAAATAAAGTAGAAAGCAGAAATCAAATAAGGAATAGAAAAGCAGTAGGGGGAAAAAAAAAAACAAAAAAAACCATAAAGCTGGTTCTTTAAAAACTATAGTCTCAGTCAGGCATGATGACACACGCCTGTGATCCCAGTACTCTGAAGCAGAAGGATTGCAAGTTTGAGGCCAGCCTGGGTAACGTAGGGGGAATCTTGTCTTTAGAAAAAAAAAAAAGATCTAGGTATGTAGCACAGCGAAGGGCCTGGGTTCAATCCCTTATACCAAAAAGAAGGAAAGAAAGAAAGAGAAAATGAAGGAGAGGCTGAGGATGTAGTTCAGTGGTAGAGGGCCTGCCTAGTAGTTTTGCAAACACACACACACACACACACACACAATATATTTTCCCCTTTTGTGTGGTGTTGAGGATTAAATCTAGAGCCTTGCACAAGCTAGGAAGTACTTAACCACTGAGTTACTTCCTCAAACTTCCATTTTTAAACATTTCCTTACAAACATATACATTAACTTACATATACATTATACCTATATTTACAGTACTTGTACCATCAGAAATACTTCTTTAAAAAAAATTGGTTTAATCCTTGTCAAAATAATTGCAGATTTCTAAGATTTAAAATATTTTACGCTATACCATCACATCAATTATCATCTATACTATCATATTAATATCATAATTTTCAGCCATTTCTTCTGGCACACTTGTGTATCTTTAGCAGTCAACCATGGGCCGGGTGTGGTGGCTGAAATTTAGTAATCTCAGCACTCGAGGGGCTGAGGCAGGAGGATCCTTGCAAGTTCAAGACCAGCCTGGGCTACAAAGTGAGCTCAAGGCCAGCCTGAACTGCATAGCAAAACCCTGTCTCAAAAAGACCAAAAAAAAAAAAAAAGAAAGAAAAAAGAGAGAGAGAGAGAGAGAAATCTTCAACCAGGACTTATCTGCATCACATTTTCTAAGAGTACCTCACTTTTTTCCCTTCTTAGAACTGATACAGCCTTACTATTATTATGGTGGAATTGATTTTGATTGTAGTCTTCTTTTTTCTCTCCAAGAGTATTGTGTGCTTTAGTTTACTTTCTCAAATTTGGATGTTAATAGTCCAATAAAAGGGCTATACCTCACCCATAAAGGGTACTGTCACTGCCCTCAAATGAGCAGGGAAGGGTCTCAGGGAAAGTCCCATCAGTTGCTTATATACTGCACTTGCAGTTTGGCATTTCTTTTTTGTTTGTTTGTTTGTTTTGTTTTGTTTCTGGTACTGGGAATCGAACTCATGACTTTGCGCTTGCCAGGCAGGCACTGTGCTGTTGAGCTAAATCCCCAGCACAGTTTGCCATTTCAAATATTTACTTACCGCACAGCAAATATGGATATCTTCTTCTTTCTCAGTGTTTCCTTAGAGTTTCCATTCTGCTTATTTATAAGAACAGAGTTTAGTCTGTACTGTGCAAGGAGCTATGTTTATGGTAAAACCCTGTTCAGTTCTATTGGAAATTGATATTGAGATCTTTTTAGAGATTGTTTTACTTTCCTTAATTTTGGAATCCATGGCAGTCTGACTCCAACCAGTCTCATTTCAAATTCTAGCAGGTTTTTTTTTTTTTTTTGGTAGAAGTTTGTAAATTTTAAAATTTGTATGAAAATGAAAAAAAAAAAACTATAATAGCTGGGTTATAGTACATAAGCTACCCAGTGTAAAGACTTTCTGTAAAGCCACAATTAAGAGAATGTTGCTGGGCATGATGGTCCATGTCTGTAATTCCAGCACTGTGGGAAGCTGAGGCAGGAGGAATCACAAATTTGAGCTCAGCAGGGGCAATCTAGCAACTTAGTGAGACTGTCTCAAAAAATTTTTTTTAAATAAGGGTTGGGGATGTCACTTACTGTGAGGGTCCTGGGTTTAGTCCCCAGTGGGGAGGGGGGGGAAATGTAGTACTACTACAATGATAGATAAATAAGTCAAGGAAACAGAAGAGTCAAACAGGACCTAGTATATGTAGTCATTTGATTTTTCTACAAAGACACCATTGTAATTCAGTGAAGAAAGGCTTGTCTTGCAACAAATGTTGCTGGGATAATTGAGTATCTTTATGGAAGTTTGATCCTTACCTCATACCAAATTATTTCAAGATCATAAATCTAAACTTACAAATTAAAACTATAAAACTTCTAAAAGAAAACAGGAGAAAAACCTTCACAATTTTGCAATTTGTGGTAAGCAAAGATGTCTTAGGGGAAAGAAGCACAAATTGAAAGAGGAAAAAATGATAAACTGGAGTTCATAAAATTCAACACTACTTTTCAAAGAGCACCATTTTTTATTTATTTATTTATTTTTTTAAGAGCACCATTTTTTAAAAAACAAACCAATGATGAGAAAATCTTTGTTGTATTTGGCAAAAAAAAACCCCAAACCCTTGTATCTAAGATATATAAAGAATTCTTAATACAAGAAGACAAGCAGCCTAACTTTAAAAGTGAGCAAAAGACTCTAATAGTTCACCAGAGAAGTCATAAATAGACCCAAAGAAGAGGTGCTCCACATCATTAGTCACTAGGGAAACCCACATGAAAACTACAGTGCTATTACCATTTCATAACAAGTGGGTAAAGTAAAATAGACTGGAGCAACTGGAACTCATCCCTTGTTGACAGGCCTTTAAAATGGAAGGCAGCTATGCTAACCACTGTACCACCAAGGCCTCTTGGGCCTTTAAAATGGAAAACAATTTGGTAGATTCTTACAAAGTTAAATATACTTTTTAAACCATATAATGGACTCAGCAATTCTCTTTCTAGATACCCCAGTGAAAGGAAGACACCTACACAAGACTTGGACATGAATTTTCATGGTTGCTTTATTCATTATAATCCCGAACTGAAAATACCCCAAATGTCCATCAGCAGATGGATCTGTGCACTGGAGTGCTCCTTGTGAAATTCTGGGACTTGGAACAGTGTATGGAGAATCAGATTTTTGGGTCCCTGGTATGAAATAGAGGTTAAAATAGACCTAAAGCATGAAGGAACTTCCTGGGGAGAGAGAGATGTTCTGTATTTTGATAGTGTGGCTACATGGGTATATGTATTTGTTTAAAAACTCATTCGTCTATGTCCTTATAATATGTGAATTTTATTCTCTATAAATTATACCTCAGTATACATTTTAAAGTTAGTTACCTTAAAAAAAAGCAAGTCAAAGTAATTGTTCTTGATATCTACAAGTAAATTTATACCTTAATTCCAAGGCTTTTTTTCCATTTGTAGTTCAGTCAGTGATTTAATATGTCCAAACTGTGTAGTAGTGTCTTGATTTCCTCCCACCAGGGTTAATCTCTTCCTTCATACATAGACCTGAGAAGGCTCTTAGAAGAAAGAGACTGACTGTGGTGCTGGGAATCCAGAAAGACTTACTGTGGCATTTAAGGTGGTCTTAAGGTACAGCTTAATTCTTAAGCCCTTTGAAGGTTAAAACACGGGTTGCTTATCCTTAAATCCTCCGTGGTGCTTCATATAGTATCAGGCAGATAAATACTTTGGGGAAATGTTGATTTAGATGATTTTTAGTCACCGTGACTATTTAAAAATACTCTAAATTTGCTGCCCAGAAATGGCTTAGGCTAGAGTATTTATAAAATGACTTCATTCTTAACAGTTAGTAGTAAGACCTTAGCAGAGTTCTTTAAGCCAGGAATGTAAGTTGTTCACTGTTTCTTAGGGATGAATCTAAACCCTGTCTTTCTTGAATGCTGTGTGTCAGGCTAATGTATCATGGAATTTGTTTTCTCTGCCAGAATCATATATATCTGTCAGAACTGATGTCTATGGATCTGAATGCTTTGGTTTATTTTGTGGTATTATTAAGGCTTGAGAAAAAGGTATTTCAGCATGTTTCTAACTACCTGCTTGCATTTTGTTCTTTTACATACAATTCCTGTCCTCAGAGACTTGCAGACTTAACAGTGCTTCCGTTTTATTAACCCTGAATAACATGTCTTTAGGAAAGCTGGTAATTACTTGGTGAAGACTTCAAGCAAGTAAATTCTGGCCATGTTTTTTGCTTTTAAAGAATTTAAATCTATTAATCACTGTCACCAAGATATCAAAATGTAAGAAGTAAGTTGCTATTTTTAACATTTTAGGGTAACACCTGTCTGGAGAACGGATCATTCTTACTGAACTTTACAGGCTGTGCAGTGTGCAGTAAGCGGGATTTTATGCTGATCACAAACAAATCCCTAAAAGAGGAAGATGGAGAAGAAATAGTGACCTATGATCGTAAGTAGGCTTTTTTGGTTTGTTTTTAATACAAATCTGTTAGCAGATACCAGCTTGCAGAGGTCTGATACGTTGTACAAAGCGTTCTGAGGCCTATTGTATTCCAACAGCTAGTTACTAGTTAGATTTTTAAGAGTGAAATATAGTTAACAGCTCATTATCTGACATCATCCAATATTCTACATAAATGACTTTTGCAGGTAACTGATGCTTGTGATTCAGGCACCAAATTTTTTTATTAAATTATTTCTTCAACATTTTAAAGGCCTTTATAGTGCCTTAAATAAGATACAGAGACTCTTTTTTACTGGTAGGGTCATCTCTTGAGTTTTCAGTTTCTATTGTAGCATATGCAGTGATGGCCTCTCACAGCTATTGAAGTGTTTGGGGCTCTTTGCCCCTAAATGAGATGACTCTGGGATGTTATGGTTTTTTCAGTCTTATTTTTGCTTTTATAACTTGTTGCTTGTTTTTATAACTTTTTTTTTGGCTTCCTGTTAGTCTGTTGTTTCTTT
>NW_004955466.1:4958413-5003114 GCF_000276665.1 Chinchilla lanigera | reverse complement strand
TTGGTTTTTATTAATGATTGATAATAGCACAGTTAATGTCATTCCTGAGAATTAAATCTTTTGCATAGTTAAATAGGTACAGCTAGTTTAAAAAACATGCTTATATATCCATTAATTGATTATTTTGGAGCACTTTCAGTGGAAATTAATGTATGCACATTATGCCTTTGAATTCAGAGCCTAAATTTATAGTGTTGCTGTATGACAGCTTATGGAGTTCTTAGGAAAGTCAGTATTATAACTGGTTTTCTTCTGTGTTACCTATGACAGAGCTAGTATTCTCTTCATAATATCTTGCTGAGAGTACAACTGCTACTCTTCTAAGAAACTTTCCAAGACTTAAATTATGTAAGTATCTTTTTGTTTTGGCAGATCTGTGTAAGAATTGTCATCATGTAGTGGCCCGGCATGAGTATACATTCAGTATCATGGATGAATTTCAGGTAAATATATGAATGTGGGTTGGCATGGGGGGGATAATAAAAGTAACCTTGAAAATCTAGGTATAGTTTTTATAAATGAAGTACTAGCAACTGTTAAAGATCTCTCTTCTACTTGTGCAGATTGAGACAGAAACTTTTAAATGTGGGTAGAGCTGTGAAAACCTGTTTTATAAATCAAAGTGTGTCATTGCTAATGATACCTCAGTCCTGTCTTTTTATTTATAAAGCACGATCTGTATGGCTTCTTAGGAAATTATTATTGTGCTTCCTTTTACTCTGCCCACTATGCAACTGCACAGTTGTTGGCTGTAAAGTTTGGCCTTTTCATGCCACATACTTGCTGGGCGTGGAAGTCTTGTCTTTTCTTTCCCTTTTTTTTTTCTTTTCTTTCTTTTTTTTTTTTTTTTTTTTTTCTTTCTTTCTTTCTTTCTTTCTTTCTTTCTTTTTTTTTGTCTTGAGGTAGGGTTTCACTGTGCAGTTCAGACTGGGCTTGAACTCAGAGATCCTCCTGTCTCAGCTTCCTGAGTGCCAAGATTACAGGCATGCACCACCACACCTGACCTTGGAAGTCTTGATAAAGACTTTGTTTTCCTAGCTGGCATATGGAGTTGAGCTGCTCTGTAATTATAGTACAGCCTACAGAGATATCTTAATATCATTTGTTCAGTAAAATTGCAAGGTGAATGTATCAAGTTTAGAAGAGGGAAACTGAACTAGTAGAAGATAAGGGATTTAGTATAAGGTTTGGTTTTCATGCAGTTGTGAGAGCAGTGGAAGAATTCTATGGGCTTCTGTGGCCTGTAGTATAGTCCTGAGGTTGCACATTCACAAATACCATGATCTCTAGAAAGCTGGACAGCAGATGAAGCCTGGGCCAGTGATGGCGAGCCTTTGAGAGCTTTCAGTGGTAACAAACAGTTGCTATAGGTTTGCCACCACTAGCCTAGGACAAACTGGAGCCTTTGATTCCCTTGTCATCTCCATTTTCAAGCCTTTAGATTGAGTTACTTTATTTTGTATGAAGTACATAGTTGTCCATAGGATATAAAAATTAGGTTACTCTGGGCATGGTGGCTCACACTTATGACTGTAGCACTTGGGGGTTGTGCAGGAGGATTGCAAGTTCAAGGCCAGGGTGGACTACATAGGGCAACCCTGTTTCAAAATACCCAGGATAACTTATCAGATTAGAGCCTTTAACAGTCAAGGGAAAGGCTGAGGGTGTAGTTCACTGGTAGACTGCTGCCTTTTACGCACAAGGCCCTGGGTTTAATCCCTAGCACTGACAGAAAAAAAAGAAAAAAAACTGTAAAGAGAATTTTGTCTTTTTGACTAAAAATATGGGTAGTGCTTTAATTAGGAAAAACAAAGCCTCCCATAACAGAGTAATAAAATAGTGCAAGTCCTCTTATTTATGTTTTCTTTAATGTGGAAGAAAGTGTTTAGCTTCCCATCATAATCTGGTCTGATATGTAGTAGTTAATCTAAGTAACATCCAAAGTACTAACTATTCAGCATTCAAAAATTATGCCTAAAAGATACTTAGAGGGCTGGCTGGAGGTGGTAGAGGGCTTGCCTAGCATATGTGAGTCCCTAGATTCAGTCTCTAGCGCTGAAAAAAAACATACAGTGATACCTCAGTTCATGAATGCTTTTGTTTACAAACAACTTGGCTCATAAACAAGCATTTGGTAAAATTTTGTTTTTGTTTGCAAACTCTGCATTGGGTGACATACATGACTGCAGCGATCTTTCCCACATGAACACAAACGTGGCCATCTTTTGTAGAATCGTGGAATGAGTGAAGTTTGTGAACCGAGGTGCCACCACTGTATTTATGTGACATGTGTGGTTTAAGGCAAAAATTAAGATCACTGTGAATGAGCAGAGATAAAATAGAGGAATGAACATCTCAAGGGCTTAAAGAAACAACTCTACCTTTTTATGAGACGAAAGGAGTACTTACAGCAATTTTCCATAAGCCTTTGTGAGCCTTTTGGAACACTGAATGCGTGTGGAGATTGCCTGTTTATGTCCTCACTGATCCACTGTAAATCATTGCCATAGATCCAAGTTTCCTTGATTTTCCTTTGACTGAATGTGGCCATTTTCGGAGATGTCCCAGAAATTTCTGGGTAGGGTAGGGAAAATAAATGTAAAGGAAGATGACTAGTGTTTACAGTGCCTAGATAGTGTGAATTTGTGTTAGAGAAACTCTTAGCCAAGTATGGTGGCGCACACTGGTAATCCCAGCATTCTGGGAGGCTGAACCAAGGTGCTTCAAGTTCAAACCCAGTCTAAGCAATTTAGTGACTTAATAAGACCCTGTCTCAATATTTACAACAGTTTTTAAAAGGTGCTTGAGTTATAGCTTAGTGCAAAGGCATGGGGTTCAATTCCTAGTACCACCAAAAGTTTTTTTTAAAAATGCTCTTAAACCAAACTCTTGCTGGATGTAGTGGCACATACCTGTAATCCCATCACTCAGAAGCTGAGGCAAGAGGATCACTGCAAGTTCAAGGCTAACCTGGGCTACATAGTGAGCTTAAGGCCAGCCTGCACTACAAAGGGAGACCCTGTCTCTAAAACAAAACAAAAAACCCAGACTCTGTACCTCATCTTCTTGCTTGCTCTCTCACTCTCGCTCTTTCTCAACATCCACTGTCCCCACCATATTCTGTATGTTGTCATCAGATGATTTTTCTTAAATGATTTTCAGGCCACCTCCTTGGCTTTTCCGAAGCTCATCTTTGGCTGTAATATGATATCAAATCTCCTTTTCTCAAGACTCCTACTGGCTGGGCTGTCTCGGTTTCCATTTATATATCTCATTTTTTGTGAGTCTTCCTTAAGTATACTATATGGATATAACATTGTCCCAACTTTAGACCCTTCCTTCCTTCTTGGATAGGAAGGTTTTTATTTCCTCCTTGCCAATGCTACCCTACCTCATTACCTCATTTCCTTTGGAGTCACATCTTCTATGTTAGCATCCCCTTTTATGGAATTTTTTTAATTTTTTCTTTTTTTGAGACAGTCTCACACTTAGTCCAAGTTGGGCTTGAATTCACTATTTAGCCCAGGCTGGCCTCAAACTCAGGACAGTCCTCCTGCCTCAGCCTTCTGGGTGCTAGGATTACAGGCGTGCACCACCACATCCTGCTTTGGGAATTTAATTTTTTTAACATTAAACATATTTGTTCTTTATTAAAAGTAAATTTTAAAAACGGCATGGTTTCTCATGCCTATAATCCTAGCAATTGGGAGGCTGAGGCAGGAGAATTGTCATGAGTTCAAGGTCAACCTGGGCTATATTGAAATTCAAGGCCAGCCTGAATGAGTGAGACCTTGTCTCAAAAAACAACAAACAAAAACAGTTTTTAACTTTCTACTGACATACTTCTGTAATTTATCTGTAATCTTCTCTTTCCTTTTGCTTGTTTACTTGAATAGGTCTTTACCCTTTTCTTTATTTTCTTATATTCCTCTTAATTACATACAAACTGGTTTTCATTTTTACTTGACTAAAACTAGCCACCCAAGGTTTCCCGTAATCTAAACAAATCCTGTGATGTTTTTTGCCTCTGTTCTTAACTCTCAACATCTTTTCTGGATCTAGTTTTGTTAACCATTGTCTTTTTGTAGCATTTCATCCCTTGGGTTCCATAGTGCTTGGCTGACTTTCCTTTAAAATCATTTGCACTGCTTCTTTGCATTTTCTCTCTTTTCTTTGCTATTTTCCTCTGATTTCTCTGAACTTTGGTCTGTGGTCTGGAACCTTCTCTGTTCTCCCTCATGGAGGCCATGCATGAGTATTCAGTCTCTTAGATGAGATATCTGTCAGATCTCCTTCCCTGACCCTAACCCTGAGCTGTCCTCCTTTTGTCCTTTGTTTGTCTTGCTTTTTTCAAGCTTGACAACAAGCCTATGTCTGCCATGTGAAGGACCATACCCGCCCAAACCTAAGTTAACGCCACCGTGGAGTTAACCTCAGTAAGTGTGTTGTTCTGCACTCGCCTGCTAACACCTCTCCAAGTGCAGCTTCTTTCCCTCTTACTCCATGGGGGACCCGCTTCCTGTTTTCTGTATTGCCGACCTTTGTGCTTTTTCCTTGATTTGAAATGTCCTTTTCTGTGCATTCAGCCCAATTAAATCTTACCTCTTTCTGGTGGCTCTTGAATTGTATCGTCTTGTCCTTGATGGTGCAGCCTATGCTGTATTCTCCCTTTTGTGAACTTTTCTCACACTTGCATCAGGTCCTGAATCAAGTGAATGGCCACTTAGGCACTTCTTCCCCAGCCTGATAACCCCATTAAACTTTTCATTCTCAGCTGCTGTGACACATCCTTGTCCCCACCCTTTTAATGTATTGTGAATATCTTATGGGAAATTTACACATAGTCGCAAGTATATTAACGTCTACTACCTAGCTTTGGGTTGCTTTATGTATACTTCACCATTCCCATAGCTTCCCACAGGATTATCGTGAGGTAAATCCAAAACATCACTATTTCTATAAATATTTCATTGTATATCTCTAAATGGTAAGAATTCGGTTTTTAAAACAATTACAATTATTGCACAAGGTAAGAGTCTTCTGATGGCAAGACTGTAGGTGAAGGCGGAGACAGAAGTACGGAGTTTAAATGGAAGATACAAGTAGTTACAGTTATTGTTGTTTGTCAGAATCCACTGGTAAAAGCCCCTTAAGTGCACTATGTGTTACCTCCGGAAACAAGAGGGCAGCTGTTTCAGGAAAGCTGAAACTGCTTTCTTTCCTTCGTGGGCTACAAAAGGAAAGGAGAAGAGAGGGTGTCAGAACTGAACAGGGATGAACAGGAAAAAAGGACCAAAGGACCTTTCAGATAAAGGATCTGACCTTACCACAAGGTGCTTTTGCCACACCACTCCCTTCTAAGTCCTTATCCCTAGGTCCTGCCCAGGTGGAGCCTCTGAGGGTCCCTTGGATGACTGTAGGGTTTTATTCTCCCAACTTACAGTTTTGCTAAAAGGTGACCTAATCCCGTCTCTATTCTTGGCAGCACAGAGACCTGTGTTTCCAGCATCCTTTGTTAGAATCCTATTCACACCTTCCCAGAGAGCACTGCTATATATGACTAGAGTCTATAGCACTTAAACAACATCAGTTTAAGAGTTTCAGATATTCTTGGGAACCTAACTGCCACAAATATAACGTTACCTCCGTGGGAAACTGTTTTTGAATTCCAGCCAAGTGACTTACGATGAAGTTTGTCTAGAAAGCTGATAAGTTAAAGATTACAGGTACAATCAGTCCCACTGATTGAGTTATCTTGCCAGATTATAGTATCTGTTTGATTTATTTTTTTCTTCCAAGATAAATTATAAATTTTTTAAGATCAAACTTTGTCCTTGCCTTCTTTCATATCTGCCAGTGCACCTAGTGCAACATAGGCACCTAGTATAAACTTGTCAAAGAATAGATTGTTGAAAACTCAGATATTGTCTAACGTCTCCCATTTTCCCTTTTTGATTCTATTACTTTTCTCATCTGTAAGAGGTTGCCATCCCCACTAGTAATGTGTCTTAGGATTAAGTAGTAGAAGTGCTTGAGAACAGTAAAAGATCCTAGCATGGATTTTTATTTTATTCTAATTTCATGGGACTAGTGTTTGTTCTCTGAACTCTAGCCTCCATGTATTTCTACTGTGTATATAAAGTAGACTTGAAAATAAGTGTGAGAACTGGGGATGTGGCTCAGTGGTAGAGCACTTATCAGCCATGCACAAGGCCCCAGGTTCAGTCTCCAGCACCATAAACAAACTTAAGAATTGTGGTCTTAACGAAGTAGTTTTTCTGCTGCTGGAGCTAAGCTCCCTGAATGAATTCCAGTGGGAAATGGAACGGCAGTTGTCTGCTTCTCAGTATGTTCTGTTGCTGCTGCTTATTTGTGTGGTCCTTTCTAGTGACTGCTCACTAGACCCAAGAAGCACAAACTGCCTAGACTGATGAATTTCCAGACAGCTAGCAACATTGTGTGAGGAACTACTGGCAGATTAAACACAGATGTGTTCCTAAAGAAGAGAAAAAAATTAATTAAAAAATGTGTCTCTGTAGTTTATGACTATTATTAAATATTCCTGAAAGGGACAGCCATATGAATAGGACTTTGCCCTAAGGATTTTTGCCTAAAATAAAATACCTCTCTCACCAGTCTGGACATCTGTTAAGCCCAAGAAACATAAAAACTTTAAATACATGAAATTGTGGGCAATTAAACATTTAAGTATGAGGTATGGCATTCTAGTAAATTTAATATACTTGTTTTTTTTTTTTTAGAATAGATAAAAATAGCATTTTCAATTTGAGAATTTTGTTCCCTCTTTTTTTTTTTTTTCCTCCTACTGCATATTAGTGTTAAATATTCTAGAAAAGAACAGTTCTAAGAACAGAAATTCGTCCTTATGGGCCTACACTCAAACTGTTCAAGTACTAAGTTAAATGTGTGTGCTAAGACCCAGAAATAGCCATTTCCAAGGTGATATTCATGTATATGTGTTAAACAAGAGCATCAGCATGTATTCACTTATGTAAACAAAAGACTCCGGGGACTACAGAATAAACCTGAAATACTGCTTAACGGTGTTTTTGTTTTGTTCTGTTTTTTGTTTTTGGTCTTTTTGAGACAGTGTCTCGCTAGGCAGTTCAGGCTGGCCCTGAGCTCACTTTGTAGCCCAGGCCGGTCTCGAATTCACAAGGATCCTCCTGCCTCAGTCTCCTGAGTGCTGGGATTACAGACATGCGCCACCACCCCTGGCTGCTTAATGGTATTGAAAAAATTGATCCAAGCTGGGAGAAGAGATCAAATGCCTATAATGCCAGCTACTTGGAGCCTGAGGTAGGATCACAAGTTTAAGGCCAGCTGGGCATCTTAGTGAGATCCTGTCTCAAATTTTATAAATACATACATACATACATACATACATACCCACACAAGCAAGCCTGAGGATATAGTTTAGTGGTAGAGTATGCCTGAGTTCCATCCCCAGCAGCACTGAAAAAGGAAGGAGGGAAGACGGAAGGAAGAAGAGAAGGAAAGAAGGAAGGAAGTTACAGAATGTTCAGAAAGAATATCTATGACAGTTTATAGAGAAGAACTTTACCAGAGTTGGTTAGGAAACATTTTGCTGTCCCTTGCAATAATTCTGCACTTTGTCTTGTTCTAGGAGTACACCATGCTGTGTCTGTTATGTGGCAAGGCTGAAGATACTATCAGTATTCTCCCTGATGACCCTCGACAAATGACTCTGTTATTCTGAGACTCCTCCAGTTCTGTTATGCCTGTGTTTGGTTGGTTTACAGTGCAGCAAGCCTGATAGTTTATCTCATAGAGAATGTTCTTTGTATATTTTTTTTCTTTCCTAGGCGTACGTGTTCTTTGAAACAGAAAGTGATTCAAGGGATTGTTGTTCCCTAGAGCTGAGTTCTAATGCTGAGGTTCCCAGTCACGTGAGAGCAGCCACACTGAGACATTTTTGTTAGCAGTCATTTGGCCAGAAAAGAATTTGAATGAATGCACACTTAGTGTCCAGATCTTGGTTTCTCATAAAAGAACCAGGATTTCTTGGAAAGTGGTTGGTGGAGTAGGGCAGCAAATATGCAAGGTGGGCCTGAAGCATCTTGGGCCTCCAGAAATTAAATTACTAAAATTATTTTAAAATCTGTGATTGAGCCAGGGATTTAGCTCAGTGGTGCAGTGCCTACCTGGCAAGCATGAGGTCCTGAGTTCGATTTCTGGTACCCCCCCCAAAAAAATAGGAGAGGTGGGTATTTTCCCTAAGTAAATATATATTCCCTAAATAAATATTTCTAAAATCTGTCACTGACAATATGTCAAACAAAAGGGCCAAGTGAAGGAGTTCCCAGTGATTAAAGCTGGACCTGAGACAGACAGGGAGCCTGACTCTCATTTTCCCTGTGCCAGCTGGAGGGGCGGGGATGTGACTGGGCTGGTTGCCAGCCTACCCCCTTGCTTCCCATTGTCCCCCCGTGAACCCCAGTAAACTGGGTCAGTTTGCTTCCTTGTCCTTCCTGGCTGATCTAGTGGTGTACTCATTGGCTATCAGACCACCATTCTCCAGTCCAGCATGAGTGCGGCCAGGCACATGTGCCCTTTCTCCACACCTGCCACTTCGTGTGAAACTAAAGAACAGAGAGCGTACCCTGGAGTGGCTAAGATCAGGAAGGGGGGAATCTGGGCCTCTTAATTGCATACCCAGCATTCGTAGCACACTTTCAGTCCTCGCCCTCACTGAAATAGGCCTGTAAGCTGCTGTATAAGCAGCATTCCCCAACTGCGTATATAGGTTTTGATATGGAAGCGCTCCCTCCTGTGTACTGGCCTCCCTGTGCTATAGCAGAGACCCTGCTAAAGACTTGCTTTGGTTTTCCTGTAAACCATCTTATGATTTATTTTTTGGGTAGTGTGGGCTCTAAAAATCCTATAAATTTATTTGGGATTTTTATCTTTGGAATGCAGTTATTTCCAAAGAAAGACAAAACAAAAAGCAAAAAAAACCCAGAGCTGCTGTTAACACAAAGGAGGTCCAGAGAGCAGCAGCCAACAGAGACCAGCAGCAGATACCAGCACTCAGTAGGGTCAATCTACAGTGTCCAGCACAAGCTGGCATTGGACAGTGAAAGCCAGCAGCAGTAACCAGCAAGCAGCTGGCCGCGTCAACTGTAGGCAGCCAGCATCACCTGGTGCCATTGGCGCTGCTAGCAGAGCTGCCCTTTGCCAAGTCACGATTTCTATCTGAATCGAGCAAAAGAACCCTAGGTTGATTCGCAACAGAACAATTTGAGCAACAAAATGAAGTGGGATTGGATTTATAACCTAAGCCACGTAATAAATATCCATGAGTTCACACTGACGTGACCAAGCAGATGGGTGAATGAATAAATGGGAGTAGACAAATCTGTGCAGAATTCTAAATGATTTCTGTAGATAAGCCCTACTCTTTAAGGATGTGCTGTGTATAGTGACTTGTTTCCAAAGAGTGAAAAGGAGGGAAAAAGTAACTACCAAGAGGAAACCTGATAAACAGTAGCTAAGCCAGATGATACCATCACTAGCGTTAACCATGTTGGTAGCACATACCCTTAATAAGATGTGAGAAGAATGGCATTTACCCTGTGATCTTCCAAAAAGCCACTGTAATCATGAGAAAAAAACATACAAGTCCCAGCTGAGCCAATTCTGCAAAATACGTGACCAGTACCCCTCAAGACTATCAAGGTCATCAGAAACAAGGAAAGCCTGAGAAACTGTCAGAGGTAAAAAGAGCCTAAGGAGACGTGATACCCTAAACGGGACCCTGCACCGAAATGATGGGAAATCTGAATAAAGTATGGGCTTCAGTTAATACCGTATAATGAGTAGAATTCCTTCAAAGGGATCTTGAATATCTTACTTGCATTGTTGAAAGAGCACTGGCTTGGGGATCATAACCTGTAGCATTTTGGCCTCTCTGCTGTTTGGTAGTAATATAACCATTACACATAGCATTACCCTAGACTTCATTGTCCTAGTTCTATAAATTTGGGCTGTTATTCTTTCACAGTAATGGTAGAAGATTTGGGTACATTAATAAGTATAAAATACTTTGGAAAGCACATAAAATACTCAGCTGGGTGGCTTCAGTTTCTCAAAATTAAATGGGTCAGGCATTAGAAACAAAATTATTTCCTCTTCATATTTAAGAGATTTGGAAGTTCTGAGCTAAAGCTTTGCTTGTATGAGGAAGGAAAATAGGCGTGAAAGCCATGCCTGGTATAAGCCTGTAATCCCAGCACTTGGGAGGCTGAGGCGGTAGGATTGCCGCAAGATCAGAGCCAGCATGGGCTACAGTAGTGAGCTCAAGTTCTTCAGTTTCTGTGCTTGAGAAAACCATGCTTCTGGACCACACTGTGTGGAGCCATTAAAAAGATCCTAAGACCACACAGATCAGAAGAAAGGAATAGGGCTAAGTAACTGAGAAAATGCCTCCTCTTGATACTGATGTACTGTTCTACAGTGGCCATCTGGAAGGTAATGAATGTCCTGTAAAAGAGTTCAGTGTTTGTGTGAGGGCTGATCATAGAGCAGGTGGTGTGTGACCACATGGAGGAGATTATCGCCTTCCATTTGAAGGAAGCAGGGTTGGCCACAAAATAAAATTGCTGAAGTAAGTGCAAAGAGAAATTCTCATAGAATGCAGAGGAAAAGGCCGAAGAAATTAAAATGAACAAAGAAGAGAAAAAGGAATGTAGAGGGCCTCTCCAGGAGGGAGGATCTATGTGTAACAGGAATACTGGAAACAGAGCACAAAGCAATAAAGCTGAAATTGTAATTAAGGAAGTAATTGAAGAAAACTATCCAGAGTTGAAGAATGAAGTAGGCCTGCAAATGAAGAAGGCTCACAGGGTATCTTGAATGAGAAGAAAACAACACCTAGATAGATCCTCATTTGATTTCATGAGTAAAGAAAAAATTTTACAAGTAATCCAGACCAAGAAATCAGGTTACATATAAAGGGACAAAAGTCAGAGTGACCTGAGATATTTCTCTTGCACTTCTAAATGCCAGAACACAATGGAACAATGTCTTCGGAGTTTTAAGGGAAAATACTTTTGAATCGAACGGTAACACCCTGCCAAGTTAATATTTGTGTATGAAAACAACTGGAAGACATTCTCAGATACCAAGGGGTTAAGAAAGTGTATCAACTAAGAACCTCTGAAAATTTTGCTGAATTATTTACTGCAACCAGTAGAAAAAAAGAGTAGAGAGATAATTGTATGAAAGATTCGATGGTTAAAACTAACTAAGACCTGGGTGTGGTGGTACATGCCTGTAATCCCAGCACTCTGGAGACTGAGGCAGGAGGATCTCCATGAGTTCAAGGCCAGCCTGCACTACAGGGCAAGACTCTGTCCCTCGTTGGAGTTTGCAAATACTTCCAACCTAGTCATTCAAAGGCCAGTAGTATAACCTTATATGCCCTTGCTGACATCTTCATCTATTGCAGAATGTATAGCTATATGTGCTTTCAACTATAAATTATAAAAAATTAAAACATAAGATCCTGTCCATGTATTTCAATATTATGGTGTTTTGTTATTTGGTTGGTTGGTTTTGACACATGGTCTTGCTGTGTGGTTTGGACTGGCCTTGAACTCGCTACATAGCCCAGACTGGCCTCGAGCTTGCAGCTCCTTTTGCCTCAGCCTCCCAAGAGCTGGGATTACCTGCCTAAGCCACCACACCCTGCTCTTGTGATGTTTTATCATCTCAAGTTCTGTGCGTCTAAAGAAATAAAGACCTCTTGGATCCAGTTCACTGAATTTCTACTTTCTGATCAAATAAAGAGGAACTAGACAAAAGGATTGATCTTCTTTGATCTCCCCTCCCTGAAATTTTAGAAGGAAAAGAATCACCTGTGTTGTCACTGGAAATGGGCAGGTCCTGGCCCTCATTTTCTTTACTTTGTGATGCACAGATCTGGCATCGGGCTAGGTAGGCTCTTGAAGTTAAGAGCTCACCCTGTATTTGCCTTGCATTGTTCTAGCTGTCTCTGTCTTTCTCTGATGGTGTTCGCTCGTCAGCTTGGGCACAACCAGATAGCTTCTGTTACTTGAATGTTATCACTAAGCAGTGTATGTTCCCAGTTCTTTATTTCAGCATCTCAAAAATCCTTCAGTTTCATTTTGTGAGAGAGGGTAGTTACTTGAGTGAGTTTGGGGATCTTGGTACTAAAATGTACTCCTTGACTAGTTATAGTGTGGTTGGTTAGAAAGGAATGACAGCTGGGTCTAGAATGGACTTTGCTGGGCAGGAATATAGCTCAGTGGAATTGTGCCTGCCTGGCAAGCACAGTGTCTCAAGTTTGATTCCTGGTCTGCCCCTAAAAAAATAGAATTGGCTTTGCTACCTGCTAATGGGGCATTGTAGCAAGTTATGTACCCTTTTGTATCTCAGTTTCTCCAAAGGAACAATGGAAACAGTTACACTTCACTCACAGTTTTAAAATCATATAAAATATAAGTGAAAGTATTTTGAATTTGTTGAGTGCTGTGTGCGGGTGGCTCTCAGTGGTCTACGTGAAGGAAAATTTGAGCTAGAAGAAAGCAGCATTATGGCTAAGAATAGGTGCTTTGGAGTCAGACTTTCAACTTCCAACTCTGCTTCTTACCACCTGTGTCTTTGGTAGGCATCCTGCCCGACTATCATCTCTAAATAGAGATGAAAATTCCTCACAGGATCTCTAAGAGGATTAAATAACCTCATGTATATAAAGTACTCAGCACAGTGTAGAACACAGCAAATATCCAATAAATTATAGTTTCGATGATGGTGGTGATGGTTCTAGGCATGTATGTCTGATCTCAGCTCCTGGTTTAGACGTGCATGGCCTGCCTGGGTCATGTTGAGTGAAGAGGGCTGCAAATAAAACATACAATACAATTAATGTGTATAAGTCACAAAACTTCCCTTTTTAAAACATGATAACAAAGTGTGTCCAGTCTGCAGACCACGGGTTGGACATGCCTGATAGGGTTTGGCTAGGTGTTTCTTAAACTAAGAGGATAGAGCTGTGGGAGGATAGTCACAGAGATAATCATGAGCCAGCCTTGGTGGCATACAAACCCGTAACTACAGCTACTTAGAGGCTGTAGCAGGAGGATCATGAGTTTGAGACCAGCCTGGGCAACATAGGAAGACTGTCTGGAAAAAAAAAAAAAAAAAAAAAACTGGCCAGCTATGGTTGCACACCTATAATCCCAGCACTTGGGAGGTTGAGGCAGGGGGATCTCTGCAAGGTCAAGGCCAGCCAAACTACATAGCAAAACTGTCTCGGAAAAAAAAGAATCACCAGTTTCAGTCTCTCTACTTAGTACCTAAAATCATTTCTTCCAAACTGTATTTTCTGTGAGAGCCCTCAGAGACTCGATTGTCTCTGTCATTCCTCTAAATTGAGCAGCAGCCTCTCAGTGCTTCTTGCGGAACTTGTTAATGAGACTTTTCCCTACTTCTAAGTCCCCCGGGAAATCTGATTGCAAGATTGTGTTTATCCAGGAAAGTGGTGGTTGCGTGAAAATTTTGCCTTTTCTGTTGATGACCATGAGCTGCTGCTGAGGACAAAAAGGAGGGGACAAATAAGCTAAGGAAAACAAAATAAAGGAACAAGGAAAGATTTAATAAAACTAAAGATCTTTGTGAAGCAGGTTTCTCCTGGGCTGCCTCTCCTGTCTCCTGAGCCAGACCGGTCAGCACTTGTCTGAAGCAGGTGGCATTTCCCCTGCCCAAGTGAAGAGATTTCTTTCTAGCATGATGGCCCCTTCGCCTCTCTGCAGGGTCACTTACACTGCATTGCCTATTCCTTTGGGAATCCCTAAATAATTATTTCAACTTGATCCTCGTTGGAAAGACCCAAAACATTGAACTGCTGAATTGGGCACTAAAATGTCGATGGCACAGCCACCCCTGGGGTAGCTGCTCTGCTACTGTAGGTAACAGTAGGGTACAGCGCTCGAGATGATGAACAAATCATACAGCACCCAACATGAGTTACCTATTTCACTTAATCTGGGAAAGATTTGTCTCTGCAGTTATTGCACTAAAATCAGCAGCCCGCCCCAAAAGAATTCCTACCCCAGCTGTTGGCTTTAAAAGGAATCCGAAAGGCTTGAATTGTCAAGAGTCGATTAAGGTCAGCCTTAATTTAGCAGAAGGATGCCAGGGGATTCCCAGCACATCACTCAGGTTGTCCTTTCTAAATCAAGCTCAATGACAGAGCTTTTTGTCAAAGATCAGACAGTGGGGACCCTCAACTTCTGTTTCACATTTCCTTCTCAGAGATGGAAGTGCTTAGAAAGCAGTTATAGGGAGCGGATGAAAGGAGCATTTCCCACTCTGCACAGGGATTCTCACGCAGCGGGTCCAGTTTGGAGAATTGTCCCTTTGGTGTCCATTGAAGAGAAGCCAGACATCCCATCTAGTGGTGGAAGAAGAGAAAGCTGAAGGAGGAGCTTCCAGGAAAAAGCTTTTGTGGGCAAAGTGACAGGGCATGGGCCTCTCAGCAGGCGTCCTCTCTAGAACGTGACAGAGCCTGGCCATGGGGTGTCGGTGCTTTTTGAGTATGCCCGTGCTGGTTGGGGAGTGTGGGACACCACCCTTACAAAGCCGCTCAGCACACTGTCCTCACAGCAAAGCAGTCAGGTCAGCAGGTGGAACTGTCTGACTCTGAAGGCCGGACTCTCCCCCATCTCCACCCTCATGGAGAAAGAAAATGAACCCTGAGTCACACCTCTTTGTTTGCCTTGTGCCTCAATTTGCGACATCTATGGGTTTAAGAGCAAAGGTAGAATGTGAACTTTAAAAAAGGGAGAGTCAGGCAAAAGATCAAAGCCGTATTACTCAACACGGTAATCCAGAGAAGAATAAAATGATCCTGGTGTTCCCAGCAGCCGTACCCTATCCCTGAAAGTTGACCAACTGTCTTCAAAAAAGGGTCAAGGTAGTATCTAGTTGGCCTAGTTCCTGCAGTGTTGTGACGCCTTCCTAGTTACCGTTTCCCAACAGCTTCCTGATAAGTTCAGCTAAAGGGCCTGCTCTTTTCCTGCTCTTCACTCCCTTTTTTACCTTCTCTTTTCTCCCAGCTCTGGAAGAGTCATAAAATCATACAACCCTCATTTCCTGCAGTTCCAACTGCCGCTGTAAACCATAACCACTGCCTGCTTTCCAGCCATAGTGTATCCTCTTGATCCAAGTCTCCCGCTACCAACCCTGTGTGTGCTGCCCGCCCCCATCCCACCTGCAGTTTGTGCCACTCCTCTGCCCCTTGACAAGGAAGAAAAGACACAGAGCCCGGTTGTTTGCACACCTGCACTTTATTAGACTCAGCTAGCAGGCAGGCTCCAGCCATGCACACTTCTCGGACACCACCCGTAGCGTTTAGGAAGGTGCCGTCATTCTGTGAAGGCCAAGAGCCAGCCTGACCTAGAGCCCCAGGTGAATCCCAACCAGAGAGGAGAGAGAGGAGAAGGAAGCCGGGGATGGGAAGGGTAAGGCTCTGGGGGGAAGGGGGTGAGGTCAAGGGAAAGTTTGGTCCAGTGGCACCCTGAGGGCGCACTGCATCCTGGGAGAACACCGAGGGACTGGACGGAGGAGGTCCTTGTGCCGAGCAGCTCACATCTATATGGCAACTTTGAGGAGGCGCTTGATGTCAGGCTCAATGTTGATGGTGTGAAAGGCGCGGCTGTAGCGTCGGAAGGGCTCCCCCTCTGGTCCTATGAGGAACTTCTCGAAGTTCCAGGACACATCTGAGCGCCGCACTGGACTCCACATGATGAGCTTGGGATCCGTCATGAGGGAAAACGGGTCATCGTGAGGGTAGGGGAGCTTGTCCTTCAGGTAGGCGAAGACAGGGTGCTCGTTCTGCCCGTTCACCTCACACTTTTGGGCAAGAGTAAAGGTGGGCTGGAATCCACCCCCAGGGCGGACATACTTGAGACTGTTCAGGATCTCCTCATTTTGACAGTTCTCCTGGGGGCAGAAAAAGAACGCGGAAAGGGAAGGGGGAAATGAAGAACACACCGCCTGCAAATCTTTCCGCCTCCTTCACTCCCTTCCCAAGGTCATTATCCTCCCCTTCCCTCCCCCTCCCCTCCCCCTTTTCCTTTCTCACTGACACACTCCGCAGGGTGAGCTCTCCTTTTCCCTCTTGGAATGTTCTCCCTCCCGCTATTGCTTTACAGTGTGCTAGGCCGCTTCTGAGAGTTCTTACAGTTCTGAACTACATTATTATTATTGCACTTAGTGATCAGACTGACCCCAGCTGTCCCTGCACAGTTCTGGAGTTACCGTCTGAATCTTCCAGGAACCTTGAATTTAGGGCAGAGAAAGAAGAGGAAAGGGGTTCTTTTTTTTTTGGTCTTTTTGAGACAGGGTCTCACTATGCAGTTCAGGCTGGCCTTGAACTCACTTTGTAGCCCTTCAGGTCATATCATACTACCTAGAACGTGTCTATGACATACCTACCTGCACATGCACACGCCTGCATCCTCCCTACCGCCGCCCGTCCTCTGCCAGTCCGTGCCTACCTTGTTCCTAATGACATGTGTTGAGCGCTTTCTTTGACTTTGCTGCACTGAGCTTCTCAAAGCAAGGGTGGAAGTAAGGCCCATGGGAATGGGATCCAGAGCTTCTAGCTCTCATCCTGCCTTGTCCTAGAACTCAAGTGCAAATAGGAGCAAGCTTGTACCCCTCCAAGGAACTTCAGTTTTCAGATGCCATAAAGGTAAAGCAAGTTAGAGACAACAAAGAGTGTTCTCTACGTGGAACTGCTCAGCGACCAACAGGAATGAATCAAACAGGATAGAGGGTTTAAGGCCCTAGAATATGCATGTGGGTCAGTTGAGAAGTGCTTGAGGGCTAAAGTTCATTGTAATTTTCCTTCCACTTCTAGGCCCCTATCCATAGCACCTCGTCTTCACTCCCTGTATTCAACTATGAATGCTTTAATTTAGAAGCTATTACCTGTCTTTCCCTCCCTACAGCCATTCCTATCCTGTACCCACTCAGCGCTCCCCACCCTCAACAACCCCAAAGGCCTTATTTCCCACCTCCTCCTCTGCAGTCTGAAAGTCAGTACCTCCCTCTGAGAGAAAGTTCTGACCTAGAGGACTAATGAGTACAGTCAGTTCCGGGCCATCACCACACTCCTGAGCCTCGGCTGATCTCTGTTAGACTTTTTATCTCTTAGTGCATGGCTGGCCGGCTCCCGGTGGGTCATGGACTCCTTCCAGCAACCACCTAGCTCAAACATGTTATAAGGCCAAAAGCATCAGGGCTGGAGATGCCTTTGCCCTTTCTGTCTATCCTGCCCTGGCAAAGGCTGGAAAGAGAATGGAGAGGGAAGGAGAGTGAGGGCAGTCATGGTTTGGGCTCTGGCTGGTCAGTCAGTGACACCCCCCCCCCACTTACTCCTTGCCCTGTCCTTGCCTTCGTGCTACTGTGAACTAAGGGAATTAAATTCAGAAGGTTCACTTGGGGACATTTGGTCTGCTGGTACAGTTAAAATCAGCGAGAACTGGAAGGCCCTAGACCATAGCTCGAGTGTGCAGGCTGGTCTGACACAACCTGGCTTGTTGCAGAGACGGAGGACACATGTGTGCCCATGGGAGTCTTGTCCCTGTTGCGGTCCTTCCTCCTTTTTCCATATTCACTTTCCACTGCTGATTTGAACAAATGAGTCTTCAATCTAAGTAGCCAGTTTGTATTTGCGTAGTACTTTATATTGTTCTAGTTACTTCCGTATATCTTATCCCATTAACCTCGCAATAGCCCTCTGAATTGATATGAACTCCGGTTTACAGATGAGTAATGTAAGAAAAATTGAGTGCCCTTTCCAAAGGCGTAGAGCCATTAAAGAGCAGGACTAAGATCTCTTGAGTCAGTCCAATCCTAGTTTGATTCGCAACTTTCTTTTCTGTCCACTCATTCAACAAATATTTCATGAGACCCTTGGCAGCTGGCACTGAGGATACAACAGAGAGAAGGCCATACCTGGCGCTTTCCTTCATGGGACAGAGCGGGGTGGCAGTAATACAAACACACACCTTCAGTGTTTGCCCTCAAAACTTACCTAGCCCTCTTGGTATTCACACGTACCTGAAGACCTAGCTAGGGAAAATGCAACTCTAGACTGTAAAACACATGGTCATTCACCCCTTTCCGTCTCCTCCTGGTCACACTACGTCGGCCCCGGTTCCCTGGTACCACACAAGCACCAGCTCACCTGATGTCCAAATTGGTTGCAAGGGAAGCCAAGAACCACCAAGCGCCTGGGAAAGCGGCACTGCAGCTCGTTGAGCTGGGTGAAGTCCCGGGTGGTCGTGCCTCAGAGGGACGCCACATTCTCAATCAGCACCGCCCTGCCGCGGAACGTGTTGAAATCTATCTTCTCTCCGTCCAGACTGATGGCGCTGAGGTCGTAGAAGGACTTGGCGATGTAGGCCATGGTGAAGAGCAGAGTGTGCGGTGGCGTGAGCCCACTTAAAGGCCTTCGGAGAGGGTGGGGAGGAAGGAGGAGCTGCAAAGGACAGGCAGGATCGATCGCACGGCGAGCCTTGAGCGCTCCCTGAATGACTTTGCAGAAACAAGCACCCACCTGTGTGAGTTGTTTGAACAAGGAGGTTGCTCCTCCTCCTCCGAGACTGAACAAGGCCACCTGGCTGCCCCACCCTGCTGGCAGCCTGGAAAGGGCCCACTTGATATCTATGAGCAGACTTGAATAATTCACTACTTGCAGGAAACCAGAGCCCTAAAGGTCAAATGGGGAGGAAAAAAGGGAGGGAGGAAGGCAAGATTGACTTCTGCTTGCCGCAGCAAGTGACTTTCCTTTGGCACAGGTGTTTTTGGAGCGCATTCCTTGGGTTGTGGCGTGAGAGATCAAAGTCTGGCAAGATCTAAAAGCTGAGGAAGAGAACTGAGGCTCATGCCCACCTTATAGGATGAAATCTATACAACTATTCACATTTTTCTACTAGCTGTTGCTCTCTATCAGGTCAAAGGTACAAAAATCAAAGGGACCCACGAGGACAACGTGTCATTTTCAAGTGCCTCGGTTTGCACCTGGCAGAAGAGGTGCAGTTGTGTTTGTCTTGAAAAGTCTTTCAGTGGGTGGCACTCCTTGTCCTGCAGAACGCTCCTGCCCTTGTCTCTGCACTGTACCATCTCTGGTGTATAGCTCCCCTCCACCTTGCCCCCCACGCCAGAGTCATGAGGATGCAGCCGCTGCTGGGATAATGCTGACGAGTCACAGCACAGGTGGGTAGACTCCGGGCGGGTGAACCGTTGTACCCATCCTCCCCTCGGATGAAGCTGCAATCCAAGACCTCTCAGAGGGCCTTGTGCCATGCGTCTCCCCACGGGAGGAAGGGTGTGGGGAGGTGAAGCTGCTGAGGTGCCAGACCCAGGAGGGCAGCATTGCAGGACATCTCAGGACCTGCTGAGGACTGGTGCGGGGCTCCCTCCCATCAGATGCCTACAGAAACTAAAAAGACCCAGAGGCCCCTTCATTCTTCAAGCATCCTCCAGCTAAACAAATCACTTTTCAAGTCACTTTTTAAAAGTGCCTGGGGGCTGGGGATTTAGCTCAGTGGCACAGCGCCTGCCTGGCAAGCAGAAGGTCGTGAGTTCTATTCCTGGTACCGGAAGAAAAGACAAAACAAACAAAAATAAATAAATAATAAATAAAAGTGCCTGACTTCTCCATCAGCAAAACCAGTAAGTAGGCCTTCCCTGGCTCTGGGAAAGTTTTCAGTAACAAGGCAGCTGTTTCCCAGAGAGTGTTTTCACAAGTAGACATCTGCTGGGAACTGTCTCCTAGAGCAAAGCATGAGCAAGGCTGGGGGCAGCAGGCCTTGAGACTGATTTACTGAGGAGATGGAGGAGCTACGCACCAGGGAGCACCCCGCTTTTCCCTCTTGTCGCTTGTTCCGGGCTTTTCAAGTACATGGGAACCATGCGTCTCAGCTGGCTGCTCCCTAAAAGCAAGTTTCCATTACCCAAGTGGGTTGGGATCTTTTGCCACCAGACGGGAAGAGGATACAGAGTGAAGTGTGTCCTCTGCTGAGGCTCAGCGCAGTTCCTGCATGCAGCCGACAAACGTCTCTTCCAGTGCACCGAGTCGGAGGGACTTGGCACCCACACTGGGTGAAACCTTAACATTAACTTGCAGGGTTATCTGCTTGCCTAGGGCTCCTCCCAGTACCTGGGCTTCCAGAGAAACCTCCTCTTCGCGGCTCCTTTGCAAGCCCTGTGTAGGCAGGCCACAGGAGTGGCGAGGAACAGGAATGTGCTCTCCTTTCCACCAGCTTAAGGTAGGAGTCTCCCGCCCCTTACAATTAGCTACAGCTGATGGGGTGCGCCGACACCGCCTGTTTCCAGCTTTACGCCTACTGGCCTGGCTCTCCTGGGCATGTCCTGGCGACTGTGTGGCCCTCGCAGCCTTCTGCAGGGCGCTGGTTGCTTTCTGAAGCAGCACTGGCTGCTTGGTGGGTGGGGCTCAGTTCTGACTGCAGATGAGAATTGCTTATAGGGATTTTCCTAAATAGAAATGCTGTTACGTGGGGCCCTTCGGCAGATCTTTGAAGCTCTCCAAGCACCCTCATCCTTATCAATTGAACATCGATAAAGACAACCACCCTCTCTCTTACGCAGTGATTGTTAGGGTCAGAGGAGATAAAGTATCACAAGTGCTCAGTGAACTATAAAACGTGGTTAAGTTCTTAAGACTGCAATTGCCCCAGCCTGTTTTACTTCTTCCTTCTACCCTTACCCCATTTCCCACCTCCTCAGCAAAGCCCTGTGCCCAAGTAAAGTGTTATCTACAGAACCCTGGGGTTCCAGGCTTTGTCTGCTCCCCCGGGGTCTCCAGTCACAAACCTGCATGATTACTCAGTCCCACCTCACACTTTCAGGAAGAGTTGTTCCTCACCCATCCTAAACAGATGAAAACTGCTTCGCTTTAGAGACCTCGTTGCAGCTTATATCTCATTATCCCTCCAAAAGCTTCACGTGGTCATTAGTGAAGCTTTGGGAGGTGGCTGGATCTAGGGCGTGTGCTGCTGGTATCAAGGATGTGATGTTGCGATTAAGGACGACCCACCCTGGGTGTGTGTGCTACGTGCCCTAAGGGTGTGTAGCCTGGCTAGGATGTAAGGTACAGAAAGAATGTGGCTGCTTGTCACTTGTCCCTTTGCTACCTTCTGCCCTCCATGAAGTGTTTCTCCTCTGCTATGCCACTCTGCCTTGGAGCCAGCCGATTATGCACTGAAACCTCTACAAGTGGAGCTGAAATAAACCTTTCTTTCCTCCTTTAGCTTTGGGTGTCGGGTAGTTTCAATGAGGAGAAAAATAACCGACACCCCCCAAACTTGGGTGTTCAGCACCTTCCAGTGACCGTGCCTAATCTTATTTCTGCAGTGGGGACTGGGCTTTGGGCCCCCCTGCAGCGGGGCACTAGGGAAGGCATGACACTGAAGACATGGTTCGCCACTTGCACTGTCACTGTTACTGCCGATTTAGCATTCTGGGCACATGTCAGGACTCGCTCTCCTGCCCCCACTTCACCGCCAGGCTCCCGTGAGACCTCCTCCCAGGGCCTAACACAGCGGCCACACTTGTGGTTTGAAGTATTCTTTATTTTGTAAACATCTGTGTTTAAAATAGATGAACCCTGCTCACGATTCATATAATGGACCCGAGACACAGCACACAAAGTTCACCTGTCACAGGGAGATGGTGGGGCTCAGGAGCAGGTGGTATCCAGGGGCCAGGCTGAGTCTCAAGACACAGGGGCGGAGGGGTGCCAAGAAGACAGGCCAGGAAGGCCTGCTCAACAGTCTAGGCCAAATGACCCTTCCCGGCCACCTCCGGGACAGGAGTGCAGGGGACAGAGGCCAACTCTGGTTCCGGTGAGTGCGGCTGCACCCTGAAATCCCAGCCCTCTTCGCTTCCAGACCTGTTCCCAGCTACAGCCCTGGTGGAGGGGCCTCATTGGTCCATGTCTTCCCTTCCAGACCTTTAGAGTACAATAAAAATATAATCCTTCTTTCCTGAGGGGGCTCGGAGAGAAAGACAGTGGTGCGCTGCCTGATCTCCAGGGAAAGCGGCGACGCTGGCCCAGTGGGAGCAGCGCCTAGTGTAACTTCTCCTTTCTCAGCTCCCCGGCTGAGGGCACACTGAGACCTGGCATCTCCACCCTGCCCCGCTCCACAGGCCTGCACGAGTCAGTCCTTGCGGAAGCAGCCCGAGCCACCACGGCTTCATCCTAAGGCATCAGGCTCAGTTTCTCATTGGCCAATGACTTATGCCTATTTCCGCTCCTTTTCCGCCCACCATGCTCACCTCTCCTCCACCCTAAACCCTGAGCCGCCCTCTCCTCCCCAGGTTTGGGAAGAGCCAGGAGGAAAAGTGCAGTGACTTTATCTTCGCTTCCTTCTTTGGAGGAATAAGGAAGTGGCCCCTGCTGCATCTTGGCTGGGGAATGCTCGGTCCCTGGTTCGTTCTTTTGGCTCCAGCCCCAGACACTGTGCAGCTGAGGAACCAGCCTCTTCCCTGGGCTTCCCCCACCTTGGGAAGGTGACCCGATAACTGACAGACTCCTTCAAGCTCCTCTTGGGCTGCGGAGGTCGAAGAACCTTCCTGAACATGAAGTCAGGAGGAGGGAGTCCGCTTCCCTGCCCTGGCAGCCACCGTGCACTGGGCAGACCCTCAAGCCCACAAAGGAGCGGGAGGGCCAGATAAGCACTCTGTCTTGAAGGCTGGAGAAGACGGCACCAGGGCCATCTTTCCTCTTCCCATGACATCGCTGCTGGGGCCCAGGAAACCTTGGTTTCTGTCAAACAGCGACGTGGTGACGTCACCTCTCACCTCTGCCAGGGACTCAGGGGAAAAATTCGTACACAAGCAAGGAAGAGGGGCCCAGGAGGCCTTGCTGCTGCCGCGTCCCCTCTGCTTTGCGACTTGCTGTCCCTGGCCTGCTTGCTTCTGCTCTGACTGACATCTAGCAGCTAGGCTTTCACTTCCTCCTGGAGTACGTGGGGCCTGACAATGTCACCGGCCCCAGGACTCTCCTTGCCACTCGGGCACTCAGGCCCTGGTACCCGTCCTGACACTCAGGAGCCCAGGGGAGGGAAGTTATGTACATGCTGCGTG
Source organism: Chinchilla lanigera (assembly GCF_000276665.1). Taxonomy (NCBI): domain Eukaryota; kingdom Metazoa; phylum Chordata; class Mammalia; order Rodentia; family Chinchillidae; genus Chinchilla; species Chinchilla lanigera. The sequence goes on along the minus strand of NW_004955466.1, from coordinate 4,979,927 downwards.
AGAGGTAGTGCATGGAGGTGACTTTTTACCCCTGCCACCCCTCATCATTTTCTCCTCTTCTCTGAAGCAGCGTCTGAGCTCAGGTCCCCACAGAGATGGGGCAGCGGAGCAGGGCCAGAGCTCAGGCAGGGGGAGCAGGCAGAGGCAGGACAGCCCTAGGCCTGAGGACCCCCAGGTGGCGTTCCTTCCTACCTCCGTGGTCCTCAGGGAGGCAGGCCCATGGCACAGGAAGGGGCAGTGGGGAGAGGAGGAGGAAGCACCCTTAGCCTCGGCCCACCCAGGGCAGGGTGGGGTCCTCCCTGGGGCGGGAGCTGGAACTGCCCACGAGCCCGGGCCGCCGCCTTCGCTGCGTCGGAAGGAAGGAGCTACTCCAGCAGCCACACAGCAAGACCCAGGCAGTGCACAGGAGGGGCCTCGGCAGAGCACCCGCGGGAGGCGACGGGGAGTGGGAAGAGGAGAAAGCGGGGCAGACAAGATGCACTGGGAAAGAAGGGGATTTCAACGGCTCCACTGCAGCCCCCGCCACGGCGCGGGGGGCGGGGGGCGGGGCGGTGCTCGCAGCACACTCTGGGTCACAGCAGGCGAAGGGTGCCGCTCCGGGGTGGACACGACGGCAGAGTCGCTCTCAGGGCCAGGCAGGGGCACGCAGCAGCAGCTACTGGTCCACAGGTCATCAGAGGAGAGGGCAGTGGCGGGCAAAGCCCAGGCTCCCGTCTCCCCACAGGCCTCCCAAGAGAAGGGGTTTGTGGGGGGCGCCCCACATAGGCCCCTCAGCACCAGCAGGTTTTCGAAGAGTTCACAGGGCCCTCCGGTTTGCCCTCCTCTTCCTCCAGCTCTGCCAAGGCCAGTTCGTTGCTAGCACGCGTCCGGAGACCATCCAGCTCCTTCCTGTGGGCCTGCAGCACCAGCTCCGTCAGACGCGTGAAGGACTGGAAACCAAGGGCGCAGTTAGCCGGGCGCCCGTCTCGCCCCCGGCAGCCCTGCAGCGGCCGGCCGAGGTCTACGGGCCTCCTCCTCCTGCCTCCCCTCCACGCCTCTCACCTCTTTGATGTTGAGGTTGGTGCAGGCACTTGTTTCGTAGAAGTCCATGCCGTACTCCCTCGCCAGCTGCAAGAGAAGGGCCCTTCTGAAAGGAAGTAGGAGGAGGCGCCGCCCCGGCACGCACTCCTGCCACTGCTGTCGCGGACCGTGCTGTGTTGTGACAGTTTCTCATGAGACTGCACGCTCCTCCCGAGACACAGGCTGGCAGAGAAGGAGGGCACCGCCCAAATGCGCGCCATCCCTCCAACCCCCCCAGACACCTCCTACAACACCCTCGATGCATCAGGACACAAAGGCAGCGGCACGCAGTGGCCATAAGCCTGGTCCGTGCGAACGCGGGCTGGGAGTGCCGGGCCCAGGCTGCACCACCTCGGGGAGACGCGCTTTCCCTCAGCCCAGCGTCCTCCTCTGTTACGGGGAGGGGCGTGTCCACTGTGGAGCAAGCGGGGTCGCGCACCGAGGGCCTGCCTTAGCACAGACCACACAGTGCTCAGTGGACACCACTATCCCAGGAGGGCTGCCTCCACTTTCGCGCTTTTCAGTGACCGCTTATTACTTCTTACACCCCCAAATCGATGCTCCTGTAAGGGCTAATGGAACGGGACTGACTGAAGAGGGCGAGGAAAACTCTCGAGGCCCTCAGAGTAGGGGGTTCCTCCTGGCTCCGAGCATCCGTCTCTCTCTGTTCTCCGGCACGGTGGGCTTCCCGCGTGCTTGGATACTTTCCTCCATCTTCTTCCCTCCCTGCTTCTCCAGCCGCGGGGCCTGCACGCCCTCGCCCCCTCCCCGCCCCAGGCGCCTGGCGCGGTCTCGGAGGTGCGGATCCTAAAGTCGGTGGCTACAGCTGGTAGCTACGCCCCGTGCCACTGGAGAGGACGCCGGCAGGGCATCCTTCCTTGTCACTCCCACAGGGATGATCTCGCACAGAGAGGTCTTTGTTTCTACGTGGGCTCGGATCACTGTCTTGAAGGACACACAGCAGACTTCCGAGATGGCAACGCCCGCCTCCCATCCCCTGTGCCTGAGGGTGCTGTGGATTTGGCAGGGGACCCAGTTCTGGGGAGCACTCCAGGGTACCTGCTCTCAGGATGGCCCGGACAGGCGGCAGAAGACCCAAGGGGTGCGCTGTGCTCACCTGCTGCCCTTGCTCTCGCCCCACCTGCCGCTTCTGCTCTTCATCAGCTTTGTTCCCTATGAGGATCTTCTGGACACCTTCCGGCGCATACTACGGCAAAGGACAGGCAGAGCTGCCGGTGAGAGCTGCCCTCCCCTCCCGCCTCCCCACAGGCTCTGCCCTGGCCTCCAAGCCACCGCCACGCCTCAGAGCACAGGGACAGGCGGAAAAGGCTGCCCGGACGCAGGTGCCAGGCTCCCCTGAGTACGGAACACCCCCCCACACACACAGTTTTGCTTTCCACAATTTTAGTCAGCTTGCAGTCAACCATGGTCTAAAAATTAAGAAATGGAAAATTCCAGAAATAAACAATTCATAAGTTTTTAGTAACTTTGTTATCGTAATTGCTCTATTTTAGTATTAATTATTGTTATCTCTTCCTGTGCCTCGTTTACAAATTAGTTTTTATAATAGCTATCCATGTATAAGAAAAACACAGTAGGTGAAGGGTGGGTACTATCCAAGTTTGGGTCGTCCCCTGGCCTTCTTGGACTGTCCCCTGGAAGATAAGTGCGGACTACTATACCGCGGCTGATCCCAGGAGTGTCACAGGGACAGCTAGGGTAGCAGACACTCTGGCTGATAATAATGCCTTGCTGGGTTGAACAAGTGCTACCTGAGCGGGAAGGGACACAAGACTTTAAGTCCAGCCCCTGTCTGGCAGACAGCGCAGTAGGACCCCAAGAGTTCCGACGGCCTGCCCAGTGTGCTGGGCCCAGAAGCCCAGCCTTGCAGTTCCACCTGCTCCTGAGACTTCAGGAGGACAGATGCTCACAGGGTGGGCTTGCAACTAACTCCTTTCCAGCGTGGCACAGAGCATGGAGCAGGCACGTCACTTCCTCCGGCTGACTTGCTCAGCCACAGGTCTTCATCCAGGGCTGTGGGGAGTAAGATTTCCTGGCAGCATTTCCTCGCCCACCCTGAGCGCTTCACTTCCAGGCTGACCCTCGCTTTGCCTTCCTCACCCTGTCAGCGGGGCGGCATCTCCTACCTCATCCACGTCACTGACCCACTTCATGATGTGTTGGTAAGACCGCTCACTGCTGATGTCGTACACTAAAAAGATCCCCTGAGAGGGAGAGAAAAAGAGAGCGGGAGAGGCGGGTGGGAGACACACACAGACAGTACAGTTGGGGCCAGAGTGAGGTCCTTATAGACGGACCCCTCCATCCTCTCTGCGTAGCGTGAGGACCCCTGGGCATCCAGAAATGCCTCTGCTTTCAGGCCCCAGCAGCTGGCATCCTGTGACCCTACAGAACTCTGGGTAGGAAGGCACCACATGCTGTGCCCTGGGCCCTTGGTCCAGAATCCAAGGTGGAAACTAGGGGGTGGGAGAGGGACCTGCCTACAGCAAGTGCACACTGAGTTATGTAGTGAGGGATCTCCCAGCAACTGAAAGACTGCCCTGCGGGCAACCTGAGGGCCCAGTTCTCAGGGGCAGTGACAGAGACACCTCGAACACCCAGAGCTGGGTGAGCAGGTGACAGCTTCCCACCTCTAAGCCCTGAAAGTGGTGGCTCACCTGGGCGCGTCGATAGTACTGCTTTGTGATGGTCTGGTATCTCTCCTGCCCCGCTGTGTCCCTGCAGTAGAAAGCCAGTCCCTCAGAGGAGCAGGAACCAAGGAACAGATGGGGAGGGGAGAGAAGGAACTGGGAGACTGTGCCCTTGCAGGAGAAACTGGGGAGCTGCAGGGTGAAAAATCAGGGGTGCTTTGGTCCCCACAGGAATCGGAACACACCTGACTGCCATGAGAGGTCTGGTCTCCTCTACTGGCGCTGGCAAGACCTGCAGGCCCTTGGCCTCTCTATCCACACCTGGACCCACAACCGGCTTGGTTATAACTGAGTCTTGAACAACTCTCTTCTTGAATTTGGCCACTGGGGCCAGACTTGTTATATAGGTGGAGGCTGCTATACCCCCAGGAGGGCAATGCCCGTGCCCTTGCAAGATGGGGAGCTAGCTCCACAACTACTGCAAAGGCAGCACTTCCCAGAAACTTCAGGCCAGAGAGCCACAGCAGCCTCTGGTGGCTACTGCTGGAAACTGCACCATGCAGTAGGAGGAGCTCAGGGTCCCACCCTAGGAGATGGGATGGAGCTTTGCATCCTTAACCACAGTGTGGCCCAGCCTGAGGGTAAAGCCTAATTGTAAACCAAACCCACAATGGGCAGTTTATCATTTCCTTCTCATTCCTGCCCTTTGGTGACTTGTGATCAATCCCACAGTCTCCTAAGAAAGGGTCAGCGGTTAAGCTCCTGGGAGCAGGAGATGGGCTTTCTGACTTCTCGCCTTCACAGTGGTGTCCACTTATCCCAGAGGAGACTGAGGGATCTTATGGCAGGGGCAGTAAGGAGCAGCCTGGGGTCCTCTCCTCCTCTGCCTGCCTCCTCCCCCCGCCCAACTTACCAAATCTGTATCCGTACTTTGATGCCATCTACCTCTATGGTCTTCATCTTAAAGTCAACACCTGAGGAAAGAGAGTGAGCAAGAAAGTTAGGAAGGGCACCTGCTGAAAGCTGATTAGGAAAAGCCCACGGTGCTCACATTTGAGGGATTGTCTTTTGACTCAATGTGGTAGAGATGGCATAAGGCGGTGATGGCGAACCTTTTAGAGCTTTCAGTGATAACAAACAGCTGGCTGTGACATGTGTGCCAGAGGTTCGCCACCATTGGTATAAATAAGAAAGGCTGATCCTAAGAAAGTGTCCCGAGCTTCCCTTCCTGAACTGAACTGAACTGAACTGAAAGTTGCCAGCAATAAAAGACTGGAGGGAAACAGGGAGGCAGAAGGGAGACTGGAGTTGTGTTTCATTTTACTCACATAAAATGACCCTTCCTATTTATACTGCTGAAGAGACCACTGCTTTTATCGTTCCCGAATCCCTAGGAATTGCAATCCACATCATCTGCCTGGGTCCCTCCGGCCGCTGTCTCATTAACAACCAGCAGGGGGTGTGGCACAAGCACAACGTGGGGAAGAACGGACTGTGCAGAGGACTGTTGTGAGCCTGAGGCTGTGCGCAAAGTCTCAGCACCCTGCAAGGGCCCCCCAGGAGGCCTCTGTGCATCTCTGTTGCTGACTCACCCCCTTGACCGCAGGGGGCGCTGTTGTTTACTACGGGAGCAGGAGCTTTGCAGGGGGAGTCTTAGCCACTTAACTCATAACTGTACTTTGGGTACCCTGATTGTCCAAGCCCCCATTTCCTCAGGAGTAGAAACGGACGTTATGAGTCATCTCGGAGGGCTGCTGAGAAGACCACACGAAACCCAGCACCTGCCTGCATAATCCACTGCGGCCATCATCAGACCCTAGCACCGTGGCTGGATGGAGGGGCGGGCAGGAGCCTCCGGCACCTGCCCGCATGAGCAAGCACAGCAGGGAGTGTCCTGGGGGTGGCACAGGAAGCAGAGTTCTCTGGCAGCTCTGCCCAGGGGCTTGAGGAGCTAAGCTACAAGACGCAGGAAACACGGGGCATTTGCAAACCTGCCCAAGGCAGAAACACAGAAACACCTGGGGAAATCTGCAGCAAAGGAAGCCAGCGCCCACCTACAGCACTCACACTCACAGAGCAGAGGGGTGTTTCAGCCCCCGCCCCTAACTGGCTCAGTGATTCCAGGACTGTGTCTAGCAGGGAACACAAGCCGGTCTTAACGCTTTCCCTGGAGGCAGGTCCGGCGGGGTATTACAAAGGGGACGTGGGAAGGGGAGGGTTGTGGGCCCTCTGTCGCCACACCGCACACCCAGTGCGAAGGGCCCCACGGACACCAGCTTCCCAACGCCACCGCCATTCACCCTTCGCAGCAGCGCTCTGCCCAGCGGGAAAACACGTCCTCTCATCCGTCCCGTCCCCAGCGTCCCTCACAGGTAGGCTGATCAAATTCAGCCTCTCCCTTCCCAACATCAAGCCCAATCATCGTTTAATTAGAAGGCAGAAACACTCAGAATGGGCGAGCTGCACTAAGTCACGCTGGTCAGGCATGAATCACTTTCTCCCGCCCAAGCTGATTCACATCTACTGAGCTGTACTTTTCCAAGTGGGCAGCGTCTGGCAGCGTCCTTTTCGTGCACAGAGAGAGAACGACAAGAGGAGGAGGGAAGGAGGGGACACCTGGCCTTGCTGGTGGCAGAAGCAGGCTTGCTCCCTCCCCAGACAAACGGCTATCAGGAATTTGCTTCTCGCCAGCACCTGGCAGAGAAGAGAATCGGAAATTGATGGTATAGTGCCTCTTTCCAAGAACAGCATGCGTCAAACCACTGGGAGAAATATTTACAAAACGTACATCTAGATTTCTTTTTTGCCTTTTTTTGAGACAGGGTCTCGCTATGCACTTCAGGCTGGCCTTGAGCTCACTTTGCAGCCCAGGCTGCTCTTGAACTTGCAACGATCCTCCTGCTTCAGTCTCCTGAGTGCTGGGATTACAGGCGTCCACCATCATGCCTGGCGCACGTCTAGATTATAGAACTCTCAAAAACAACACAACTTCAAAGATGGGCAAATAAGCAAAACATATGCAATATGTGATATGGACAAGAAGCACACAGTGCTGGGCATGGTAGTGCATACTTGTAATCCCAGCACTTGGGAGGCTGAGGCAGGAGGATCACCGCAAGTAAGGAAATAAGCACAGAAGGATGTGCTCAACATCAATAGAGTTAAAAAAGAAAGGCTCTATTCTTGACATTGACCTCTGATAGAAGAATCCCAGGCCTCCCCTCTCCTCTTTGGCCCACCTCCAGGGAACTCAATAAGAAAGCCCACATATACCATCTCCCCCGTGGAAATTTCAAACCACCCACCTGACTGGCAGGACAAGGGTACCCTATCCAGGCTGTATCCCGATCACACAAAACATCCCAAACCACCAACCCCTCCCTCACTCCACTCCAGAGCAAACGTGAGCCCTTCTCCAGGTGAATCTTCCGTGAGGTGCTGTATGAGTGATAAACGTTATTTCTCATATAAAAGGGGTGCCACCCAAAGTGGTCACAAGGAGAGAGGGAGATGAAGGTTTTATCTCCTTTACTGCACAATGTTTATGGGAACACTGTGCCCTGCGCAGTTTTCCGTGTAAACAGAGCAGCAAAGCCAACCTATGATCCTTGTGCTCATAGAGGGTAGCAGAATAGAAACAAAGGCCTGGAGAGGGAATAACTCCAAAACTGGCACGGCAGGTAGCAGAGATTCACACACAGGCCAGTCTGGCGTCGGAGCCCTTGCTCCCCGTTGCCCTGATTCTGGGGGAAAGAGAAGAGCACTAGCTCGGCACAGACACCACAACCATGCTGGGTTTCCTGTTCCCCTGTGGGTCCCTGAGAACGGCTCTTCCGGAAGAGAAGTGCCCCATATTAAGGGGGCTTTTTCCCTGGGAGAGAATAGGGGAGAGAGGGAGAGATAAAAGCAGCTGTCAGAAGAGGTGGAAGGGACCAGCAGCAGACTTGGAACTACCCTGGAAGGGAGTGCAGGGCTCGATTCCTCACTTCCAGGTTGTGTGGCCAGGAGCTCAAGTTAGGGAATTCTGGGGCTCACAGCAACGCCAACACACACTGGCCTACAACCCATGCCCTACTGACCACCCAATGAATTTTGTTTTAACATGTCTGAGAAGTAAAATGCTTCAATTTTTTTTTTCTTGCTCTGTACCCCTGGCTGGCTTTGAACTCACGGTGATTTTCCTGCCTCAGCCTCCTGAGTGCTGAGATTACGGACCTGTGCCACCACGCCGGCCTAAAATGCTTCAATTTAGGCTGTTCATATGCATTAATATATCATGGAAGAAACAGTAAATTTCTCTTTTGAAGGATTTCCTGAAGCCAGGTGTGGTGACCTGTAATCTCAGCATTCAGGAGGCTGAGGCAGGAGGATTGCTGTGAATTTGAGGCCAGCCTGGGCTATATGGTAAGTTCAAGGCCAGCTTGGACTACGAAACAAAACACAAAAACCAACAAATGAAGGATTTCCCCCAACTTTTTCTTTATAAAAAAAGGATAAGAGCCCACAGATTTTCCAGGAGCAGGTGTTTGTTCTATTTTCTGTTCCCACACAGGCCAGGTCTTCCCGTGCCCATTGCCACAGTGAAGCCCTCACCCTTTCTCCCCCTGGCCTGGCCGTGGTCTCTGACTGCTGCTCTGTAAGACAGAGCTGGATGGGGCACACCGAGTCCGTAGGCCGCATCCTCCTGCCAATCCCCACAGCCAACTGTCCTCCCCAGCAGACTCGGGTGAGGCCAAAGGTGGCGGCCCTGCTCACCGCGGAGTGAGGTCACCTCCCCACCGCTAGCCTCATTCCTCACTTTCCACCCTGTGCCTTCCTCGTTCTTCAAGGCTCCCCCAGCTGTCCTTATCCTCCGCCCTCGGTGCACACTCCAGCAGCCCCTCCTCAACGATTCCAGATCCTCGGGAGGAGAAGCCGCTGTGCTGTGCGCCTCCCCCGTCCTTTGTTCTTTTGGGCTTCTCTAAGGCGCCCTAACGGTGCGCACAAACCACCTGCGACACCATGAGAATGCAGCCTTGGGTGCAGTGGGTGTGCAACGAGGCCTGAGAAGCTGCACTTGGCTTCCAGAGACTCTGAGGCTACTGGTCCACGGGTCCTGCTGTGAGCAGCAAAATTCAGTGACAGAGGTCCTCAGAGTGTCCCCAGACCTGAGCACCTGGGACGCTAAATTAGAAAGGCAAAGGCCTGGGCCCTAACTCACACCCACAGGCCCAGACCCCGGGCTCCACGGCAACCAGCTCTCCAGGAAAGGGCTGAGTCTGGGCAAAAGCGCTGGACCTCAGGGGAGGCAGCAGGAGTCTCTGCTGCTCACGGTGAGCTTTGCGGAGCCTCAGCTTGAGAATCACCCCGGAGGCTTTTCCCTAAGGCGGCTGCCCTGGCTTGCCACCACCTAGTGAATCGTAACTGAGCAAGGCCCAGGAACCCGTGTGTTTACCAGCTCTGGGAAGCAGGGTGGGAGAGCGCACAGAGGAACGCGAGCGCCCTAGGGCAGTGGGAGATGCACGCACTGGCACCGGGGCCAGGGAGCCCGCGTTGACGCCCCGGTTTGGGCATTTGCTGTGCAGCGGGACCCGTCTTCCCTGTAGAAGGAAGACTCCACTGCCACCTGGGATCTGCTGTGGGATATAATTAAACAGCGCTCACAAAGCACCTGACTCACCCTCGTTCTCCCGCCTACCTTTCCTCTGCCGAATAAAGACTCCCCTGGGAGAGTCAGGAGAGGAAACCCAGGGGAAGCTGATGTAGAAAAGGCCTTACATGGCCCAGGCCAGGGGTGGCGAACCTAGGACACGCGCACTGCAGAGGGCTGTTTGTTATCAATGAAAACTCCAAAGGTTCCCCATCACTAGTCTAGGCCCTGGCTACTCTGCTACTCTGCCAGGTCTCAGCCCCATGAGGGAGCCTGAGATGCAGATCCTCAGGGCTCCCCAGATCTACCTTTTTGCTTTGTTGTTTGTTTGTTTGTTTGTTTATTTCTTTACTTTTGGTACTGGGGATTGAACTCAGGTCCTTGCACAAGCTAGGGAGGCACTCTACCACTGAGCTACAGCCCCAGCCCTGTTTTGTTTTTTAAGGCAGGGTCTTGCTACATAGTCCAGGCTGGTCTCGAACTTGCTATGTAGCCCAAGCTGGCATCCGACCTGTGATCCTCCTGCCTCAGCCTCCCTAATGATGAGATTACAGGTGTGTGCCCCCACACCCTGCCAAGCTACCAAATGTGATGCCCACTGAACCTCTGCCCACTCTAGGCAGAACCACACCCAAGGCTCACAGAAACACTTGCCTCTTTAGCACATCCCTTCGGCTAGAGCGTCCCGGTGAAGCAGGTGTAAGAGGGCTTATGACTAGAAGGCACAGAGACCATCGTACTCATCCTCACACCCCGCAGCCGAACCAGAACTGGGAAACTGATCCCTTAAAACCTATGCAGGCATCTCTGATCCTTTAGGGCTGAGGAACTTACTGCTGCTTCACTCACACACTGCCACGGTCCACCCCCACCCTGACATTATGGGGCATCTAGGAGTGAGGCAGTGAGCACAAGAAGCAAGCCCACTGCCACAGGATGCAAGGCTGTGTCCCTTAGAATCCAGAGGGTGACACAGTCCCCAGTGCGTGACGCTGGGAGGTGATGAGGTCACGGGAGCGGACACTGCGTGCTCACATCAGTGTCAAATGGCCCGAAGACACTTGCTGTCCCCCTTTGCCCTGCGCCACAGGAAGGCATGGCTGGAGGGTGTCACCTCTGCAGTAGAATGAGCTTCTCCAGACAGAGTCTGCCAACACCTCATCTCAGACTTCCCAGCCTCCCGAAATGTGGGTGATACCGTTTGTTGTTTATAAATTTCTAGCCTAAGGCACTTTGTTACAGCAGCACGGACCGACTGAGGTACCCACCATAACCTGTATGCAGGGAGCTCCTCGTTCCTTGAGAACATTCAAGACTCCAGTAAGCTGGTCATTACCTTGACAGTACTACCCATCCCTACAAGATAGAACACAGAGTACGAAGAAACAAGCCAGCCTCCCTCACACAGCGCTAGCGGAGCTGGGAGGATAAAGTCAGGAGGACAGGCCTCTGCCAACCAAAGGCCCAAAGTCTGCAAGTTGCCCCAGTGTCTGCTGGCACAGCTGGTATGTCCATCATGGTGCCTGCCACAGCCTGCGCCTGTCTGGCTAATATTTCTGAGCCCATTCTCAGGAAACAGGGCTGGGTGCAGTGTGTTCTTTGTGGAGAAGCAGCTCCTAACTGGACCACCAAAGTGAGCTGGCCAACAAGGACGAGGGAGGATACCTAGGCCTATCAGAGTGGCTCCCTCCAAGCCAGGCATGGTGGATCGCGCCTGTAACCCCAGATTCTCCAAAGGCTGAGGCAGGATGATTGATTAGGCCCAGGAGCTTGAGGCCAGCCTGGGCAACAAAGTAAGACCTCATCTCAAAAAGAACACATGCCAGCTCCCTCCGGACAGGACAGAGGCGGGCGCTGGCCAGTATAACAACAGGAGCACGAGGCAGCACGCTACACAGATAGGAGGAGGAATGGTTAAAGATGATGAGCACGCTAGCCAGGGCTGGGGCCTGGGGGCTGGGGGCTTGATCTGGCCCTGCCGTTCATCCACACGGGACCCCCGGGTGTCCTTGTACGGCGCACTCCTTTTCTCAGTGACACCTGGGAGCCCCTCGGCACTGCCTAAAGAGTCCAGCCTGTGACTGCCGCTGCTACCTAATGGCTCCGGAGCGGGTGGCAAGATGCTTCAAGGACAGGGCTGGGAGGAGGACTTCAAAAACAACCATCTCTGCTCCTGCGTTTTGTCTTCTAGCCCCTCTAACACACCTAAATTCAGAGGACATGCTTTGTGCTGGCCCGAACTGATTGCTGATGTTAACCTCTCTGCCTCTGCCTAAGCACAGTGCCAGGCATAAAGCAGAAATCCCTCAAGTGGAATCCCCCATCCCGGAGGGCCTATAGCTCAGGAGCAGGATGCGTTTCCTGCCATCTGAGCTCCTCACAGACACCGGCAAGAAAAACTCCCCAGTGAAGCAACAGGGCCAGGTCCTAATAATGCCCGTGCACCTGCGGCCTGAGGCGGCCCCAGACCTCTGCTCTTTGTGCCGTCCCAGCTGCATGGCTTCTCCTGCTCCGGCAGCAACTCCCAGTGACTGCCAGGCCATAACTGGAGTCCTGGAGCACTGGGACAGCATTGCCAGCAGAGAACTGGAAGGACAGGCAAGGCCCGCCGCGAGGCCCTGAGGCCCTTATGAGAGGCCCGAAGGAGCTCGTTCTCCCCTTTTGCGCCTGCCGTGGGAAGACGCAGCCAGAAGCCACACTAGCAGAGAGGGAGCCCTCCCAAGACACCAAACCTGCCAGCACCTTGATCTCAGGCCTCCCAGCCTCCCAAGCTGTGAGGGGAGGCAGGCTGGCACTGAGCTGGCTCTGAAGATATCTTGCCCTGGGCAGACAAATAGGAAAGAGCCTCCTGCCCCCTGCTCAGGCAGCAGAGACCCCGGGAAGACTGGGAAGAGGGCAACGGGGATATCGGGTGAAAGCACACTCCTTCCCATCGTTGTCTGCCTCCCAAGTGCAGCTTGACAGACAGACGGGCACAGCCATCAGGAGCACATGGGAGGTCAGAGCTTGGCTCCCATCCGGCCTTTATCACAGATTAATTACCTGTGTCCTGGGAACACCAGTTAACCTCTCCTGGCCTCCGCTTCCTCACCTGTTAGCAGGTAGTGATGGCTCTGATGCCAGAGCTGTCGGAAATGTTAGCTGAAGGCTCTGTCACTCTCCCTTGGGGTGAGGGGTTGTGGGCACCCAAACTCTCAGCCCCGGGGGGGACAGAAGGAGCTCTAGGCGGTGGAAGGGACTCCTGCCAGGGAGAGGTAAGAGAGTGGGCAGAGAGCTGAGGCTAGGAGCAGGCACAAGCGCAGCGTTTCGTTAAAAACGGAAAATGCCATCTACTGTGGAACTAACGGCTACAACCTACATCCTGGCAGAGCTACCAGGTGCCAGTAGGCAGGTCAGCACCTGTCTCCCTCCTGCTAGGACCTCACAGGTTAATGTCAGGTGCCAACTCACTGCCCAGCAAGTGCCACCCACATGCCTCAGTGGAAACAGGGCTGCCTCTGCATGCCAAATATCACCACAATCAACCACAGCCCAGACGACCATCGGCGCGACCTGAGCCTTTTCATTAGCAACGTGACTCCACAACAAGGAACAATTTAATACAACTGAAACCCAAGTCCGACACCCAATCTCCGGGGCAACACTGGCTCCAGTTACCAAGTGCCAGTCCCAGGAATGCCCCCAGCCCCACCCCCTGCAGGAGACCGGCATGTGCTGGATATGGCGAGTTTCTGTGGGGTATGGCAGGCGGTCACCCCTGAGCAAACCAAGACAAGATTCAGGCAAAAGCAGACCCTACAGGGGTGGCTGTCTGATTCTGCCACCCAAACAAGGCATCGCAGTAATCCCCCTCCCCAAAGCCCTATCTCTGGGCGAAGTATTTCTCTGGATCTTAATAATGCTTTTGTCCCTAACCGAGGGACACAGGAGGGGAAGAGCAGGAAAAAGAACACAGGAGAGCGCAGAGACGAAGCCCAAGAGGAAAGGCAGAAGGGTCTGGCACACAGCCATCCCGCACAGCAACGGGGCACAGGGAGCGGACGGGAACATTCCATCCACACCTGCCGCTGGCCACCTCCCTCTGCCTTCTGTGAGGTGACGCTTGGCCTCGTTGTCTGCTGAGCTACACGCTGACCTTCCCCTCTGTGGGACTAAGTGTTCCTCCCTTCTGGGGAAAAGGTGCACCACGGCTCTCAGAGCAAAAGCATTACTCAGCGTCACGCTACCTTGCTCCACGAGTGACAAAAAAAGGAAATATACAAGAAGGGGCCCTGATCCTGACAGGCGGAATCTTGATCGTCCAGCTCAGCCAAGACCGTGTTTTGAGCTCATGAGTACTAGATCAAAGACTCTGATTCAGAGTCCAACCACAGCACTTCTGAGGGCTTCACATTGGTACTCTATGCCACCTTTCCAAAACTCAAATAGATGTGCGTGTGCACACGCATGCACATACACACGCACACACACAGCTTCTACACAGAAGGGCCATGGTGAAAAGGGAACCAGCACTGCTCTGGAGGCCATCACCCTCACACAAAATCTGGAAGGGGCAGTCTTCAGAAACACAAGACCCAGAAGCCCAGGGCTGTTATCAAACGGAAGGGTTTCCCAGTCTAACACTGACCCTTGGGAGGCTGGAAGTAATGCATGGCCCCAGGCTGGAGCCTCAGAAACTCCTTCTTCAGAGCACCCTGCTTGAGGAGATGGTCCTGCAAGGTCACCCCAGAAGCCTGGCCGAACTGAGAGGCATTATCCAACTGTCTTGGTTACTTTTCTTTTGTTGCTGAGACAAAATACCTGACACCCAGAATTCAGGAAGGAAAGGTTTTTTTAAGTCATAATCTGTGAAGGTTTCAGTCCATACTTGGCTGGCTCCAAGGCAGGGTGGCACACGGCAGAGGGCAACTGTTCAAGGTGGTGGGAAAACAGCAAAGCAATAAGAGCAAAAGAGGGGAGGGGTGGCAAGTAGCTCCTTTCTCACCTTTACATTGTATGCAGACTCCCCGCCCCAGGGCAGGTGTAGCACTCACACCCATAACCCCAGCACTGGACCATGAATCAATCAAAAATCTAGAAGCCCGCCCCTTGACTGCATGAGGATTTGGGGGGACATGCAGACACAAACCATAACACTGACCCATGAGACACCTACCCCTCATCTCCGCACCTGCCAGAGGACTCCTTCACATGAGGGAGCACGGGAGCCACTGTCTTCCTCCCTGAGCTTATGATGTGTGTCTGAGCAGAAGAGCTAGAAGCCTCTGAGAACAGTTCACTCTAGAAGTCTCTTCTCCTCTCTGTCCCAGCCACATGCCTGGCATAGTGAGTTTCTCGTTGCCTTATGAATCCCAAGAAACCACTGCTACCTGCGACTTCTGAGGGTGGGGGCAAAGTCCTCTAGGAAAATGCGTTCAGTTATATCATTCCCTCACTCACTCGCTCACTCACTCAGTTACTGAATGCTGACTGTGCACCACGAACTAAGCTAGGTACTCCAAGGCAAGCAGTGAATGGTACAGAAACAGGACAGCCTTGTCCTCACAGAGCTTCTACTCTAGGGGCCAGATAATCAGTAAACTGTTACATCATTTCAGAGAGCAAGAGGATGAAGAAGCAAAACGCAGGATGAGGGGAGCAGGAAGTGAGGAGAATGTGCAAGACACTTCAGTCACTGCATAGAGCAGATGTGTTAAAGGAGCAGCAGGGAGGTGGCAGCAGGAGATCTAAAGGACCAGGTCCCCAGGCAAAGGAAGCAGCAAGCGTCCTCAAGCAGGGACACCTTTCAGGCAAACCCGGTCCTCTGCTACAAAGGGGGAGGCAAAGCCCCTGCCTTGTCTTAGGTCTCACGGGGACCCGCACACATGCATGCGGGTGTGTGCACATAGGTGTGTGCGTGTGCACTACATCCAACAAAGCCACAGAGGCCGTAACCTGAAAAACGCACCAAGAAATTTCTCAAACACCAGCAAAGCCAACTTCAGAGCTCCTTGTCCTGTTTCCTGATGAGATCCCTACACGCAGAACAGAGCGGCCCGTCCCTGTGCACGCAAATGCCGCTTCCTTCCCCTCACTCTTCCCTCTGCCGGGTGCGCAGACCTCTGTGGCGCCTCCGTGCAGTGTGTGGTGTGCTCAGCTACCCTCTGAGCCTGGTGCTGGGTGCTCACTGCGCACTGCGAAGGCGGCCAACACTGGCCAGTCTACTGGCCGCTTCCCACTCCCGCCTCCTTTGCCTGGGTCTGCTTCTCCGCTTCAGCTCAGGGAAGAAGACACTGGAGCCTGGAGCCCCAGCAGCAAGCATCTAGGAAGGGGCTGGGCCTCCAGATGCATCTGCGCTCACACAGAACCAGCACAGCGAACTCCTATCAAGGGCCGACCTGAACTGAACCTGCTATGACCGTGGTGAGGCTACCACCAGCTGGTCTTGGCCCCAGCAGCAGCCCCAATCAGTGAGAAGATCGAGGAGGAGGATGTATGTCTCCCTCCACCCTTGTTCCCTAGGGGATCCTACTCAGCCTTCAAGACCCTACCCAAGTGTCCCTACCTCTACGAGGGACTTCTTATTCCTCTGGGATCCCCAGGCATCTGACATCTGTCTTGCATCATATTCTGTTTGCTTGGAAGCCTGACTTCCCGAGTACACACTGAGCTTCCAGAGGACAAAGCAGCAGCATCTTCATGTCCTGTTCTCATTGCTTGGCAGAAGGCGGACCACTAAATATTACTTAACAAAGTCGAACCCATGACAGGAAAAAATGAATGAGTGAATCAACGAGTGAATGAATGAGGACAGTACACACCAGCAGCTTGAGAGCAGCAAAGGAAAAATGTGAACCAGGGATGAGAACCAACTGCTGGCCTTCCTGGTAGACCAGAGTTCTCAGTGAATCTACATCCAAATGGTAATAGGAGGCAACCTCAGACCCCCCTCAAGGCCCCCAGGGCCCTGGCTCCCAGCATAAGGGTGTGAAAGGAAGCCGGGCCCTCATGTGGTGCAGCACACATCCTCTCCCCTTTGACTCCTGGGAGAAAGGTTCCACTTGGCAACCTGTGGGCGGGACCTCTGGGATGAAGGGCGCGCCCGGTGGCCGCCTGGAGAAACTGGAGGGGAGGCCATGGCTCCTGCCTGAGGAGTCATCCGCTCTCTGCGAGCCTAACCCTGCTCAGTGGAGGAATTAAATGTCCAGGAAGCCCTTGCCTCCTTGCAGAGCTCACTGACCAGGCAGCAGGGCCAAGGAGAGGTCAGAGGCCCACACAGAAAACTGGCAGTTTTACAGGGCAACAGGAACAAATATTAGATTACAGAAGGAGGCATTCTGAGAAGAGCTGGTGATCGGGGCAGAAGGGGAACGGCCCAATATCAACTTTCATGTCATAAAGCTTCTCACCAAGTCACCCGGGAAGCGGGAGGAGGAGGAAGGAACGGAAAGCAGGGAGCTCAGGGAGGGAGGAGGGAAACAACCCTCAAAGCAGGGAGGGAACCTGCAGACCAGACGAAACCCTCTGAGCCACAGATGTGCTCATTCCCAGAGGTCACTTCTTGGGAAGAGGGTGGGAGCCGGGTCTGTGCCTGTGGGAGGAGGAATGCAGAAGCGGGGGCTGGAGGCCGCGAGACGCTTTGCAAGGGGCCCCAGGCTTGAAGCAGAGCCACCCCTGTCCTCCCAGGCCACCCTGCTCCTCTCCACCTCCGCACCGGGCCACTCCTCCTGCTCGGACACTGGATGGCCAGGGGCAGCCAGGTGCTGGGGCAGAAAGTGACGTGAAACACAGGGCCTACGTGCGTGACCGCGCTGAGCACAGCACCTCACACGTGGTGCTTTCCAGTAAGTAGTGCTGAACCCAGTGACGGGCAGGTCGACCTCACAGCTTGCTGCTGATAGCGTATTGGTCCTGAGTTAAGAATAATAATACAGGGGGCTGGGGGTTTAGCTCAGTGGCACAGTGCCTGCCTGGCAAACATGAGGTTGTGAGTTTGATTCCTGGTACCGCAAAAAAACCAAACCAAACCAAACAAAACAAAAAAAATACTGATACAATGATGGCAGCTACCTTTTTATTGAGAGCTTTGATAAGTGCCTTTTATCCATTAGCTTTTGTAATCTTCCCAACAACCATTAAGAAAGAGCCTGTTACTGTCTTCAATGTAGATTCAGAATTTAGCACAAAGATGTTAAATAAGTGTTTGCAGGTCACGGAGCCAGTGAAGACCAAGAGTGTGCCCTTCCCACGGGGGCTCTCTCTGTCCTGCTCAGGGCTTCTCACCAGGGCTCACCTGGCTTCCCCTCCACTGGGGACAGGATGGGAAGGGCCTGGCTACTAAGAGCTGCCCCGCAGCAGAGCACAGAACGAGCCCGCACCCTCCCACCACCCCTGCATTTGTACGCAGTTCCTCAGATCTCAGGGATCCTCAGATCCTAGGGCCACAGTGCCCGTGTGTGCACCCCAGCGCCTGTTAGGTCACTCAGTTCCAGGCTCAGCTCTAGCCCCCGGCCCCGCCCTTCCCTCTCCCTCAGCAACCCTGCCTGGCCGGCGCCTCAGGCAGCTGGGAGCGGTTCTGGCAGCGCTTCCTGAGCAAGGTGAGACTGCAGCAGCCGACCCAGCTGAGAAGGCAGCCTCAGGCCATAGTGGCCCAACCAGTCCAACCAGAAAGTCACAGCCAAGGCAGTCTTCACCCCAAAAGGGAGCAGCCTAAGGGCAGCTTTTCAAACAAAGGTCCAGAGACCATGTGAGATCCACTCAGGGGAGACAAAAGATGAGAAAGCCAACTCCTGGACAGGCCCTTCAGCTTGCATTGGTGGCTTCCAGACCACTCGGGGCCACCATGCAGAAATGGCGTCCTGCCTGAGCAGACAGCACCGGCCGCAGGGGCCCCTTTGGCCACTCACAGGTTTGAGCACCTTCCCTCACCTGCAAGGACATCCGAGTGGGCGATGAGGTGGAGGTAGGCGCTGGGACAAGCAGGTGGGGTGCAAGGGGAGGAGGAGCTGGCTAAGAGGATCCTTGGGCCGGATGCACAGCTGCACAGGCCATGGTCAGCACCCCACTTCAAGTCTCAACCTCCTCTTTCAGCCAACAGCAAGAGCACCCTTCTCAAAAGCCTTTTCAGCCACTGCTAGGCCCAAGTCCCACCAGGCCCAAAGGCTCGACCTTCCCTCTTTAGCAACTTAACAACATGTATGCAGATGGTACCCGGCCTGCCCAGGATGGGAGCCCTGGAGGGGAGCCGAGGAGAACAAAGAGGAACAAGGGTGGTTCTCACCCCCAAGGCACCTATCACTTGGGAGACAGAGATAAGCAGAGGAACATTGTCTTCTCCTTTAAAAACTCCCTTCTGCTGCGGCCAGACTGCCCCAGTCCCATGCCCGCCCACTCACTTCACACCTCGGTTCCCTCTGCTCGCTGCCGCTCCTCTGCTCCCTTCTGCAGCAGGCCCCGGGCACAGGCAGCCCACACCGGAGGGCTGGCTTCAGCCTTCCCTGCTGGCCGGCTGGATTTCACAAGGGCCTCTCTCCTGCGATCTCCAGAAGCGAGCTCTCGTCTCCCCGTTGTACCCATCGCCATTCCCCGGCTGCTCCGGAGCACATCTTCCATGTTTAACGTGGACAACCACCATGAGACCTTTCAAGAGCCCTTCATTAAGAGGAGCAGTAATGACTGATCCTTTATACTGAAGAGTGCTTCACCAAGTACTTCTGACTATTATCTCTTTTTAGCAGTAGTTTTTTGGGGGTTTTCTGCACGTGTTTTGCTTGCCCAACTAGAAAGCTTCTGTGGGCAGGAAAACTTGGATTGCAATGTCTCCACACTGCCTGGACTGGTGCTTTGTAGAATGCTTAATTACTGCGACAGGCAAGGTCGTCTTGTCAGGAAATAGCTGTAGGCAGAGAACTGAAGGCACTGACCATCCTCCTCTGCACCAGCCCCACCCGGGAACACAGCTGTGGGAGGAAGGAACACCCACACCGGCACAAACCCAGCTGCAGGGCCACCTGCCCACCCGCCAGCCAGAAAGATGGAGGAGGGGCAGTCGGGGCCTTTGTCTACCTGCAAGATCTCCTCGCTGCTCCCCAGCAGGCGCTTCTACAAAATGTCACAGCAAGCACAGCACACGGCAGGTCACACAAAAGAGCCAGCCTAGATGACATCAGCACGAGCCAAGAATCGGAACTTGGTCTTGGCAGTGACTGTGGAGCGGCCGTACTTTCCCCTTCCACACACAGAAGGGACACCTCCATGGATCGCTGCCTAGATGGGTGGCCGGCATGGTGAAAGACTGTTTGGACGCGGCCTGATGGAGCCTCCCAAGGCGAGTACTCGGGCACGTGTTTTTCGGGGAACAGATACAAGAAGGAACATGACTTGGCCATGCCCATTTTCCTTGGCTTCTAGCTGCCCTCCCATCTCCTCAGAAACCTTTCCAAGTCACCTAAGAAAAAAGCTGCTCTGAGGCATCCACCTCTTTCCCTTAAGTTTTAGTCAATGCTGAGAACACAGCCAACATGAGGGACAGCCGCAAACCCTTCTAAGCTTTAAATAAGAAAGTACTTCGGAAGCCCACTGGGGCAAATTTAACAGGGCTGGCATGAAGAAAGGGGTTTCCTTCTTCCACAGAACCCAAGCTCCTAAGGTCTCCTCTGCGCCCTGTGGGCCGGGGCCTGGCAATCAGCAGAGAAAGAATTCCGAGAACTGTCTGCAGGTTTCCTGCCAGCACAGCCAGGGCCAGCGTGGGAGAGGGCGCTGGTGCGCACCTCGCCCAGCTCCCCGCAGAGTGGTCTGCCCAGAGGGATTCTGGGGAAGTTCCTGGCCTATCTCCCGGTCCTCTTTGGCAGGAAGAAGGCATCTAAGAAGGGAGATTACAGGGTAAAGAGACAAGAAGGGTTAGTGATTAGCGCCTGGGGCGAGGGATGCTCAGATCTATCCTGGTATTTCAGAAACAGAGGCTCCCTCATCCTCATCCACCTGCTGAGACGGTGGGACATGTGTCTCCCAGGGGAGGCTGACTCCCCAGACTCTGGGAAGGTGCCTTCAAAGCATCTGCAATAAGGGGGAGCAAAGCTCTCGGAGGGGAAGGACAGGTCACCCCTGGGACTTAGGATGTGGCCGGAAACCAGAGCGCACAGGAGTGCTCTTCAGGAACAGGCCAGGGCCCCAGGCAGCCCATAGCTCTCTTCGAAGAGCTCGGCAGTTCCAGGCACCAGTCAAAAATAGTCACTGCCAGTTTCAGAAAGTGGTAACCTGTTGACCTTTGTCCCCGAGCCTACAACCTGTCCGCATCCTCCATCTGGTCCCTCCGCCACTCCCCGGCTCCCTCCCGCGCCTTTCCCCAACACCTGTCTCCTCCCGGAGCCCTCCCCAGGGGCGCACAGCCCTCTCCTGCCCAAAGCTGGGCGCCTATGTCCCCCTCTCTGCCTGCAGCGTGTGTCACAAGGCTCTGCTCCTCCGCATCGTCCCCTCTCTTGGCAAGGAGCGTGTGCTGAGGGGCCGCGGGGAGAGGCCTCCTCCCGGGAAGCCGAGAGCTGGAGCCCTCCGGGGCCGAGGGGCTTCCAGGAGAGCGGTGGATGGGGGCCCCCCAGGTGCGGGACCACAGGAGGCTGCCCCGCCGCTGGCCGAGGCGGACCGATCAGGCTTCCCTCGGGCGGGGGTCTTTCAGGACCCAGGAGAGAGAGTGGCTCGGAGGGGGGCTCACAGATCTGCTCCCCGAACAGGCGACCCCCCCACGGCTCCTCCTGGACGCTCCAGGCCTTGCCCCTTCACCGCGCCCGACCTGCCCCGGCCTCCTCGGGCTCCCCAGACAGACGCCCCGCCGCCTGCGTCCCCGCGGCACCGCCACCTCCTGGCGGGCTCGCCGTCTTCCCGGGGTCCCACCTCGTGGCGGACCCTCAGCCGGCGCCCTGGAAACGCCCTCCGCGTGCGGCTGCCCTGGGTCACCCCGAGCCGGGGCCCCGACGCCGCCGCGCCTCGCCTGCCTCCCCGCCCCGTGCCCCGGCCGGACCCGCGCCCTCACCGATGGTGGAGATGTGCGAGGAGTGGAACTCGTTGTCGGTGAAGCGGCACAGCAGGCAGGTCTTGCCCACCCCGGAGTCCCCGATCAGCAGCAGCCGGAACAGCACGTCGTACTGCTTCGCCATGGCTGGGCCCGCGGGGCCGGGTGCGGGCGGCGCGCGCTCAGCCCCGC
>NW_004955466.1:4950207-4958197 GCF_000276665.1 Chinchilla lanigera | reverse complement strand
CGCGCAGCCGCCCTCCCCTCCCCGCGCTTGTCCGCGAAGCCCACCCTCCGCAGCGCACGCCGGCCTCGTAACTCCGCCCCACCTGGGCCCGGGCCCGCGCGGTCCTCACCTGCGCCCACCCCGCCTTGCCAGGCCGGGGTGAAGATCTGAATTGCAGCCGCCACCGCCGCGGCGCCCCTCGCTTGCGAGAATCCCCCCGCGCGGCCGTCGGCCTCCCCGTAGCGCCGGGAGTGCTGACGCCCACCCCGGCCCCATTTTTGCTGATCTCGTTCACCCGCGTGAAAAGATAGATGACCGTGAAAACATTTTCAAAGGCGAAATCGTTCAGAGCAGTCTGGGGCGGGGGTCTGCTTTGGATCCGAGTTGTTAGGGTTGGTTCTTGGGATGCCAGTGCGCTATTCCCAGCTACTTACCATTTCTGATGTGGGGCGCACACCAGCGGCACAGGAATGAATGGGCCTCCCTAGAGACCCAGTTTGCTGCCGCGGGATGTGTCGGCCCTGGAGAGAGGAGGAAATACTCTCTGGAGCTGAGAAGATTCCCCATTCCCTAGCACAAGCGTTGGGGAGAGCAAGTCTTCCCACTGGATCTTTAAAAAGCAATGAAGTGTATGTGTGTGTGTGTTTCTGTCTTTCTGTCTTGCAGGCTGGATATTAGATGGAAAAAGTTTTTATTTTTCAGGAGCAGGTCAAGGAAAGTAGTGAGTCCATTTGCTTGACTTAAAGAGCAAAGTATCTAAATTTATGTTAAAGAGGAGGAAAACCCTGGACCTGATAGTTACTTTGCTTATACACAGAAGCTGAAGAAGCTGATCCTGGGGTTCCACCAAGACTTTGCACTGGGCTTATGTGGGGTCTCAGGCGCAGGCTGGGGCTCTGAGTTAGGCTCTCGCGGGATTGTCCTGGATCCACTGCTTGACAGTTGTGCGACCTTGAGCTCACTACCAAATCCTCTGAGCCTCAGCTTCCTCATCTCTCCCTCTCTCCCTCTCTCCCTCTCTCCCTCTCTCCCTCCCTCCCTCTTTTCTTTCCTTCCCTCCCTCCCTCTCTCTCTCCCTCTCTCCCTCTCTCCCTCCCTCCCTCCCTCCCTCCCTCCCTCCCTCCCTCTCTCTCTCTCTCTCTCTCTCTCTCTCTCTATATATATATGTAAATTTTTTTTGTCATTTTGAGACAGGGTCTCGCTATGCAGTTCAGGCTGGCCTTGAGCTCACTTTGTAGCCCAGGCTGGTCCCGAACTCGCAACGATCCTCCTGCCTCAGCCTCCCAAGTGCTGGGATTACAGGCGTGCACCACCACTCCTGGCTCAAAATAGAGATATTTAAACCAGCCTGTAATCCTAGCATTCTGGGAAGCTGAAGTGGGAGGCTAGCAAGTTCAAGCCCAGCCTGGGTAACTTAGCAACGAAGTGAGACACTGTCTCAATATGAAAAATAAAAAAGATCTGGGAATGTAGTTGTCTATGAAGGCCCTGGGTACAGTTAGTTGCCAGTACTACAGAGGGAAAAAAGATATTTAAGGAAACAACCTTAAAGGTTGTTGGAAAGATGAAAGAAGATAATATGTGGAGAGGACTTTAGCATATCACTTTATTTTCGACAGCTAAGTTAGGGGGAAATATTGTAGGCAATCAGACAGGACTGCACCCTCGGGAGAGTCAGTGCAGAAGGTGAGAACACATCCCAACTTGGCTGGAGGCGCATCTGTCCAAGGCCAGGCCTCAGGATAAAGACAAAATGACCAGGCCTACGTGTCTCCCCAAGGGATAAGCAGTAAACTAAAGATTATACTATAATTAGTATCACCTGGCCCAATAAAGTCTAGATAGACATCAGCTACCCAGGTGGGTGACCAGGACCTCCCTTAAAAGGTTCTTGTCTCCATGTTCACTGCTTCCCCATTGGATCAGTATTACCTAAGTGGCTGTACTTGTAATCTTGTTGGTTCATCATAGTTTTGACCCACCTTGTGATTTTGCTCTATAAAACTTCCTCTGCGAAGTGGGGTCTGCAGCAACCTACTTTCAGGTCCCCTCCTGTCTCTCAGGAGCTGCCTCTCTCAAGAAATGTTTCCTGCTCTTAACCTCCCTTGTTCCTGAAAATTCATTCTTCGATTTCGGGGAAACTCACGCTCAGCGTGTCTGACATGTGCAGGTTGGGAGCCGTATGATTTCCCCTGTATCAGCCTGACGCTGTACTCAATAAATGCGAGGTACAGAAAACACCCTCTAATGTTTCCACTCTGCGTACCTGGGCTGCAAGAATATCCCGCAGATGAACCTTCGAAGGTTTTCTAAACTGAGACCCAACCTGCTATGATGCTTCCTCCCATCCACCACTGCATAAAGTAGAGGACCCAGCGTAACCCCCTGACCCCAAAGGATCAACACTGTATCGACAAGTGTGCTTTGCAGGTTTCACGTTGGGGACAATAGTGGCTAACGGGAGAAGCCAGTGGACATTTTCTAAAGTTGCAGCCCTTGCCCACATTCTTCTGTGCCCCATAGTTATGAAGTCCATCAAGTGTGTTTACTGTACAAAACATTCCAGGTCAAGGGGTGATCAGCCTCTGGAATAGGAAGCCTTTTGCAACGCAAGACGGCCCAGGAACCGCAGACTCAAAGCCCATCCTAAGAACAGCAGGCCCTTAACTTCCACATTGCCTTGAACACCTAGAAATCCTTACCCTGTAGAAAAGCTCCTTTTGGTATTTCAGAGCCAATGGCCCCTTTCAGGTCTTTATCTTAAATAAAGCGCGTCCTTGCTACAAGTTTTCTTTCTCTCTTCCCTTATTTCTTACGGTACGTCTGTCGGAGCAAGAAAAAAGAATCAAACTTAGGTAGATTCCTCAGCCCAAGAGGGAGCTTAACTTTGATAGAAATGGCTTTCCCTGGGCAAGACAGAAAAGGAAATGAGGAATTCCCTGAATAAATCCAGAGGGAAAATGCACATACTCATTTAAAATGAAGAGCCCGGTGTGGTGATACGTGCCTGTGATCCCAGCACTGGGGAGGCTGAGACAGGAGGATTGCTGCAAGTTGGAGGCCAATCTGGGCTATAAAGTGAGTTCAAGGCCAGCCTGGACTACATAGTGAGACTCTGTCTCGAAAACAAACAAACCAAGAGGTTGGGGGATGGAACAGAAGTGCAAGGTTCAGGTATTCATTCTTAACCCGATTTAGCCCCTTTCGGAGCCATCAGAGATCTTCACCCTAGATTAGCTCTCTACCCCATTTCCTCCATCTCTCTCTGTGTGTTCTGTGATTGAGGGGCTAATTTTGTTGCTGTTTTGTGTGGTACTAGGGATTGAAGGCCTTCACCCTGAGCTATATCCTCAGCCCTTTTATAATTTTTTATTTTGAGACAGGGTCTCACCAAGTCACTAGATTACCCAGGCTAGGCTTGAATATGCCATCCTCCTGCCTCAGCCTCCCAGAGTTCAGGGATTATAGGTACCACCATGTTCAGGTAAGATTTAGGGACAATGTTAGCAAAAGAACTACCTAGACGACAGGGTCTTTGTAAATGAAATACCCAATTCCATCTCCTTTCTCCAGTCACTAAATGGGACATCTTGACATCCTCCGCAGCTGTGGTCAACTTGAACTGGGCCAAATTTCAGCTGAGCTGAGGGACATCTGAGGAGCTGTTGTTGAATGTCTTTCCCATGAGTAATCAGTCTCTCAATTGTGCCAATACCTTCCAGGGAGAGGAGTCCTGCTGCCCACCCCGCCCCCACTCCAGTCACACTGAGCATGCTCCCTCCAAGGACACCACTGTGGGATCTGCCATAGCAACGGCGGAACCTGGAGATGCTCGGAAAGGCAGCCCACTCACACCAAGGCGGCACAGCTGGCCGCGGGCTCCTCAGCCGAGCTCACTGCCATTTCCAGAGTGTCCATCCCTGCGTGACAGTGACGTGTGCACCTTGCAGGAGGATTCCCATCTTATCTGGACACAGAAGAAATGGAACAGCACTGCCCACCTCACCTCGGAATGTCCTCCTTTCACATCCTTTTTCCTTCCCATCCCATAAACAGAGAACAGGGCAGACTCCGAAATGATAGCCGAAGAAGGCAACGTGTCAGAAACGCATGCAACTCAGACTGGGAGCCAGAGGAGGTAATTCTGATAGTAATTCACGTTAATACAAATGACCCATGACACCACCTCAGGGTGTCCTGATGACCCCTCAGGACTGTCTCGGTTTGCCATGGCTGCTATAGCGAAGTGCCGCTTTGGAGACCACTACAGAGTGGCTCTGAGCTGGATTTAATATTAACCAACTGGCTTTCTGTGTTTACTTGTGAGCTATTTGAAGCTTAGGCACCTTGTCTAAACATAGGCAGTGGGGGCTGGGGATTTAGCTCAGTGGAAAAGCGCCTGCCTGGCAAGCGCAAGATCATGAGTTTGATTCCTGGTACTGGAAAAAAAAACAAATAAAGATAGGCAGTGGACTCATAGTAAGTAAACCTCTGTGAGTCCCTGGTCACCCTGAGGCCTGTCTTGGCCTGTGAAGCTGGGACGCCTCAAAGGACAAGATAAGGCCCCAGCTGAGGACATCTGGCTCCAACCCCAATTAACTACAAGGACACTGCCGCTGCAGGCTCCACACTCCTACAATAAATACCAACCTAAAGATAAGGTAGTTCTCCTGATTGACATAATTTACTACTTAAAAATTCTCCCAAGGTCCTGTTAGATTCCTGCGTTTTCTTGGGTATCCTCCTCCTTGGTTTGAAAACCAAATAAATACGGGTTGCCCAGAGAAGCCGTGGTCTAAACTAAGAGAATACTGAAGCTGTGAGAGAGTGAGACCCTTCTGGAGCCCTGAAATCGTTTCAACTGTCTCCTTTATTTAAGCCTTTGCCATCCACTCACTTGGGAGATTGCGGGCCTGATCAGCCTGCAATAACTGAGGGTTATTTAACCTGATAGTGCCACAGTCTGGATGGCCTAACAAGAGATATTCATTTCCTAAGTTTAGAGGTTAGATACCAGGTGTGGTGGCGCACACCTGTAATCCCAGCACTTAGGAGGCTGAGGCAGGAGGATCGTTGTGAGTTAGAGACCAGCCGGGGCTACAAACTACTCAAGGCTGGGCTGAACTGCATAGTGAGACCCTGTCTCACCAAGACAAAAAAAATGGAAGCAGCAGCAGCTGAGCTTGGGGTGTTGGCAGGGTTAATTTTTTCTGAGGGCCCTCAGGTGGCCCTCAGAAAGTAGCTTGTAGATGGCTGTCTTCATGTCCACAGGCGCTTCCCTCTGTGGACTTCTATGTCCTGATCTCTTATTTATTTTTTTTAATTAATTTTTTCTTGAGACAGAATCTTGCTACGTAGTTCAGGCTGTCCTTGAACTCACTATGTAGTCTAAGCTGGCCTCAAGCTCATGGTAGTTCTCCTGCCTCAGCCTCCCATGTGCTAGAATTACAGGTGTGCACCACCACTTGCAGCTTGATTTCCTCTTGAATAAGGACACTAGCCATGTGGATTAGGACTTTGTTTTATCTCAGTTACCTCCTTCAAGAACCTTTCTCCAGAAATGGTAAACCAAGAAATCAAAAAAGAGGTTAAAATAAAGCGAAGCTGGGCCCACCCCAGGGCCCAGCTCGAGGCAAGGGGGCTTGAGCTCTTGGCAAGTGCAGTGATTACAAACTGTCTTGAGTGAGGGTGGACGTAGGTCATGCATACTGGAATATCCAGATCAAGAGACAAAATTGGTCACTCCAGTGTTTCCCAAACTTCACAAGACGTTGTTAGAACACAGAAAATTGTTCCCCCTGGTGGATTCAGTCCCCAGCAGGATGTCTGCGATGAGCTCTTCCTCCTGCTGGTAAAACTCTAAGGCTTTTTTCCCCCATTCTGCAGTCATTTTGACTTTTATTTTTATCAAAATACAGTCATATTCCGAGCTACTGTTCCAGGGAAGTAACTCCTGCTCTGTTAGATGTGCCGAGTTTGAGTCTCATAATGCCAGAAATGGACTCTAGGACAAAGGAGGTAAAGGGTAGGAAGGTTTTATCAACAGAAAGCTCCTGAGAGGCAGGAGGAGTCCAGAAATTGGGTTGCCGCTGAGCCTCTTCGTCTAGGTTTTATATATATATATATGTATATATACACAGTAAAATCACATCACAGGTTACCTGAGGTCAAACTACAATCAACCTACAGGATTAGAAGTATAGTTACTTAGCTAATATTGATCTAACAGAAAAACAAGCTATGTGATAAGAGTACATAGCATAGAGAAGGTGGAAGGGATTTCTGCAAGGGAAGGAGGGAGGATCAGAGCTTTGGGTCAGCTGCCTGAGTGTTACATTGTTTCTACCTGTTTGTTACATTGTTCAGGCTTTAGGGACTAGCCGGGCTGGGTGCAGTAGCTCTGGCCTGGCCCTTATCTCCGGGAGGCTCCTCATTCTGTCTCCAGCTTCGGCCCAACTTTGTACCAGCTGAGCCTGGCCTGGTTGGCCTCGTCTTTGCTCTGACCCCGCCTTGGGTCTGTTCCCTTCCTCCTGTCTATGAGCCTCTACCTAACGTAGCCGTCTGCAGTAGTACTAGGGGTTAGGGCTTCAACATGAATGTTGAGGGAACACAATTCAGCCTATCACAACCCGGAACCAGGAGCCTCATCAGATTTCTTGCGCACAGGTAGTTTTTAGCAGTGAATTCATTCATGCACAGCAGGAAAGGAAAGCTGTGGTGTCTGTCGTGCACTTTCCTGGCAGGGGGTCTAGATGTGGACTGTCTGGGATTTTGTAATGGGAAAGTCTCAGAAGAGAGATCCTTCCCTTTATGAGACTAGAGCTGAGAGACCGGACTAGCACCCACCAACCACACACTGTATGTCATCCTCAACTTTCACTCAAACTGCGTTTGGGGTGGCAAGACATAACCTGCAGGCAGGAATGTATCGATGAAGGCAATCCTGGTTGCTGTAACAGACAAAGTTCTCAGCCTTGGGGGCTCACACCATGAAGGTTTATTTCACTCTCCTGGGGCGTCAAGGTGGGACAGGGAGGGTGGCTCGGACCCACAAGGTCCCTTAGGCACCCAGAATGCAGAAGCTCTGATATCTTCCACAAGGGACCTCCATTGGGCTGTACTTAAAAGCAAGACTCTGCTCTTTGTAGATCTGCCTTGTAATAGGGTCAAGAAAAGCAGCCATCAAAGACGGGAAATGCCACCCTCCCCATCCCTCACCCAGCAAGACTGTAGGCTTCCTTTCTCACACAGAACCATACACCCGGGAAGGAAGAACTGTCGACAGGAGAGGAGAGACCCCGTGACCCTAAATTAGCAGGCCTCAGAAAGGCTGTTTGAAAGGAGTGTTAATGCATTTGAAAGAGGTCCTGACATCTGTCTACAAAAATAATTTGCAATCTACAAAAGGGTAACATTTTTCCGGTGGAGTAAAACACCAAAGGACCTCTTCGTTAATTGAGATTTTTAACGTTTTGAATATGAGCTATGAGGTGAAGGGCTGCCCTAGGCCTTGGCATGCAGCTGACAGAGAGTAAGAGGGGGACAAGCACGGAGGAGAGGGCGCTTCAGGGCTGGCCCTGCTGAGGCGGGCACCCTCCTTCCAGTTCCGATGGTCTAAGTGATTGCCTGCCTGCAGTGCTCCCCTGTGGAAGAGGAACAAGACTCTCAGAACAGTGTTTCTGCCACATACAAAGAAGCCTCGGGCAGGGATATAGCTCAGTGACGCAAGCGCAAGGTCCTGAGTTCTATTCCTGGTACCAAAGGAAAAAAAGCCTTACGTGGCTCCCAGCTCTAGCTATGCTCAGCGTCACTTGTGGAGCTTTAAAACAGTGCCTGTGCCCAGGCTCCACCCCAGAGATTCTGCTCCAGCAGGGTGGGCTGGTGCCTGCTAGGGTCTGTAATCTTTAAAGGTCTCAGGTGACCCTGAAGCGAAGCCTGGCTCCAGAGCCACCAGGCTGCTCTTCAGTGTACACTTTTGGCATTGCCTCTCAGCAGGTTTAGAAGCCATTCC
>NW_004955466.1:4945396-4949607 GCF_000276665.1 Chinchilla lanigera | reverse complement strand
CTTCCTCATCCAACTCAGAGGCCGACCATCAGAAGCCAATCCTGTCGTTTCTTGCACATTTGTATATCTTGTGCTATATCTGTTTCTCTAGTAAACCCTGACTGATACACCAGGCAAGCTCTCTAGCACTGAGCTACACCCGCAGCCCCTTCCCAGGTTTTTCAGTGTCAGCAGTGTTATTCAGCTGGCCACAGTTTCATATTTGCTGGTAACAGATTATCACCACCCTAAACCCAAAATAGGCCTGAGAGCAAATGCTTTCATACAGGTTGTCAGTATTAGCGCATAGTGACTAGTGACATATAATGTGACTTATTTCATATCAATGTAACAAAATAAAATGACCCAGTATGTTAAGTTGGTCATTTGTTGATATCTGAAAAGCTCACACACTGTTTTCTGTGCCATACAATTAGAAAACTATTCTTTTTTATTAGAAACTTTATATTTCCTTTTGTGTACTAACAGAAATATGAATAGAAGTAGAATCTCACAATTTTTAAATTCTGCTGGGTGTGGTGATGCACACCTGTAATCCCAGCACTCGGGAGGCTGAGGCAGGAGAATCGCCATGAGTTCAAGGCCAGCCTGGGCTACATAATGAGTTCAAGGCCAGTTTGAACTCTATAGAGGGACTCAGTTTCAAAAAAATTCTACATTCTAATGTAATCAATTAGAAATTATTACTGGGCTGGAGATGTAGCAGAGTAGTAGAGCACTTGCCTATTATGCCCGAGGCTGTGGATTTCATCCCTAGCACTACAAAAGAAAAATTAAAATTAAAAAATTTTAAATTAAAATTATTATAGGAGAATATTTACTGCACTGAAAAACTTGGTAAACAAAAATGTTACATATTAAAAGGCCATTTTATTAAATAGATTAGGATTAACTCTTATTCCACTGCATCTTGTATATGTATTATGGCCTATTTTTCTTTATATTTTTCACATATTTGTTTACAACAAACTTGATTTTTTTTTATTTTATTTTTTGTCTTTTTGAGACAGGGTTTCACTGTGCAGTTAAGGCCGGCCATGAGCTCACTTTGTAGCCTAAGCTGGTCTCAAACTCTCAATGAACCTCCTGCCTCAGCCTCCCAAGTGTGGGGATTACAGGTGTGCGCCACCACGCCTGGCTTACAATGAACTTGATAATAAATGATATAATCACTTTCTGTATTTATTAGTGAAGGCTAAGGCTGGTATTATGTTTGTTGTTATTATCTTCTGCAGTATGTTATGCAAGTCAAGCTCTCACATATTCATTACAATGGCTGGAAATTATTCCATCCTTAACTTTTTCAGTGTCTGCTTTGTGCCAGGCACTATAGCAATGGACAATACATACAAAAATCTTGCTTTGTAGGTATTACTGTTTAGAAGGGGAAAGACCACCGGAAAACAGGATAAATACATATAATTGTGGCTGGGCTGTAGCTCAGTGATGCGGCCCTTGCCTAGCACATGCGAGGCCCTGGTTCAATCCCCAGAAGTGCAACCAAAATGAAAGAGAAAGTAAGTGAGATGGAGAAAAATAAAGCAGAAGAGGATAGAGCATCCCTGGAGGGAGAAAGCACTTCCCGTGTATGTGGGGAGGTCAGGAAAGACCTTAAGGGAAGGGAATTTGAGTTAGGATAAAGGATTTGAGTAAAAAACTACAAGAAGTGCAGAGCGTGGGAGGGCAGAGCATTGGAGGGAAAGGGAATAGCAAACGCTCTGAGGCTGCAGCATGCTGAGGTGTGCAAGACCAGGGGTGTGTGTGTGTGTGTGTGTGCGCATCCACGTGCATGTGCTGGTGAGGCATGGGTGGGCAGAGTGTACAAGTAGGGGGACGATAAGAGGCCAGAGGAGTGTCTGGGCCACCGAAGAGTCAGAGTGAGATGGAAAGAAGGGTTGACTTTGGTTATGATCAAAGGGGATCAATCCGGTTTCTATTTTATCTTAGGCCCTTTGGGCTGCTGTAACAATACCATGAACAAGTAGGTTATAAACACCATTCTAGCCAGGCGTGGTGGCTCACGCCTATAATCCCAGCACTCAGGAGGCTGAGGCAGGAGGATCGTTGTGAGATCCAGACCAGCCTGGGCTACAAAGTGAGCTCAAGGCCAGCCTGAACTGCATAGCGAGACCCTGTCTCAAAAAGACAAAAACAAAACAAAACAGAACAACCACTACACACCATTCTAGAGGCTAAGAAATCTGAAATGAAGGTGCCTGTGGGTTTTGTGTCTGGAGTGGGTCTGCTTCCTGGTTCACAGATGGCATCTTCTCTCTGTGTCCTCATGTAAAAGAACAGAGGTGAGAGAACTCTCTGTGATCTCTTAGAAGGGCACTGAAGCTGGGCGTGGCGGGGCACACCAGGCACCCAGGAGGTAACAAGAGGATCGCTGTGTGAGGCCAGCCTGTACTATATAGTGAGTTCAAGGTCATCCTGAACTACACAGAGATCCTCTCTCAGAAAAACAAACAAAAAAGGGTAAAAGGGCACTGATCGCACTCATGGGACCCCACCCTTATAACCTCTTCCACCTTCATGTTAAGGATGAGGTTTTAACAAATGAATTTGGTGGTAACACCAACACTGAGTCTCTGGCAATCAGTCTTTGAGTATGGGGGACAAGAGTGCAAACAGGACCATGGTTAGATTAGTGTAAGAATCCAATAACTGGGGCTGGGGATTTAGCTCAGCAGCAAAGCGCCTGCCTGGCAAGCGCAAGGTCGTGAGTTCGGTTCCCGGTACCAGAGAAAAACCAAAACCAAAAAAAAAAAAAAAAAAGAATCCAATAACTGATAATGGGGGCTTGGACCAGGACGCAGCAGTGGAATTGCTAGGCAGCGCTCAGATGCTGACATACGCAGAGTAAGAGAAAGGGAGGCACTGATAACAGCCCTGTGGTACAGGATGTGGAGTCACTAGAAGGACGGAGTTACCGTAACTGAGCCGGGGAGGACTTTGAGCGCAGTCTTAAAGGGAAGCCAGCGGCCCTGTAGTGGGTATGTTAAATTTGAGATGCCTATTAGTTATCCCAGTGGAAATAAAAATAGGCATGAGATATGAACTCTGCAGTTTGGAGATACAAATTAGAGCGTTTTCAGCTCGCTGGGGATATTTAAAACGCTGGCACTGCCTGAGCTCACAGGCCAGTGAGTGTGGACAGAGAGACAGCCGCGCACCGCATCCTGCGGCGTTCCAAGGACAAGGCGCCAGAGGAAAACCAGCATCAGGCCTTATAGGAAGAAAGCGCTCAGGAAGGAGTGAGCCGTGCAAGCTTTGCTGGGAAATCAAGCAGGAAGACTTGAGATGCGCACGGTGCAAGGGCCTTGGGTTTAGCAGTATGAGCTTAACGAACTTGATTGGGAAGCCAGCGGAGTATGGGCTCCAGAGAGAGCTGCAGAGGAGCAGCAGACATTTGCAGGGGTGACTTGAGGACATCTGCTCCAAAAGCAAGTGAGCAACGTGGAGGTAGCCGGAGGAGTGGAATCGAGGGTTAAAATGCACTCCCTGCCCCCCGCCCCGCCCATACTGGGCTCTGTGTCACACACCTGCAGTCAGTCCCCAGCTTCTCCGGAGGCTGGAGCAGGAGGAGCTCTGGAGCCCCGAACTTGAGGCAGCCTGGGTAACAGAGTGAGACCCCCTCCCCCTAAAAGAAAAATCCCGCCCCAGAATGGAGAAACAGCACGTTTGGACTTTGGGTGGGGCATTAGGCGAGCCGGAGGGGCTGGGCCTAGGCAGGGGCTGGGGCAGTTATTCCTTTGAAGGGGAACGAAAAGAACAAGGGCCTGGGAGTCGGGGCATAGACGGTGACGTGAGAGTAGGTGGGGAGGGAGTTAATTACCTAGCAGGAGGACAGATGAGCTCCTTCCATCTTCCAAATGTTCCAGTTTGTATTGCTACATAGCTTTACAAGATATTAAAAAACACGTTCCATTCCTGCATGGGGCCTGCGTGAGCGATCAGAGAACGGTCTCAGAGCGGGCTCCCTGCGTTTGCTATAGGGGCAGAAGCGACCTCTAGTGGTCCATTTAGACCACTAAGTTTGTCCTTGCTTTCGTGCTACTGGAAGTACAAACTAGCACTGCCCACATTTTATATTATTTTTAAAGGGATACATTTCACAGTTTCATTTAGAAAAATAATATCAGGCATTTGAGTAAAACAGATCCAAGCCATCTGCAGTCTAAGCTGGAGCTGCTATTAATTCTCATTAC
>NW_004955466.1:4939444-4945296 GCF_000276665.1 Chinchilla lanigera | reverse complement strand
AACAACCACTACACACCATTCTAGAGGCTAAGAAATCTGAAATGAAGGTGCCTGTGGGTTTTGTGTCTGGAGTGGGTCTGCTTCCTGGTTCACAGATGGCATCTTCTCTCTGTGTCCTCATGTAAAAGAACAGAGGTGAGAGAACTCTCTGTGATCTCTTAGAAGGGCACTGAAGCTGGGCGTGGCGGGGCACACCAGGCACCCAGGAGGTAACAAGAGGATCGCTGTGTGAGGCCAGCCTGTACTATATAGTGAGTTCAAGGTCATCCTGAACTACACAGAGATCCTCTCTCAGAAAAACAAACAAAAAAGGGTAAAAGGGCACTGATCGCACTCATGGGACCCCACCCTTATAACCTCTTCCACCTTCATGTTAAGGATGAGGTTTTAACAAATGAATTTGGTGGTAACACCAACACTGAGTCTCTGGCAATCAGTCTTTGAGTATGGGGGACAAGAGTGCAAACAGGACCATGGTTAGATTAGTGTAAGAATCCAATAACTGGGGCTGGGGATTTAGCTCAGCAGCAAAGCGCCTGCCTGGCAAGCGCAAGGTCGTGAGTTCGG
The DNA here is from genome assembly GCF_000276665.1 of Chinchilla lanigera. Taxonomy (NCBI): domain Eukaryota; kingdom Metazoa; phylum Chordata; class Mammalia; order Rodentia; family Chinchillidae; genus Chinchilla; species Chinchilla lanigera. The sequence continues at coordinate 4,944,729 of NW_004955466.1, read as the reverse complement.
TTCCCGGTACCAGAGAAAAACCAAAACCAAAAAAAAAAAAAAAAAGAATCCAATAACTGATAATGGGGGCTTGGACCAGGACGCAGCAGTGGAATTGCTAGGCAGCGCTCAGATGCTGACATACGCAGAGTAAGAGAAAGGGAGGCACTGATAACAGCCCTGTGGTACAGGATGTGGAGTCACTAGAAGGACGGAGTTACCGTAACTGAGCCGGGGAGGACTTTGAGCGCAGTCTTAAAGGGAAGCCAGCGGCCCTGTAGTGGGTATGTTAAATTTGAGATGCCTATTAGTTATCCCAGTGGAAATAAAAATAGGCATGAGATATGAACTCTGCAGTTTGGAGATACAAATTAGAGCGTTTTCAGCTCGCTGGGGATATTTAAAACGCTGGCACTGCCTGAGCTCACAGGCCAGTGAGTGTGGACAGAGAGACAGCCGCGCACCGCATCCTGCGGCGTTCCAAGGACAAGGCGCCAGAGGAAAACCAGCATCAGGCCTTATAGGAAGAAAGCGCTCAGGAAGGAGTGAGCCGTGCAAGCTTTGCTGGGAAATCAAGCAGGAAGACTTGAGATGCGCACGGTGCAAGGGCCTTGGGTTTAGCAGTATGAGCTTAACGAACTTGATTGGGAAGCCAGCGGAGTATGGGCTCCAGAGAGAGCTGCAGAGGAGCAGCAGACATTTGCAGGGGTGACTTGAGGACATCTGCTCCAAAAGCAAGTGAGCAACGTGGAGGTAGCCGGAGGAGTGGAATCGAGGGTTAAAATGCACTCCCTGCCCCCCGCCCCGCCCATACTGGGCTCTGTGTCACACACCTGCAGTCAGTCCCCAGCTTCTCCGGAGGCTGGAGCAGGAGGAGCTCTGGAGCCCCGAACTTGAGGCAGCCTGGGTAACAGAGTGAGACCCCCTCCCCCTAAAAGAAAAATCCCGCCCCAGAATGGAGAAACAGCACGTTTGGACTTTGGGTGGGGCATTAGGCGAGCCGGAGGGGCTGGGCCTAGGCAGGGGCTGGGGCAGTTATTCCTTTGAAGGGGAACGAAAAGAACAAGGGCCTGGGAGTCGGGGCATAGACGGTGACGTGAGAGTAGGTGGGGAGGGAGTTAATTACCTAGCAGGAGGACAGATGAGCTCCTTCCATCTTCCAAATGTTCCAGTTTGTATTGCTACATAGCTTTACAAGATATTAAAAAACACGTTCCATTCCTGCATGGGGCCTGCGTGAGCGATCAGAGAACGGTCTCAGAGCGGGCTCCCTGCGTTTGCTATAGGGGCAGAAGCGACCTCTAGTGGTCCATTTAGACCACTAAGTTTGTCCTTGCTTTCGTGCTACTGGAAGTACAAACTAGCACTGCCCACATTTTATATTATTTTTAAAGGGATACATTTCACAGTTTCATTTAGAAAAATAATATCAGGCATTTGAGTAAAACAGATCCAAGCCATCTGCAGTCTAAGCTGGAGCTGCTATTAATTCTCATTACTAAGACTTCCCCTTCCTAGTAAATATGTCATTCTTGGCAGTGTGGCCAATATTGACGTTCCTTCTATTTCTTTAACGCTTTTTTTTTTTTTTTTGGGTACCGGAAATCGAACTCAGGACCTTTTGCTTGCCAGGCAGGCACTGTGCCACTGAACTATATTCCCAGCCCCGCTTCTGTTTCTTGAATGAGCAGTTTAATAAAGCCTTCTAGAGGAAGGACAACCGGCAGCCCACTGTTGATCCAAGGCTGAACAATCTTTTTCTTTTTGGTACCGGGAGTTGAACTCAGGACCTTGTGCTTGCCAGGCAGGCGCTTGTGCCGCTGAGCTACATCCCTGACCTGAACAATCTTCTTGATGCTTACATAGGATACTGACTGCTGATTTTTGGCTCGGTTTCACTAGATTTTTGGTCCTCAGTGGGTTACCTCTGCCTGGCTGTCCCCTCCCCTGGGTTAGTTAACTTGTGTCCTCATGGGAGTCCTTCCAGATCTTCCAGGCTACCGTAGGTCTTTGTTATGCAATCCTGTGACACTCTGGGCTTCTTTCTGCCTTGTGCCATTTTTCCCAACTGTAAGGAAACAGCCAGTACTAAAGTTATTATCTGCAGTGTTTCTTCTGGTAAATGAGACCCCCAGAGGCAGAGACTGTGACTTTCACCAGTCTCCTTAGCACTTAGCTCAGTGCCCAGCACATGATTGATACTCATTTATTGAGTGAACACTATCTTCCAGGAGATGCTCGCTGGGCTCCACTGAACATCTTTTGGGTCTCACTGCAGAGGACAGTGCATTTCAGAAATGAATTTCTATTTGCAACATACAATTTGCAACTGCTTCAAGTGCACCTGTGACATCTAACAATTTGTTACAAAATCATTGGAGCTATCATTTCAGTAGCCCAGTCCTTAGGATTGAAATGTTCAGTTTTGTTTTGGTTTGTGTCTAGATGTCTCACTGAAGCCTCATGCAATCTTGGGGTTTTTTTGGAGGTGGGTGAATACAGAGTTTGTGATTGGTTCAAGGTCCAATGCTGGGAATAAGAGTGTGAATGTTTCTGGGTGTGGTGGAGCACACCTGTAATCCCAGTACTCAGGAGGCTGAGGCAGGAGGATCGTTGTGAGTTCCAGACCAGCCTGGGCTACAAAGTGAGCTCAAGGCCAGCCTGAACTACATAGTGAGACCTGTCTCAACAAAAAAAAAAAAAAGAAAAAAAAAGCAAAGAAAGTAAAATGCTCTGTTCAGCATGGTGGTACACGCCTATAATCCCAGCACTCGGAAGGCTGAGGCAGGCTCAGATCATTGTGACTTTGAGACCAGCCTGGGCTACAAAGTGAGCTCAAGGCCAGCCTGAACTACATAGTGAGACCTGTCTCAACAAAAAAAAAAAAAAGAAAAAAAAAGCAAAGAAAGTAAAATGCTCTGAGCAGGAAGTACAGCTTGTGTCTGTCTAGAACGTCTTGTGTGTGTGTATGTGTGTGTGTGTGTGTGTGTGTGTGTGTTGAGGTGCTAGAGATCGAACCCAGGGACTCACACATACTAAGCATGCACTGTACCACAGACAACACCCCCAGCCCCTGGAACATCTTTCATTCACTTCTCTTCTCCCACAACCTACTACCCTAAATAATTTAATCTCTTGAGATTATAATTTCAGTGTAGTCCTTTTGATGTAGGTCCTAAAAAGGGTTCTCTGCTGTTGCTTTCCAAAGGTAACAGGGTTTTCCTAAAATCATTACTTCAACTTACATCTATGGGGGATACATGATGATTAAGCCCACTCGATAAAGTAAGAATTTCTTTTGCTCAGTACACATGCAGATTAACCACCAGAATTAATACAAGACACGGTACATGGATGCCTTTCTGGCATGTTCTCTCAGGTTTCCTGTTCCTTCTTGAAGTTCCTATTTTATTCTCTTGGATGACCCTCTCCTTTGGGTCTTACCTTACACGTACTCAAAGAAGCTTCTGACCCCCCAATCTAATTAGACCCCTTACCTTCTACTCATAAATTATTTTCTATCATACCATTACTGTATTATCAGTCTTCATATGTTTGTTTGTTCATTTCTTTTTTCTTTTTTTAGACAGGGTCTTTCTATGCAGTTCAGGCCGGTTTTGAATTCACTATGTAGTCAAGGGTGGCCTTGAACTTGAAGTGATCCTCTTGTCTCAGCCTCCCGAGTGCTGGCATTACAGGCATGCACCACCGTGCCCAGGTGGTTCATTTAATTCTGCCTAGTCCTCTAATGTGCAAAGTTCCCAAGGGCTCAGCCTTGCTTGCTTTGTTCATTTTTGCATTCTCAGGGCCTAGCACAATGGTGTTATGTAGGAGGTGCTCCATAAGCATTTGTTGACTGACCAAGTGACTATTTCTTTGTCTTTTTCATTTAATGCTTGTTTCTTCTACCACATTTTAGTTTCTGCTATTGCACTGTAACCCCCCAAAGGGGGGATAGGAGAAAATTTCAATACCCTTTCTCTCCATCACTGAGTAGTAAGACAGCAATTCCACTCTGTCTTGGTTACTTTTGTTGCTGAGACAAAATACCTGAAACCCAGAATTAAGGAAGGAAAGGTTTCTTTAGCTCACAGTATGTGGAGGTTTGAGGCCATAATCAGCTGGCTCCAAGGCATGGTGGCACATGGCAGAGGGCAACAGTTCAAGACGGCAGAAGACAGCAAAGCAGTAAGCAAAAGTGGGGTCAAGCCTCTTTTCCTCCCTAACATGGTAAGCAGGCCACTCCCCCCCAGGGTGGGTGTAGCACTCACACCATCTCCGTGCCCTCCTCTTGCGCAGGCTGAGGATGTTCACAAAGTGAGGACCCGGCTCCCGGCTAAGTCTTTTAGTTAACTTCTAACCTCAAGTTGACACAACGTATCAAGCATTACATGCTCCTTTGCTGAGAAGCTTCTGGCTTCCCTGGGAGGCTGTCAAGGACCCAAAGGTTTACAATAATTCTGTTAGTAAGAGCATGACTGAGGTATCAAGAGAGCTGTTGTAAATGTTTCTAAAGATACATTTATTTCGTTCTTGAGCATTTGAAACTACAAACTACTGCATTACTGTTAAGTGAGAATTAGCAGACTATTGGTTCGCGTGTGTTTAATTTGCATAACGAACCAAGACATCCTGCGCCGACGTCTCAGAAATGAAATTCAGGTGCAAGCCATCCTTCCTTGCGTTTCAGGAAGCTGAGCTCTTGCAGCAGCTCGTCTGCCCAACTGGGGGCGGCAACAAACCAGTAACTCACTCCAAGAAGTGTAGGTGGGAGGAGAGATTCGCGTTTACATTCTTTTTGACTCTACCCAGTTTCCGTAGCGCCTTAGCCCGCTCGAGTTTCAATGCGCGCTGTTGCTGGACGAAGCTGAGTCCCATATCCCGCCCGCTGCTCTTCTGATCATGACTTCTCCGAGTTCCTTCACCTACTTTTGCCCTCCATCTTCCTCCCCTGTCTGGCCAGAATCGCTGTACAGTCTGAGGCCGGAACACGCGCGGGAGCGGCTGCAGGACGACTCGGTGGAAACAGTCACGTCCAGAGAACAGGTGAGGTGGCAGGACTGGGCGAGGCGCCTGCGCGGGGGCTTCTGGGAGCGGGAGTCTCGGACGCGGGGCCGCGCGGTGCGGAGCTCCCCGGGGAACTACCACTCCCACAGTGCACTGCGGCGCCCCTGGCGCGCTCCGGGCGCCCAGGCTGGGGCTTCCCGGGGCTGAGTTTGCGGGGCCGGCGTGGGAGGCGCCGTGGTCAGCTTGGGCTCCGCGGACGGGCCGTACCCGGGTCCGCCGGGGCTCAGGGAGCGGAGAGG
>NW_004955466.1:4933066-4939279 GCF_000276665.1 Chinchilla lanigera | reverse complement strand
CCCTGCTCTGGGGGGCGGAGCGCACGCAGCGGCCGGGCTGCTTTAGGCCGTCTCGTGCCGGTTCCCCTCTGACCTGCAGGCCAGGTTGGGGCCTGCGCGTGATCGGCGCGTTGGTGTCACTTGGGGCCAGCTCTGGGTTGGACGCAGTGTTAACGGCTGGAAGTACAAAAACAGAGCAATCGCTGAGCGAGAATCCGGTTGAGGGAAGATCGGAAAGCGGGGCGCTTTGGGAAGCGCTGACGTTTGAAGTATGGATTTTGGACCGCTTGTCCTCACGAAGGCCGAGAGGCAGCGTCCAGCCTGTCGTTATGAAATGTTTGAGGGAATGAGTAGTGAACTGTAGTTTCTTTTTTTTTTTCCTTCTCATTCTGCAATTGGAATTGTTCCCAAGTTAGTTGTAGAGCTGTTTATCCATCTGTGGCGAGGAGCAGTGGTCAGATGATTATTTTCAGCACTAATAAATAAGCGTCCAGTTGCTTACTAAAATAAGATCTCTTAGTAAGATCAGTCTCCAGGCTTAACCTTGGAGGGACCTGCTTTGTCTTTCATACCTGAAGCTGGAAGCCTCTATTTAGGCACAATCAACAGCAGTCATTATACAGTTATAGCTGTAAATACAAATTTTAACAAAAACAAGGACTTCAATATATGGTCATACACAGGAGCACAGGGAGTATTTTAACTGGAGATTTACGTTTCTTGGAAACCTTTATGTTTTGAATCTAGGTCTCTAGGTTAGTTAACTCACCATTGTGTCCTACAGAAGTTTTTGACCAAAGATTGCAAAAAAGTCTGCCGTCAGTGAAAATCCGACAGGATCTTTGCAGTGTTCCCAAATGATGGATTGTTGAACTGATCCAGATCAGGCCTCTTGCTTTTGTCCTGGCCTTTGACTATGGGGTTACCTCCAGCCCCAGCCTTGGGAATTACCTTTCTCCTAGCTGCTTGAATTGACCTAGCAGATAGGGGTCTGGCTGGAATGCCAGGGGAGCAAAGGGTATCAGAGGTTGGTCTGTTAATGCAGAGACCAGGAATTGAACCCAGGGCCTTCACCCTGAGCGACATTCCCAGCCCTTCTTGAAGTTTCATTTTGAGACAGGGTCACCGAGTCACTTAAATTGCCTGGGGTTGGGCTTAAATTTGCCAGCCTCTTGCCTCAGATTTTCATGGTTAAGAAAGGCAAATAAAAGAAACCTGTTTTCAGGAGCTTTTCTAATCTGCTGTTTCCCATTTATGTATACGGCTTTTTTTTTTTTTTTTTTTTTTTTTTTTAAGAAGATTGCTGAGTTCTTGCTTGCTTCGCTGAAGCACGTACTTATATTTTGAGTAGGAATAATGAGCAATTCAAAATGGACACTATGTTCTCATCTGAAGAGGGGGAGGTCAAGGCCCATGCCGGGAAGGGTGCTGGGTCTTGATGGTTGTAGAGCATCTTTCAGAAGTGAAGCCAGCTGGGCATGGTGGTGCACGCCTGTAATCCCAGCACTCAGGAGGCTGATGCAGGAGGATGGCTATGATCTTAAGGCCAGGGAGGGCTAGTGAATTGAAGGCCAGCCTGAACTGCATAGCTATGCCCTGTCTCAAAACAAACAAACAAACAAAAAACATTGTATCTGTTATTAGTTCCTATACATTTTACATAGGAGAAGACAGAGATTTAGAGAAGTACTGGTTGGTGGGGTAGTAAGGATACATTGATCAGAAATAACAACTTGTAAGGAAGAGTTGTTCACAGAGAATACTGTTATCTTTGGCGGTGGCCACAGGACTGAACCCAGGCCTTCATGCTGAACTGCATTCCCAGGCCTTTTTTTAATTTTTATTTTGAGAGGGTCTTGCTTTATTGCCTGGCCTGGGCATGGATTTGCAATCCTCCTGCCTCAGCCTCTTAGAGTACTGGGATTACAGGTGTGTGCCACCAAACCGAGCTATCTTTTTGGTCTTGATCAAAACTTCCATTTACTCGTGGTGATTTGCTAACTATTCAGTTTTGTGCCATTGCCGTAAAAACAAATGCTCAATTCCTACCTGATTATCAGGAGGCTTTATGAAACAACTTTTGAAACAACTTTTGATAATCTTATAAACAGTGCAAAGAAGTTTGTTATGGGTCCTTCTATTCCATCGATTCATTCCTCAAATGCTTTAGTTCCTTTTATGTGCTGAGCACTGCTCTGGGTGCTTGTTATCAGTCCATGAATAAAGGAGATCAATTTGATGTTTTTAGGAAACTTGTTCCAGGTTAGAGAGGCAGTCAATTAAAAAAGGAAAAAAAAAAAATCAGGGATGGGGTGTAGCTAGGTGACAGTGTTCAGCATGCCTAAGAACCTGGGTTCGATCCATAGCACCACAAAATGGAGGGAGGGGAAGACAGACAGACAGACATGATGTAGAGAACAATAAAGCAGCGTAAAGGGATAGGGTGCTCCAGGAATGGTAGTGAGGGAAAACTGATGATGTTACGTTTGATCTGAGATCAGAGGTATGTGGGAGGCAGGTCACACCTAGATGTGATGGAAGAGTGTTCTGGGCAGAGAAAGCAGCAGATGCAAAGGTCCTGTGGCAGGAGAGTGCTTGGTGAGTGAGGAGGTTACCAAGCAGGAGAACAGGAAATGAGATCGGCTCATATAGGGCCTTATAGGCTGTGTAGTACATTATGAAAAACGCCCCCACTGAGACAGGAAGCCATTTGGCTGGAGACCTTCCATTTGCCTCCAGGATTTCCCTCACCCTTGCCCCCCCTGCTGTGTAGATGTGCCCCAGGGGGTGGACCTGCGCTGACCGCTGACCGGACTCCTCTGCTAGTGCTGCTGGTTCAGCCTGGCCCTGCAAGGATTGCTAGGAGGTGAAAAGGAGGCAGAGGAATGAGACCGCGTGTTTCTTCCCTCCTGCAGGTGGTGTGAGTTCCTGTGGGCTGAGGGGCGCCTCTCCTCTGGGGTGCCTGCTCCGTGGAGCTCCCGTCTCCCTCTCCGCTCCTGCCTTCACACCTTGCGGTTTAGGAGGGGATCCCGAGCTCCCAGCTCCGGTGCTGCACGCCCTGTGGGCTCCCACACCAACCCCCACCACTGTAAACAGTTTGCGTAGAGACTTCCTCAGTTCACCCACTTTATGCCATCTGTTTCCTGCTGGGACTCAGCCTCACGACAACGATCGGATCAGAGGATCAGAGCAGGGGAGGGACACAGCCTGACTAGCGGTGTCCCGGGCGGTCATGTTAGTCGATCGGAGTGTGGGTGCAGGGACACGAGTTAGGAGCCAGTGCCCGCCTTCCACGCTGGGCCCCGGGCTGTGGGCCGGCTGCCAGCAGCCCGCTGTGGGATTCAGGCCGGTAGGTGAATATTCTGAAGGTCTCAGAGGCAGCAGCCTTGCCAGAAACGGGTTTGCAATAGACACGACTCCTGTTTTTCTTTTAGTTTGTCCTTGACCAGAGCCCTTTGCATCCTTCCCTTGAAATGACACAGTGTCGTTAGATGACATTTGATCTAGTGACGGGGAGCAGGAGGGGGAGGAAGAATTAAGCTGCGCTGTGACAGCGGGCCGGCTCCCCACAATGAATGTAGTCCACGCGTACTGCAAGCACGTACTCAGACCAGTTTTCTAAAATTATAAAAAAGAGTTAATCGAGTGCCAATCAACTCTGGGGGAACGTAAAAGAATTGTTACTCTTGATCCCTGTTCTCCGAATTCTTTTAGAGAGAGAAACACTATCCGCAAAGCATTCTGGGTGCACTGAATTGTAAGTGCATGGTGCAGGCTGCAGAAGCAGCAGGACTTTTAGAGAATCCCAGCTGGGGCTGGGCGCAGCGGTGGAGAGCGGCAGCCAGCGTAGGGCCTGCTTATTAGGGAAGACTCAGGCCTCACGGGACAGTACCCGAACGGAGGGTGCCGTGTGGGTGCTGTAGGTGTGGCCCCCTCTGGGTGTGGCTTCCCATGCGGGGCTGCGGTCTGCTGTGATCCCTGATTCAAAAGAGGGATTAACAGGTTCCAGGAGAGAACCGCAGCCCCGGCTGTTGACGTGCTTCATGGTACGGTCTCAGAAAGACTGGTAAATGGAGGCGGAACAAGCCACTCTGTAGGATCAAGCTTTCCAGTTTCTTATGCCTCTGGTAGAAGGGAACAAACAGTACGACTTGGTTAAGTGCTCAGTAGACCACTTACGTGAATCAATTTAATTTTATTGAAGTTCAACTTATGCCCTATTGTCCGACTATAACACAGTCTCAAATATCAAATTTTCCCTATGGGAAAAGTCCAAAAAAGCTGGGTGTGGTGGTGCACACATGTAATCCTATCACTTGGGAGGCTGAGGCAGGAAGATGACTGTGAGTTTGAGGCCAGTCTAGGCTACAGAGTGAGTTCAAGGCCAACCTACACTACATAGCATGACCCCTCAAAAAGCAAAAAAAAAAAGTCCAAAAAAATTTTTTTTAAGTTGAAAATATCTGTACTTTTAGGTGTGTAGGTAAGCATACCAAATAAAATCAAATACCCACTAGCAAAATGTGCATTTAAATTTAGGTACAGAGATTAGGGATGCAGCTCAGTGCTCAAGCCTTGGCTTAGCATGCCTAAGGCACCGGCCTCAGTTCTCTGCACTCTGAAGCTAAATAAATATATCCATACTAATTTAAAGTCACATACTTACTGGGAATTAGCTCAGTGGAAGAGTAGTTGGCTAGCATGCCTGAGGTCCTGGGTTTAGTCCCCAGCACACACAAAAATAAAAAGTCACACCAGGCATACGGTACACATCCATGATTACTTGGAAGACAGAGGCAAGAGGGTAGCAGTTCACCAGCCTGTACAACTTCATGAACCCTTGTCTCAGAATTTTAAAAAAGAGCTGGCGATGTAGGCCAGTGGTAAGAGTACTTGCCCAGCATGGGTAGGGTCCTGGATTCAATCCTCAGTATTAAAAAAGGAAAGAAAATCATAGCATACTTTATAAAATAACTTTAATTTGGAAATACTGCTTTTCCTCTTACCCATAAAACATTCCACTTTAAACTTTTCACATGCATTCTCCCCCCAACTCCATCTGGTGCTAGGAATTGAACCCAACCAAGGCCTTTGCACTGAGCTACATGCCCAGCTCTTTTTTAATTTTTTATTTTGGGACAGATTCTTGCTAAGTTGCCCATCCTGGGCTCAAACTTGGTGATCTTCCTGCCTCAGCCTTCTTGCTGGGATTATAGGTGTGCACCTCCATAACCAGCTGTGTCCGATTATTTCATTCCAAGTTACAGGATTCTACTTTCATGATAGTAAAACTGTTCTTCACAATGTGTCCAGTTGGTCATAACTGTGCCTAGTTTGTGATAACCGAGATTTAATCACTGTATTATTTTTAAAAATTATTTTTAAAAGGCTGGTTTATAATAGTAATTTACACATAGATATGTGAATTCATGTCCCCAGGAATAATTACTAAATCTGTGTTTAATTTGCCCTTTTTCACTAATACTGTTAGCCAAAGCAGTCAGAACTAGACCTTGAGCAGAGGTGGGTTTAGGGCTACTGTGTCAACCCCATCTGAAACTTTGTGTTCCAAATTAAAGGAATTGAAAAAATTCACCACAGCAATAGATACTTTGTAAGTACTTGATTGTAAAGTGACTTTTTTTTTCCTTCCTGAGGGATAGTTACCTGTTTAAAGGAAGACTGCAGGCAAGGAATATAGCTCAGGCCCTCAGTTAGATCCCTAGCACCGCAAACAAAACAAAACAGAGAAAAGGAAGAATCTTGTTTTGCGTTTGTCATATTAATGATTCTTTTACCACAGTTTAAGCGAAAGGAATCAGTTTCAGGTAGAGAATCTGCTTTCTGCAGGGTCCTCCTCTGGGGAGAGGGGAGCTGCAGGAGGAAAGGAAGCGATAGGCCTTCTGTAAAGTCAGGGTGCGAGGAGACTGGCGTGAGACAGGACGCAGTGAAAACACCAACTGCATTTGCTGGCTTTTACCACGCACTAGTGAACGGAAATGTTCTGTGCTTCTTGCTCAGATTTCTAGAAAAAGATCCATGAGGCATCTTTTTAACAGAGCTTCTGGCAGTGTAGGCAGCTGGCTGCATCTTTACTGAAATGTTGCCAGGGCACCTAAGTCTTGGAGAGACCATGCAGTCACTTCATCTCTGACTCCAAGGGTCTAGCACAATCTCTCTACTGTTGAAAAGCACAAATTAATACACATAGTAGCATACATTGTATATATATAT
>NW_004955466.1:4930042-4931086 GCF_000276665.1 Chinchilla lanigera | reverse complement strand
ATAGTAAAACCCTGTCTCAAAAAGACAAAAAACAAACAAACAAACAACAAAAAAAAAAAAACAAAAAAAAACCAACAGTTAAAATCGTGACTCAAACTTATAAAAATGAACTTATGTTGGAAAATGTTATTTCATTCCTGTTAAAGGAACCAGGCAGATGTCACGACCAGCTCACACAAAAAGTCAGCACAAATGTGCTCAGAATGAAGCAGCTGAATTTCAAGTGGGGGCAAAGCTGATTTTTCCACTGGAGAGGGAAGGCAGGCACTTGGTAGCTGGGGCACAGAGTGGCTCTGACTGTCACCGTCCTCCGGCCTCTACCAGGTGCAGCACTGCTGCTGTGGGCGGTCTCTGCACTTCAGGCTTCAGCTTGAGCGCAGGTAAGCAGGGCAGGCTGCTCGGGATCTGCCTCTCAGGGTGTACCCCAGGAAGCTGAAGCACAGAGGGAGGGTGAGAATGTGCGACTGAGGATGTGTCTTTGTATGAAAGAGTAATGAAGTCTTTCGGCTTTTTCTAATGATGTGAAATGTCAAACATTGCAAAGTTGGAAGCACTGTATTTGAGTACCAGTGTGCTCACTCTCTGTGCAGTACTTTTTTTGTTTGTTTGTTTGTTTGTTTTCTGGTACTGGGAATTGAACTCATGACCTTGCGCTTGCCAGGCAGGCGCTGTGCCACTGAGCTAAGTCCCCAGCCCCGCCCTGTTCTGCAGTAATTTTAAGCATCATGTACTCATTTGTCCGTCCCTTGTCTGTGTTTTCTTTTTCCCTGGGTGCTAGATTTTGAACCCCAGGCAGTGAGTGTTTTAAGCACACACTCTACCTACCATTAAAGTGTCCATCTTTTTTCTTTTTCTTTTCTTTCCTCGTCCTCCTTTTTTCTTTTTTGGTCCTGGGAGTTGAGCCAACGCCTTTGCCCTGAGTTACATTCCCCGTCCTTGTATATTTTTTTATTTTGAAACAGGGTCTCACTAAGTTGAGGGCAAGGTGTCACTCCTCCTGCCTGGGCAACTTGGTGATCCTCCTGTCTCAGCCTCCTAAGTGCT
>NW_004955466.1:4899216-4925667 GCF_000276665.1 Chinchilla lanigera | reverse complement strand
CCCCCCCTTTTTTTTTTGAGACAGGGCTTCATTAAGTTGCCCAGGCTGGCTTTGAACTTGCCATTCTAATGGCCTCAGCCTCTCAAGTACCTTGGCATGTCCAGTACTGCAGAAAGAAAGAAAGAAAAGAAAGAAAAGAAAGGAAGAAAGGGCGGGCAGGGAAGAGAAGAGGAGGAGGGAGGAAGAGGAAAGAAGGGGGAGAGGGAGGAAGGACAAAACGCAGTTCCTGAAGACAACCTACAGAACAGAGGCGAAGTTTTGCAGATTGTGTATCTGATTAGAGATCTGTATCTAGAGTACACAAAGAATGAGGAAAGTATCTCCGCTAAACAAGGTAATGCAGATGTCCGACCAGCACGTGAAAAGTGCTGTGTCCACCGTCAGGGAAATGCCCGTCAAAGCCGTAGCGACGACCTTTTCACACCCGGGACAGCTCTCCTCAGAAACACAGTGGCTTGTTTGTGAGGATGTGGAGAAAGTGCAAGCTTCACTCGCAGCTGGTGGGAAGATAAAAGGTACCGCTGCTGTGGGAACAGTCTGGGAGTTCCCGCAGAGAGCCAAATTGAGAGTTGCCCTAGGCTGCAGCCATTCCACTCCCAGGTATCTGCCCAAGAGAAATGAAGAACATGTCCACTCAAAAACTTGGGCAGGGGCCGGGGTGTAGCTCAGCGGCACAGGGCCTGCCTGGCAAGCGTGAGGTCGTGAGTTCGATTTCCGGTACCAAAAAAAAAAAAAGCTTGGGCAGGAAAGCTCTGTGCTGCAGAAACAGCGCAGCACTTTTATCCCCCGCATTCCAAGACCCATGGCTGACACTCCTGCATGGAAGACAAGTCAGCAAGTGAAAAGCGTGATGCATTTGTTTAATGGATGTTTGTGCGCACGTGTGTGTGTGTGTGTGTGTGTGTGTCAGAGTCGTTCAAAAATGAAGAACAAAGACCCAGGGAAACCGTCTGCTTTTGTGCTTGGGTGTGATAAAGAATGGGCACCCATCTGGAATCGGGATGGACTGGGGAGGGGACCGCGCGCTGTGCAGTTCCTGTCCTCTCCTACCCCTTCCCCCAGGCAGCGCCGGGCCCTCTCTGGAAAGAGTGTCTTCCAAAGCAGAGTGACCAGGGTTGATGGCTTTGATGACTGAAGTTCTAGTTTCCATGACCCGCTTTCGCGGAGAGGAATTCTGGTTTCTGTACCTTTCCTCAGGGGAGAGAGGAGGTGGAGACAGGGGGCCGGTGAAGACCAGAGAGACCCTGGTGCCCCACCGTCCTTCAGCGTAGAACTCAAAGCACCGTATGTTTGGGTATCCTGTGCCATATCTTATTCTGAGCCCCCAGATTTCAAGGGAATATTTTTATAATAGGCAAAAAATAGAAATAGCTGGTGTCCATCAAATGATAAATTGATAAACAAAATGTGATCTAACCACATAATGTATAGTGGTTGATTGGTTGTGTCAACTCGAGAAGTTTAGAAGCTTAACTAAATCAGGTCAGCAATTCTGCACCCTAGGGTGTAGAGGAGCCACCCTAAGGTGGCACCTGGATGGTGTGAAAGGGAAATGAGGAAGGACAGAGGAGCTCCAGTCTTCACCTTCAGCTTGGACGTCATCTCCTGGCTTCTGGTACAGACGCTTCGGCTTCTGCCTTGGATCCTTCAGCCTTCCAGCGTAGACCCATCAGCCTCCTGATACGGACGTGCATGGAATGCAGCAGTGAACTCCAGACCTTGGACTGAATCCTTGGGTCTCTAGTGTGCAGACACCCTCTGCACGCTTTCTCATCCAACTCTGTGGCTGACCGTCATAAGCCAGTCTTGTAATTTCTTATACATTTGTATATCTTGTGTTATATCTGTTTCTCTAGTAAAACCCTGACGGATACATAATGGTATATTATTCAGGAAAAAAAATACAATTAAACATCCCCTGCTGGAATGCTTGGGACCAGAAGTGTTTCAGACTTTGGAGTTTTTCTGGTTTAGGAAAAATTGCATAGACTTTATCAATTGACCACCCTTAATCTGAAACTCCAAAATAAGAAGTACTCCTGTCTTAGTTACTTTTCTGTTGTTGCTGAGACAAAATACCTGATGCCCAGAATTAAGGAAGGAAAGATTTATTTAGCTCACAGTTGGTGGAGGTTTCAGTCCATACTTGGCTGGCTCCAAGGCAGGATGGCACAAGGCAGAGGGCAACACTTCATGGCAGTGGAAAACAGCAAAAGCAATAGCAAAAAAGGGGAGGAGGTGGCAGGCAGCCTCTTTCCGTCCCTTACATTATATGCAAACTATCTGCCCCAGGGCGGATGTAGCACTCACACCTATAATTCCAACACTGGACCCTGAATCTACCGTAAACTCTAGAAGCCTGCCCCATGACTGCATGAGGCTCTGGGGGGACATCCAGGCACAAACCATAACAACCCCAAAATCTAAGTTTTCTCAGCTTTTTCTAATTTGTGTATTTTTAATGAGTGAACAGTGTACAAATTATATCTCAATAAAGATGTTAAAAATATAGCAGCTCTTAAGAGAAAATAATTTTTGTTCATGTTTATCAGCAGCTGACTTAGAAGACTCAAGTGTCTATTGGAATTCGTAACTCACATTTTCAGTATGAGTTAGTTACTAAAGGCATTGGAATGTCAGTTGTCCACTCTGAGGAAGAGTGATTAGGAAATCCAGAGAGAAATGGCACTGTATGAGACGTGCTTCTAGCATTTTCCACTTCACAGTAAGACATAGTGTGTTCCTCTGTCAGGGATGTCAGTGGAGAAATAAACCTCCGTTTTCCTTTCCTTTGGCTGCTTATGTCGCTTGAGTGAAAGCTGAAAATGGGATTTCTCCTTCAGGAATTTCTTTTTTTTTTTTTTTTTTTTGGTCTTTTTGAGACAATGCAGACTGCAGTTCAGGCTGGCCTTGAGCTCACTTTGTAGCCCAGGCTGGTCTCGAACTCATACTGATCTTCCCGAGTGCTGGGATTATAGGCATGCGCCACCATGCCCAGCTCCTTCAGGAATTCTTGTTTGGGAGGTTTTCTCCTCAGCCTTCCAAGAGTCAGACTGCTAAGAAGATGGACTTGTCCTTTAGCCTGTGAATATTATGAACTTGTATGAACTTGAATAGGCTTGTGTTTGGGCAAAGGAAGTGAGTTTTCCACCCAGCTGGTTTCATTCTATTTGGAATTTATCAATTCAGATATAATACTGTATCTGGGACTGCTGGTGCATGCCTGTAATCCCAGCACTTGGAAGGCTGAGGCAGGAGGATTGTGTTGAGTTTGAGACCAGCCTGGGCTACAAAGTGAGCTCAAGGCCAGCCTGAACTGCATAGTGAGACCCTGTCTCAAAAAGACAAGGAAAAAAAAAATACTATATCTGGGAAAATCTTCAATGATCTTACGACATATGCCTCTTGTATATTTTTCTGTCCTGTTTAGTTCTCAGCTGAGGAAGGCGTGGTGGAGAGGTGCTGTCCGTGTTCAATTTAGGTGGTGCTTTATATTATTCCCACGAGTCTCTGGAATTTAATAATTATGGGAAATCTGGGACTACTTTCTTTTTTGTGATACTAGGAATTGAACCTAGGGCTTCATACTGAGCTATACCCTTAGCCCCTTTAAATTTTTTATTTTGAGACAAAATCTCACCAAGTCACTAAAGTTCCCAGAGTGCTAGGATTACAGGCATGAGCCCCACACCCACCTGGGACAACGCGGGAGCTCATGCTGACTTCAGCTTATTTTTTGAAATATCAGAAATTCTTAACTAGTTCATTCTTCAAAGTCACACTCAAATACAGAATCTAGGGCATATCCTAAGACCAAATATAAATTAACTTTAGGTTGGCTACTCTTTGAGATTGCTCCTCTCATCATCACAAATAAGGTTTGTCTGCGATTAAAGAGACTAGAAGCTCTGAGTCGATGGGAATTTCAGAAATAGATGCTCTTTTTTTTTTTTTTTTTTTTTTTTTTTTTAAAGTTGCCCAGGAAGGGCTGAGGGTGTAGTTCCGTGGTAGAGCATTTGCCTAGCATACAAGAATTCGCGTGATGTCGTGAGTTTCATTCCCGGTACCGGAAAAAACCAAAAAAACAACAAAAAAAAGAATTCAATCCCCAACATCACCACCCCCGAAAAAAACCTTTTTCCCAAAGAGTATACATCTTGCAGTCTCAAAGAGAACATGCTTCATTCCACAGATAAAGAACGGGAGGAAAGTGAAGCCCTGGATCTGGCTAACCAGCACCGTCACTCTGACAGGGTCTTCGGCATCTGGAGCGTGTGTCTCCTCCCCCGTCTCCGTATTCCTGTCCTTACAAAAGCTCTACTGCAGCGCCACATTATGCTGTGGTCTTCAGAGGAGACAGATGTGGCTGCTTTTGTGACTTTACTCTCTGAGATTCTTCGTTTTGTGTGACCATGCAACTCCCTGTGTGATACAGAACCAGACTCGCTGTTTCTTCAGTGTCTTAACAGTTGATGTTCTTTATAAATTCCTTAGACAGTTTTCCTGCTTTTATTTAAAATACTCCATCTGACAATCACAAGTATAACCTTGGCGGGAACTAAGTGTGTATTTGAGAGAGGGTGGTTAACAGATACCTAATCATCTTCATAGAGCAGGCAAGAATACATCTTCCAGGGCTGGGGATGTAGCTCCGTGGTAGAGCGCTTGCCTACTGTGTAGTCAGGGTTTGCAAGGGAAACAATTTAATATAGGACACATAATTTATAGGATTACTTTATAGTAATCACCCAAAGAGTCAAATACAAGAGTGCAGGAAATCTGTCCACACACTAGAGACCCAAGAAACCAGCTGAGGACCTAGGTCCCATGGCAATGTCCTGCGTGAGTCCAGCTAAACACCTAGAGCCCATGTCAATGTTCCCCACGAGTCCAGCTGGAGGCCTAGAGCCCACAACAGTGTCTCATGCAGGTGTGTACCAAGGATCTGCGCTGGGAAGGCCCAAAGGTCAGTGATGGAAGGTAGAAAGTCTGCACCAGCGGGATGAAGGATCTGTGCCAGCAGCTGAGGGATCTGCACTGGAGCCAGGAAGCGATAATCAAAGTAAGGACGAAAGCTGCCCCAAAGAGAACCACAGCCATCCTCGGCAACAGTGAGGACCCGAGCTCCTCTGATGATCAGGACAGCCGAATTCACATCAGGAAAGCCAGCGTGACAAGCTTCTCCAGGAGAATTAACAGCGCACCATCTTCCCCTCCAGCTCTCTTCTTATGCTGCTGGCAACAACCCTCGCGTGGGCCTTCCACACTCAGAACCACGCTGATTCAGTTCAGCTGGGTGTTACAAATTGACCACTAGTTGTCAATCCACCGCACCTACCCTGGGTGAGGCCCTTGGTCCAGTTCCCAGCACTGCAACAAAATAAAAACATACTTTCAAGTGCAGGGGAGGAAAAGAATCATTTTCTTCTACTGTCCTAAATTCTTGCTTGTCTGGGACCCCTGTAACAAAAGATGGATCATCAAAAGAAAGAAAAAGACATGTTTTAACATACATATGTCATGTAAACATGGGAGATACCCATGGAAAAATGAGTAACTCCAAAAGAGGTGGCCCAGAATGCCAGTTTAAGCAGGCTGAGTCAGGAAGAGTGCTGTGAGTTCAAGGCCAGCCTGGGCTACAAAGTGAGACCCTGTCTCAAAAAAACAAACAAACAAAAAAAACCAGCATATGCCTGTAATCCCAGCATCCAGGAGATCAGCGTGGGCTATATAGTGAATTCCAGGTCAGCCTGAACTACATCTGAGACCCTGTCTCAAAAAAAAAGAAACTAAACAGAATACCAGCTCATACTGTATACATACTAAAAACAAAGGGTGTGTGGGAGGTCAGTTATGGGGAGATGACCAGGAAAAGTAAAGAAGTTTTGTTACATAATTTAATTATTTGCCTTCTCTTTTTTTTTTTTTTTTCTGGTACCGGGAACCGAACTCACAACCTTGTGCTTGCCAGGCAGGCGCTTTTGCCGCTGAGCTAAATCCCCAGCCCCTATGTGCCTTCTCTACTGATTAGAGTTTCTTGTGATTTAGTTTTCTTTCTCTTCTTGGTATAGCAAGGGGACACCCTTATAGATTGAGGTTTCCTTTATAAATGTGAATTTCCTTTACAAAAGGGTAACCTTTGTTTTTCAGAGGTTTCCTGTGATCAGCAATTCATCAAAGTAATCAGTTCACACTAATCCTTATACCACTGAGGCATATTTTGGGGTGGCAGATTCTGGTCTCTCAGAAGCAAAGGTATCTATCTCCATCTGTTCTCTGAGTGCCGGGTGCCAGGGAACCAATTAAAAACAAAAACAAAAACAAAAACTGCCATTCATTTCCTTCCTGGACTGAAGCCCTTCTGCTCACCACTTTAAAGCCAATACCTGAGAAAAGAGGGCTGGGAAAGAAAGTAGATTTGTCAAGGTTGGTTGGCACCCTGAGAAGATGGAAAGGAGTTGTCATTCCCTCCACCTAAAAAAGGGCCATCTTAGGAAATTTAGGTACTTGAAAGGGAGGTGCCGGGCAATGGCTAGGAAGTCTGTGTGCTGAGCAAGGTCTTTGTTGTGTAAAGCATGTGTCTCCTTTTTTATTTTATTTATTTATTTTGGTACCAGGGATTGAACTCAGGACCTTGTGCTTGCCAGGCAGGCACTTGTGCCACTGAGCTATATCCCTGCCCTTTATTTATTTTTTGACCTGCAGGCCTAAACATTCAACCTACCTTGATCTCCTGGGGTTAATTCCTCTAATTCTTTCAACAAACATATTATTTTTCTCCGACTTAAACATCATAGCAAATTACATGCCTTGTGTTCGTTGATGTACATAATTAAAGAATAAGCAAGGAGGGACATTACACATTCTGATGTTATACGAAAGTTGCCAGAATTTCTTGGTGTGTTAATTGAAAGAAAGGTCATGTAGCAACATCTTAATCATTTAGATGTGGTTTTTCTTTAGAGGATGACTCAGGAAGGGCAGCCAGTGTTACAGTGTGGATGTCGTGGGGTGGGTGACTACAGGAGTCAGTGTAAGGTGAGCAGGGCACAGAGGACCCATTCGTTCGCGTCCCCCACCCCTCCTAAGCCTGTGGAGGCTGTCATCCTGTAGATCCTTTGAATTCAGCCTTAAGTACTGTGCAGGACACCGCTACACTGAGCTACTCCCCCTAACAGGCATTTGGAGCAACATGAAGAAAAAGTCAGCAGTGGTCTCATTTCTCTTTGTTTTCTCTCTCCCATGTCCTCTATCCTTACCAGGCCAAAGTAGAAGAAAAGATCCAGGAAATCTTCAACTGTTACAAGTTCAACCACCTTGTCCCGAGGTAAGCTGCGGGTGGGAGTGTGAAGGGCCCGGGAGGACGCCTCCCATGGGGGCAGCTCTTGTCTGTCCACCTTGTGTCTGTCTGGCCATGAGGAGCGTCTGCTGCAGACGGGTGTTTCCTCACCCTGTGCTGCCTGGGTTTGCGTGTGGCCCCGCCTCCTGCCTCGCTGGCGCGCTTGGGAGGAGGTGCTCCACTGTCTGAGCGCCAGCTGTTGGGTGGGGACACCCTCAAGGCTGACCTGTGAGGTTTGAAGGGGCGGGAGGAATTCAGGTTTTTAATTAAGTGTGGCCTTCTGCTTTGGTGTTCACATGAATACTCAAGCTTCTCTTTGTTTATATTGCATTTTAAAACAGAGTCTGGGGGGGTGGCAAGGGATAGATTCCTTTATTGTAAATTTTTATTATTCTGCAGTGCTGGGAATTGAACCCAGGGCCTTACCCCTGAGCTGCACCCCGCCCTGAATCATTTGACGGAAAACTGAGAAATGTGAGCTTCGTCAGCCTGGCCCTGGTTGGGATTTGTACAGCAGATCCCAAAGACGGAATTCCAGATGAGAAATGCAGTGCTTTTTGGAGCTTAGCAAATTGAAGTCTTCAATCTGTGGGGTCAGAAATTCTAGAAAGGGAATTAGAAGAAGGAAAAAAAACTTCATTTTTTGGAGCTGGGGCCTTACCCCTGAGCCATGTGAGGCAAATGTTCAACCAGAGTACATCTCTAAGCCCAGGAGAAATTTTTTACTTTGAACATTTATTTTTCCTTTTCCCCAGTATTTTGTTTGTTTGTTTTTTGTCTTTTTGAGACAGGGTCTCAATATGCAGTTCGGGCTGGCCTTGAGCTCACTTTGTAGCCCAGGCTGGTCTCGAACTCGCAACGATCCTCCTGCCTCAGCCTCCCGAGTGCTGGGATTACAGGCATGCACCACCATGCCCGGCTCCCTGGTATTTTGTAATGTATCACACTTGAAGGTCATACAGTTGTTTCATCCCTTGGTAATTATTTCTCTTCCAGTCAGAATATTTCTCTAAGGCCATCCTGCGTGGTACGTGCAGCCATCAGTTGATCATTATCCCAGAACCGTGGGTGGTCATCATCTTATCTTAATGACAGAAGCTTTTCTTTGACAATTTCCGAAGCATGGTGAGGCCCAGCTGATTCACTACAGCTGGGGAGCTGCAGGTCTCACGTCCTTCCTCACCTCCTTCAGCAGTCTCCTGAGCTCTTCAGGCCATGTCTGAGTCTCTGGCCCCTCTGCTTGTGGAACATTGTCCGTGGCTCCAGCTCGCTGCCTTTGTGCCTTTTTTGGCCATTGTTCTATTTTGCCACCATTTTCTTAAAGTTTTTGTTGTGTTTTCCTAATCAGTCACGACTGAGAACAGGTAGAAAAGGTGACTGCATATAGGGAAAGAGAGTTGGGGAGGTTTACTTCGTCTTCCTTCCCTTGGGAAGGAAAGGAGGTAAATATCAACCAGCTAGAGTCATTTGCCAGCATTCTAGACGAAACCTCTGCCTTAACCCAAAACTCAGACTCGGGAAGACGAATTTTTCCTCTGGTCATGAGCCACAGCAGGAGATGAGCAAATGACGCCGTTTGCTTCAGCAGCTGGTGGGAGTGAGCGCTCTTAGATATAAGGGTGTCCTGGGTTCCTCCGCCGCTGGGCACAGGCTGTGTGTGCTTAGCTTCGCTGGAGCTGGTGAGCCTTGGCGACGGTGAGGGCGTGATTGTTTGGGGGGCTTTGCTGTTGGCAGTTAGAGCCCCAGATGACTCACCCCGACAGGCTCTGAGTCACTGTGGCCTGCCTGGGCCTTGGTGGACACGTTACCTCTGCGCTTCCCACGCGACGGACCTTTGATCGTTTGGCATTTTCTTTTTCACTCACCGTCAGAATAAAGCCCTCTGACTCCTTCGCTCAAACGAGAGACAGACGGAGAGTCTGCAGCCTGGGGGAAGAAGGTGTTGTTATGGGCACAGGGAATGATAAAGGAGAAAAATCCCCTGATTCATAGGTCAGCTGTCAGGTGTGGGTGGAAAACAAAAGCGCTCCTTTGGGCATGCATCCTTGTGGAAGGAGAATATGTCAGGGTTCTGGGTTTGCTTCAGGAATATGACAGTGTCCCATTTTATCTTTTCCCATTTTATGCCTATGCAAATGAGTGTTTTAAAATGCTAATTAATGAGTGACATAAGCAGGTGTGTGCCACATGCCTGTAATCCCAGCACTCTGGGAAGCTGAGACAGGAGGATCACAAGTTCAAGACCAGCCTGGGCAATTTAGCAGCTAGTGAGATTCTGTCTTAAACAACAACAAAATTAAAAAAAGCTTGGGGGTGGTGTCTAGGAATGTAGTTTGGTGTGAAACCCTGGGTTCAATCTCCAGCACCAAATAAATAAATTAGAGATACTGTGTATTTTGGCTGAATCGCTGTATATATAAATCAGCACATTAATGTAAGGCTGAAGCCAAACATCACCATCATAGAATGAACTTCTAGGATACCTGCATAAATGTGGGCCCTGGGGCTCAGCGCTATGATGCTCGCACAGCAAGGACACGGTCCTGGCTTTGATTTCCCGCACTGTAAACAAACAAAAAGGAGTAAATCTGAGAATGCATCAGAATTTCAAGTTACTATCATAAATTTCATGTTTTAACATTTTAGTAGTCAAAATTTAAAGTCTGACCATATGTAATGCGGGAGCAAACCTCCACTGTTAGCTAAATCGCACATTCACATATTAGCGGTAAATCTAGAGCACGTGGCCAGTCAGTGTTCTGAAGTCACTGGTGCCAGTTGGGTGTGACAGACTCACATGCACTGCCAGGGCCCCGACCACGCGCAGGTCCAGGATGGTGCAGTGACGGTGAAGCAGGCGTCCTACTCAGCCTGCGGAGCGCTCTGCCACCGAGCTGCACTCCCACCGCTGGGGAGCTTATTCAGCATACTTTTCTTTTTTCTTTTTTTGTCTTTTTGATATAGGGTCTCACTATGCAGTTCAGGCTGGCCTTGAGCTCACTTTGTAGCCCAGGCTGGTCTCGAACTCACAATGATCCTCTTGCCTCAGCCTCCCGAGTGCTGGGATTACAGGCGTGCACCGCCATGCCTGGCTATGGAGCTTTTTGGTCATTCTTTTAAGAGCCTTGTTTGTCAGCTCTTACAAGCATGAGAGTTAATTTTTTCTTTGCTGTGGGTATTCTTGTTGGTCTACACCTTATGAGTTTGCCTTTTTCCACTTATGTCATTAGCTTTAAATCTTAAATGCATAGCCCCCCCACTCTCTCTCACATATACTTTTAAATGGTTTTCTCTTGGGCACAGATGACCCAGTGCTTCTTGGAAGTGAGAAGTGCAGGGTCCCTGAGCTGAAAGCACCCAGAGGTTCCATGTGCTCCAGTTCGGGCTCTTGAAGCTTCTCGCCTGGCACCGGCCTGGTCTGTCTCCTGCAGCTCCTGTGTACAAAGCTATTTTAGAATCTTCCACATCTTGATCAGTTAGGAAGCGCACCCCTTCCTGCTGGTGTTCTCACGCCCCTTACAGACAAAGCCACCTTTCCTCACGTAGTTTATTATGTGTCTGACGTTTGCTTTTGACTGAGGCTCCTGCCTTAGTGGCTTAGAAAGTTCCCGGGAGCCAATGGTGGACGGAATTCCCTGTCGTCTTGTCTGTCACAGCCAACCGAGGTGCTGGGTTGGAGCAAAGGTGTTTGCTCTCACCCGACCCTGCTGTGCCCCTAGAAATCTTCCCTCTTTCTGCTCGTTCTCCAGCCCTATGAGAGGATCTGCAGAGGCCCAGGCCCTGTGCTGGGCTTGGGCAGCGGGTGTGGGCACGGCTGGCTCGGGTCCTGCCCCGCCCGGGCCCCTGGTCTTGCGGGGAGGTGGCGGTAAGAGATGAACAGGGACGCACTTGACCAACACGAGTCACAGGGAGGATCTAGCTGAGACTGGGGGTCAGGGCCATCTCTCAAGGAAAGGCACATTTAATTGAGACCCTGAGGTGAGGAGGGTTGCTAAGTTAAGGGCGGTCGCGTGTCCCAGACAGAGGGGACAGCATGCCGGGACAGAGCCTGAGGGAGCCCCGTGTGCATGGAGCTCAGGGAGAGCTGAGCGGAGGTAGGAGGGAAAAGGGGGAGGCCCACTGTGGAGGGTCCAGAAGCCTGGTGTCGGCCCTAGGAGAAATGCAGGCACCTCACCATCAAGCGCGTGCCTTTGTGTATGCCTCCGGTAGCCTGGATCTGTCTACCTACGCGATCCTTCCCCTAAGGGACACAGCATCCCACCCCACCCCCGACAGCACGGTTCCCTTCTCATCCACCTGTGCTCTGACTCCTTGTGTACACGCACACGTGCACAGACACACACACGCACCTGCCGCAGAGCCTGCCTGATTGGTTTGGAGACTGAACTGTTCAGGGAAAAGGGCGAAGAGCTCTCGCTTTAACTTCCCTCACAGAAGGGATGTTTGGATGGAGGTGAACCAAAATAAGGCAGTGCTAGGACAGTGGTGAGCTTGGGCCACCCAACAAATACTGAGTGCTCGAAACTTACTTCCCCGCAGTTCCAGAGGCTGGAAATCTCCCCCAAGGATTGGTTTCTCCTAGGCTGTCTCTGGGTGTGCAGATGGCCGCCTTCCTCTCTCTCTGTCTCTGTCTCTCTCTCTTTCTCTCTCTTTGTTGTGCCTCTCTGGTGTCTCCTCCTCATAATCACACTGGTCTTTTTGGGCTGCAGCCCTACCCTTATGACCTCCCTTAACATTAAACACCTCTTTAAACTGGGCTGAGTGGTACATATTTACACTCAGGAGGCTGAGGCAGGATCACCGCAAGTTCAAGGCTGGTCAGAACCACATAGAGAGGCTCTTCCTTAAAAAGACTAAAAACAAAAATAAGAAACCCTCTGGAAGGGCCCTAATCATGTTGGGTGTTAGGTTCTGGGAGAGATTATTCTAAGGTTCTTTCTATAATTCCTGCCTGGCCCAAAGAAACTGGATGTATCCCTTCAATGTAAAAGAATGATAAACTGCGTGAGAGAGAGAGAGAGGGAGAGGGAGAGGGGAAGGGGGAGGGAGGGAGGGAGGAAAAGGGAGGGAGGGAAAAGAAGGGAGGGAGGGAAGGATATTAAATGAGGACAGGGAGAAGTTTCTATTATGGGAACAGTCACTGGAAGGAATTTCTCTTCCCCAGTCGTGGTTGAAGTTAATCTTTAAGTAACTCCATCTGGAGTAAGTGTTGCTCGGCCTGGCCTGCATGTGTCCTGAGCTGCTGCAGCTCTTTTTACCTCTGTCCATGCCCTCCCTCCTCAACTCTCTTGCTCTTCCCATCTTTTTTAAAAAATGTATTTATTTTGAGACAGGGCCTCACTACGTAGTCCAGGCTGGCCTTGAACTTGTAAGGATCCTCCTGCCTCAGCCTCCCGAGTGCTGGGATTATAGGTGTGCGCCACCACGCCCTGCTCTGCAGTTCCATTTTGCCAGTCCTTCCCACAGCATCACTTCACTGTTCCTGCTAAAAAAAACCTCAGGAAGGTCATTGAAAAACTCACCACACAGGGCCCATGATGGCTGTGCCCGGGGTTTAGAGCACACAGCCTCCGTGTACC
Source organism: Chinchilla lanigera (assembly GCF_000276665.1). Classification (NCBI taxonomy): domain Eukaryota; kingdom Metazoa; phylum Chordata; class Mammalia; order Rodentia; family Chinchillidae; genus Chinchilla; species Chinchilla lanigera. Next base: position 4,912,749 of record NW_004955466.1, on the reverse strand, counting down.
GCGCAGCTCCCCGCACGCCGCCTCCAGCGCTGTGATCCTCTTGCCCATCTCGAGGAGCTCCCCTGAGCAGTCAGTGACCCCCACGCCCGGCCTGCCGAGGTCCCACTCGCTTTGTGCTCTCACCCTTCATTCTTGTCCCGGGGTGTAACACTGCTCCCACTGCCAGAGTCAACTCCTGCTACCTGGAATACTGCACTAACTCCCTCAAAAAATTATTTGCCTGTTTTTTTAATGACGCTTTCAATGAGACAGTTCATATATTATTCAGTCATTTAAAGTACATATGATTCAGCCAGGTGTGGTGGCACATGCCTGTAATCCCAGCACTTGGGAGGCTGAGGCAGGAAGATCGTTGTGAGTTTGAGACCAGCCTGGGCTACAAAGTGAGCTCAAGGCCAGCCCGAACTACATAGCGAGATCCTGTCTCAAAAAGACAAAATAAATAAATAAAGTATACAATCATTGGTTTTTATTGTAATCAGAGTGGTCCAGCCATCACCACAGTTAATGTTAGAACATTTTCTTCAACCCCGAAAGAAAAACCGTACCCTTTAGCCCGCACTGCCCTCTCTGTCTGCCAGCTGCTGTGCAGCCCGCCCCCCCTGGAACCTGTGCTCATACCTTCTGTGTCTAAGGACTTTCCATCCTGGGCACTTCTGTAAGCGGAATTGTCCACACTTCTTCGTGACTGGCGTCTTTTGCTTAGCGTGTTCTCAGGGGTCGTCCACGCTGCAGCGCAGGGACTCCTGCTTGCTCTTAGGTGCAAAGCCAGGCGGCTCAATGCACTTCCAAATCCTGCACGATCTACCACCTTCGTGTCTCTGCAGTCCGGCTTCTCTCTCCCACTCCCTGGTACTTTTGCTCCAGCTTCTGAACTAAATGGACTTGATTGTGCTGCGGTCTCCTCTCTCTTGCCCGGCTAGCTCCTGTCCTCAGGCCTGAGCCTCCATCCTGTTCTCGCAGGCAGGGCTTCTCTGACCTGCTGTGCCTTCCTGTGGGCCGGCACGGCCTGCTGCGCTGCGCGGACCACAGGGCTCTGCTTGCCATTTACTTGCGTGTGTCCACCGCTGGGCCCCATCCGGCGCCGGCTGCTGCCCGCACAGGACGGGCATTTACCGCGGCCTGGCTGCTGGACCCTCAGGAAGAGAAAGTGCGTCTGGCCTCCCGTCCTTCACAGTGTGCCCGCTCCGCGGGCTCTCAAGGTGGCCAGCCGCTGTGTCTCTCCTCAGTCTCTGCAGCATCCGCCACAGTTAAGCACTGCTTCCTGAGCGCCCGTGGCGGACACTGCTTCGCCTTCCCTGTTGCTACAGGGACTCCTCGTCCTCCTCCAAGTCCTTAGAGATCCGTCTGCTGACAGTTCTGGGTTCAGTCTTACCAGTCTGTTCTCTCTCTCCTGCAGCTTTGACCATCACCTGCGTGCAGACGAGCGCCCCAGTCTGTGCATTTAATCTGGGTCCCTCAGGACAGGGACATGTCATCTTAGCCCATTTTCCGTTATCACAGAGTGCCCGAGACCGGGAAATTCACTGAGCAAAGAGGTTTATTACGGCTCTGGGTCTGGTGGCTGGGAAGCCCAAGAGCGCGGTGGCCGCTCCCGCCTCACTTCCGGTGAGGGCCCCGTGCTGCTCGACCTCAGGGTGGAGGGCAGAAGGGCAAGCAGCCCCCGGCATGCACACACACTCGGCATGCACACACACTCGGCATGCACACACACTCGGGGCAGCCTCGCTTTAGAACAGCTCGCTCTCAAGGGCAAACCCAGCGGTGAGAGAGGCGCTGATCCCTTGCGGCGGTCCGCGCAGTCGCCTCCCGACACCCGCCTAGCGCGTGTGGTTCGGACTGCCCGCAGCGTCTTAATCCGCACGTCCCGCAGCGAGTTCCCCACGGTGCCCGGGCCAGTTTGGGCCCCGCGCTTGCCCCTGGTTGCTGTGTGTAGCTCCCCACTCGCCACAGTGCTTCCCCCTCACTCGATTAGGAAACGCGCGCCAGGGCCGCGGCTAGCGGATTCTTTCTCCAAAGCACGATTCTGGTCATTTTTCTCTTGGCTCAAAAACCTTCCGGCGCCCCTTTGCCTACTAGATTGAGTGGGAATTCCTCAGCTTGCATCCCAGAGCCCTGTAGAAAGGCCTCCACTGCTGCCTTTTCTGTGTTTCCCCGTTCATCCCCGCCAACGTGAGGCTGGAGAGCCCTCCGCCCGCAGTCCCCCGGGACACGTGACGCCGGGCTGCACTCTGCACTCCCCGGCCGCTACCTGCAGCTTAGGCTGTAAGTACAGTTAAAATTTTCTCCTCTGCCAGGGCCACCGGCCTCAAATTCTGCCTCTTCCGTACAAATTTTGCCCATCATTCTTTTCTTAAGATTACCCCTCCTCTTTGAACCTCAGTACCGTTTTGCTTTTCATCTTTCTGAAACCTGTTCATTTCTTCCCTTGTTTTACAGCCTTTTATGTTCGTATCTCGTTTCCATTACTGAATGAGGGGAGTCTGAGGCGGAGACTGCATGATGGCCTTCGTTCTTTCTTTTTGAGACAGAGTCTCACTATGCAGTTCAGGCCAGCCTTGAGCTCACTTTGTAGCCAGGGCTGGCCTTGAACTCACAGCGGTCCTCCTGCCTCAGCCTCCCATGTGCTGGTATTACCGGCGTGCACCACCACGCTCAGGGAGGGCCTTTTTTTGAGCAGTGGGAATTCTATAAGTAATGATTGAGTTGCCTACCTAGAACAGGGCGTGGTTCATTTCCCTTTCATCTCTGTAGTCAGCAAGCACCGTGGACGTCTGAATGCTCTTCCGCTTTTTCTTCCTTCCATGATCACACAGGCCCGCTCTGCGACACCAAGCATGAAGCAGCACCTCTGTCTGCCAGTGCACGTGGTCGTGGGTGGCACGTTCTGTCCCAAAGCCAGCACTGCTGACCTCAGGGCCCAGGAGGTGGCTGGCTGCAGAAGGCAAGCGCTGTCCTGGCCAGGGCTATGGGTCAGCACGTGGGAGTGGAATTTCAGGAGGGAATGATGGATGAGTAACTGAGGGGCAGGCGGGGAACAAGTGTGGATCTCAGCCGAGCGATTCCAGAGGAAAGGACTGAAGGGGCAGCGGCTAACCACGTGCTCACAGGATGCAGAGGCACGGGGCAGCCATCTTGTTTGGATGTTCACGGAGCTTCCTAGGGGACCGTCACCACCTGGCAAGGTGTGCTTGGTGCCGGGTTTCAGTGAGCTCAGCGTCAGAGCGTCTGCCGGCACCGACTTCATGCACCTCAGAGACTTTCCCATGCAGGCCCCTTTTCTGATGCGGTTGCCCTCTGGAGCTGCAGAAGTTGTCGGGGATTCATTTGGCGCTGCGCATGCATGTATACGTGTGTGCAGTGTGTGTGTGTATGTGCGCGCGTGCATGTGTGTGCCTGGGTGAAGAGAAACCACGAGCTACTACAACGGGCTTACAGGCTCTCTGTCTCTGCAGGCTTATTTTGCAGAGGGAGAAGCACTTCCATTATCTGAAAAGAGGCCTTCGACAGTTGACTGATGCCTACGAGGTAAATATGTTTCCCAGGAATGCCCTCTGTCAAGCTCTTTACCACGTCTTCTTTTTTCACACCACCCCCCATTTGAATGGAGAGTGCTGTTGGGCCCCCCTTGCTGCAGATTCACACACGCCGTGTGGCTCTGGCTGGAACCAGGGTGCCCCGCCACATGGCTGGGACACCACTGCTGACGGGGCAGAGCCAACCTGCTCCAGTCTTGTCTTCTCTTAGAGTGAGTGGGGCCCTTTGATGGGGTCAGGCTTTCCTCCACCGTGCAATCACGGCTAAAGGTTTCACATGAAGCCATGAACCAAAAGAAGCCTTTCTTCTCCTGACCCCTTCCTCCTTTCTCCTGACCCCTTTTATAGCTATACATCTGTTATCTAGTCAGGCCCATCCTGTTGCCTTGAGCTGAGCTAGTTCCTTCGTAGCCAGAGGACCAGAACGTGAACCTCAGAGAGCACCCCTTGTATTTAACACTGTTAGCTCAAATTTGAGTGGATGTCAATGTTGAAACCAACTCCAATTAAACAAACCAGCAGCGGGGTGTGGTAGCGCACACCTGTAATCCCAGCACTCGGGAGGCTGAGGTAGGATGATCGCTGTGCGTTCGAGGCCAGCCTGGGCTACAAAGTGAGTTTAAGGCCAGCTGGAACTGCATAGTGAAACCCTGACTCAGAAAAACCAAAAAAGCGCACAACACATCATGGGCTGGATTTGGCCTATGGGCTATCAGGTTTCATTTTCAATCCCCCAGTCACATCCTCATTGGTTAGTGTCCTGTGTCAGTCATCTTTCCATTGCTAGGACTAAATCCTAATATACACAACTTCAAGAAAAAGAGGTTTCTTTTGGCTCATGGCTTCAGAGGCCTCGTCCATGGTCCGCTGGACCCAAGGCAGAATGGAATGGCTGAGGAGTGCTGCTCAGCTTGTGGCAGCCAGGAAGTACAGAGGAAGGGAGCGGCCGTTGGCCTCGCCCCCAGTGACCCACCTCTTCCAGCTGGGCCCCACCTCCTAATATCCCATTCAGCTGCGTACTCATCAATGGACTGATTCACTGGTGAGGTTAGTGACCTCATGATCCAGTCATTTTCATAAACCCCATCTTGGAACACAGGAGACTTTTGAGGCACATTTCAGATACAAACCGCAGCGGATCCCATCAGCTTGATACAGGTAATGCCATAGCAGCTAGCAGGCTGTTGAGCAGGGTGGTAAAATCTTACCTTGCGTTCTCTCCTCTAACCCTGTAGTTACGCCATGAGTTAGGGCCATCTTTGTTTTTTATGGGGAAGGAAACAGGCATAGGTAAGGCAATTTGCTCAAAGGCACATGGCTGGTGGGAAGAGGAACTGTGATCCACACTTAGCCCAAAGGCTCAGCATGTCTTCAGTGGCGCACCAACCCGGCCCCCAGGCGAGCATTAACCACGGCTTGGACTGTCAGCTCATTCTGGAAGAGGGCAGCAGTCTGGATGGAAGGCAGCTCTACTCACCACCATACCACCAACGCAGGGCAGCAGTTTGGGCTGATGAAATGGCGCTGGATGAAAAGTCTAAAAACCTACATTCTTGTCTCAGCTGTGACACTTAGTTTTTTTATAATCTGGAAAAAATTTCCCTGGACGTCATTATATAACTGGAGCACTCCTGCGGCTGCCTGCCCAGCCTCGCCTTGAATCTCAGGAGCCGTGTGGGCCTGGAGTTAGGATTGAGGTCAGTCTGTGTGTCACCTTTGGAAGCCGTTGCCAGCTCCCCAGGCAGAATGAGTCTTCCATGTTCTCACTCAAGACTTTCCAGCATTTGTCCAGGAACATGTGCTCGTGTGCTGTGTTCCGAAAGACACAGGGTAACTTGTACTCAGTGTGGCTGTCCAAAGCCCTTTTCTTTTAAGATGACATATTCTGGGCTGGGGATATAGCTCAGTAGCATAAGCGCCTGCCTGGCAAGTGCAAGGTTCTGAGTTCAATTCCCGGTACCAAAAAAAAAAAGACATATTCTGTACCCCGAACACTTCCAGAATCAAAATCAAATTCCTTTTCATTATCTGCCCCAAGTGTCTGTGACAGTGCTTGGCACAAGTAGTCACCACATGTTCATTGGATCTGAGAACGAGTTAATCCATGAGCTCTCTTTGAGACTGCAGAGATTCCTGGGGTCTGTTCCAGGAAGAGGCCCGCCTGTGACTGCCTGACGTGCAAGTGTCCTGTGCTCAGCCCTCCTCAGAGGTCTGCTGGGCAGGGACTTACGGGTCTAAAGTGAACTTTGTTTTTAAATCTCATTTCTCTTTTCTCCCAGATGGTCATTGCAGTCCTGGCTAGGGCCACAGAGTGAAGCACCCCTCGTTCACCAAGTCAGGGCTCCCTCCTCCCCGTGCCAGGCTACAGGGAGTGAGACGGCTCCAGCCTTGTCAGCGGCGTCTTGGGGAGACTGTGAATAAGGGGTGTGTTTTCTTCTCATCCTCCCCAGTGTCTGGATGCCAGCCGCCCGTGGCTCTGCTACTGGATCCTGCACAGCCTGGAGCTCCTCGACGAGCCTATCCCCCAGACAGTGGCGGCAGAGTGAGTGTGGCGGGGCATCGGGGGCGCCGTCTGGGATTGCATCCTGACTTTGGGGTTCCTTTCGTTTGTTGTGATTTAAAAAAAAAAAAACTGCTACCAAGAAGCCCGTGCCCTTCTCTTGCCCGCCCGCAGCTTCCTGAAACTCCTCCACTTAAATGCCTGTTGTAAGCTGGTGGGAGGAGCAAGCCTTTGAACCCCCAAGGAAGGATTCCGGTTCCTCCTGTGCCCTTTTTCTTTTGGCTCTTGGCTCTGATCTTTGAGAAGAGTGTTTAGCGCCAACTCTGAGAGAGACGACTTCCCTGGGAAGTACAGGATGCATTTGCGTGGCTGCTGTGGGGAAGCATAGGCAACTCAGTGGGCAGAATCGCCTTTGCCCTCCACGAACACCTCCTCAGACGCGCCTCCTCCGGGTCTGCGGCGTGGGGTACTGTCCTAGTGCACCGGTGTCATGGCCCAGAGTTTTCATTAACTTCTGGTGACTAGACCTAAGCGACTGACTGTCTTCCTGTCAGATGGTGTTTGCAGATGGTGTTTGCAGAATGGCCCCTCATTCGCAGACGCTCATCATAATTTACATCTTAAGGAAGAAAAAACTGATCATGACTCCAGTCTTAGGGATACTGGGGATAGGAAAGGAGAGCCAGGAACGGAATCCAGGAGGCCCGCGGGCCAGCCCGTTCTCTTGGCTTGCGTTCCTCCAGTCCCCCTGGTGTTCCCGAGGGCCAGGAATAGGGGCCCCAAGGCCCCGGGCCAAGTTCGGTTTTCACAGCACAAGGTGGCAGCTGCACGGACTGGTGGAGGCTCGCTGGGGCCCTCCCCGGTCCCAGTGCCCCTGCCTCGGCCACACTGGCAGGTCAGAAGAACAGAAGTCACATTGTCTCATTCATTCTGTCTTAACAATAACCTCTCATTCTTGCTTTCCTGGGCAGGGTGTCTTGTGATGAATGTGGATGGGGAAGATAATAACGAATTAAGCCCTTAACCCTTGTGACACCCGCTCTGTGGGGCAGAGAGAAAACATGCGCTGTTTTGATCATCAGGACTGCTTCCAGCACTGGAAGTACAGTTGGACACAGTTTCTGCAGTAACAGGAATTTAATTGTCAAAATAAAGGCCCATGTGTTTTTGAAATACCAGTTGGGGACTGGGAGGGGGGTGCATCCCCCGCCCACCTACACACTCAGGATGTACACTCAGCTAAGAATGGGAAAGTCGCCCAGGAGAGAAGCAGAAAGAAGCGGAGGGTTTTGTGTGAGTGACACGCAGATGCCTGACAGAGGATGTAGACCAAGTTGGAGCTGGGTTCCTGCAGTGGAGGAGCACAAGTCAGGATCAATTCTGAATTTTCTCTGGCTTGTATAGTTGGTAGGGCTTTTTTTGTGTGTTTTTTGTTTTTGTCTTTTTGAGACAGAATCTCACTATGGAGTTCAGGCTGGCCTTGAGCTCACTTTGTAGCCCAAGCTGGCCACAGAACTCAAAACGATCCTCATCCTCCTGCCTCAGCCTCCTGAGTGCTGGGACTACAGGCATGCGCCACCACACCCAGCACTATAGTTGGTGTTTTATCATTTTTTTTTTTTTATCATTGGGTTTTTACCAGTATTGGGTCTTGCCCTATAATTCAGGCTGGCTTTGAACTCACTATGTAGCCCACACTGGCCTTGAACTTGTTATCCTTGGGTTTTTTTGGGGGGTGGTGTATGTGTCAAAGCTGCTTTTGTGGTATCACCAGCTAGGAAAAGTGGAGCCCTTTAAAGGGGTTTTCACCGTGAGCAATTGGAAATAACCTAAATACTAACAGTAGGGTTTTTTGTTGTTGTTGTTGTTGTTTTTTTCCCAGTACCAGGAATCGAACTCATGGCCTTGCGCTTGCCAGGCAGGTGCTGTGCCGCTGAGCTAAATCCCCAGCCCCCTAGTAGGGGGTTTTAAAATTTATTTAAAGTTTAAGTAAATTATAGTATAATACATACAAGGAAATATAGGTATCCACTTTAACACTTTATGTATACATGTACTTAAACGTATATAAATGTATATATACTTATGTAAAGAGATGTGAAGTGAAAATAGATAAAAAGATACAACTTTTAAATTTTGGGGAGGAGGCGAAGGGACTGCGCCTACAGCTGGTGCAGGTGCTGGGTGAGCGCCCCACCACTGAGCCTCCTCAAAGCCCTGAAAATTCAGCTTTTATAGAGTAGAAAATATAGATTACTGTATGCATTTTAAAAAGCGGAAACAGGAGCTGGGGATTTAGCTCAGCGGCACAGCGCCTGCCTGGCAAGTGCAAGGTCGTGAGTTTGATTCCTGGTACCAGAAGAAAAACAGAAGGAAAAAAAAAAAGCAGAAACATACACACATGGATAGTGAGGTTAGAGGTGATTTAAAATTTGTCTTTTCTAAGCTTGTTTACATTTCCTAAAATTTCTACCACGAACCTTCGTAATTACAAGACTGCTTTGAAAGTAAAGAAACTGCGTGGGGTGTGCCTGTAATCAGGGTGCTAGGCCAGGCTGAGAAAGGAGGATCGGGAGTTGGAGGCCTGCCTGGCCAGCAAAGCGAGACCCTGCCTCAACAGACCGAAAAATAAAGGAGACTGACTTATCCTGATCCTGAGAACCACTTGATAGCTAATGCCTGAGTTAATCTCCTTCACAGCTGCCTTAAAAACGTAAGCTGCAGCTCTTCTGAGCATTAATTTAATGAACTTTTAAAGAGTAACTTGGACTTTCCAATAATGTTACTGTTTCTTGTTATGTACTTGGCCAGCAGTTAATTCCAGAGGCAGACAGTAGTGCAGATGTGGTGAACAAAACCAAGTAGCCCTGGCCTGTAAGGAAATAAACTATTTGTACTAAGATTCTGAGCAATCTTAATGACTTTTATAAAAAGATGGGGATTTTCTCTTTTAGACTACCTGTAGGATATTACCTTTTGATTTATTTTGCACGGGGAAAAGGAGCTCTTTGAAACACGATCAGTTTTTTCTTTCTCCTTCAAACACTGATTACGGTGGCTTAGAGGCAGGTTTAGCTCTGGAGTTTTATTATTTCCCTTCCCGGTGCCCTACCCCGCCTGGCATTGTCTGCACACACGCTCCACACACACACAGGCGTTTCTCTCACTTTCCTATGTTCAGCCTTGTGCTTGTGTTTGCTTAGGGAACAGTGTGTTATCCGGAGCTCCCTCTAGTGGCCAGAATCACTTGTGTCAGCGAGTGACTGCTGACCAAAGCCAGCAAGGCCGGCTTTTACTGCTGCTGCCGCTGTCAGATGTTTCAAGAGGAAAATTTAGTTTGCTTCTCTCGAGCAATTATATGCAGACATGTACATGCTCATTTACAAAATGTAAACTAATATTTTGAGGCTGACATTTACTTTGCTTAATGGAGGAAGCATCATGTACAGAAGGTCCCATTAAATGCTGCTGTACTAAAAATACAGAGCAAAGTGAGAACCACAGAGAGACCACTGCACTGTTAAATTAGGTTTTTAGTTTCTGGAAGAGTTAAAAATTGGCCAGGTGTGGTGGTGCATGCCTGTAATCCCAGCACTCGGGAGGCTGAGGCAGGAGGGTTGTTGTGAGTTTGAGACCAGCCTGGGCTATAAAGTGAGCTCAAGGTCAGCCTGAACTGCATAGCGAGACCCTGTCTCAAAAAGATTCCCCCTCCCCCCAAAAAAGAGTTAAAAATTGTCTTTTTCTTAAAAACCATTTAAGAATTTTTGAACTTACAAAGTTTTTCCAGAGATAAATTCTAATGTTATTTTAGTGCTTTATTATTTCCTGTCTTGGTTACTTTTCTCTTGCTGAGACAAAATACCCAATGCCTAAAATTAAGGAAGGAAAGGTTTATTTAACTCTCAGTCTGTGGAGGTTTCAGTCCATACTTGGCTGGCTCCGAGGCAGAGTGGCACATGGCAGAGGGCAACAGTTCATGGCGGCTGAAGATAGAAAAAGCAACAAGAGCAAAAGGGAGGAGCAGCAGAGGGAAGACCAAGCCTCTTTCTCTCCCTTACATTGTATGCAAACCACTCACCCCAGGGTGTAGCATTCACACCCATAATCCCAGTGTTGGACCATGGATCAATCATAAACTCCAGAAGCCCACCCCATGACTGCATGAGGCTTTGGGGGACAACCAGACACAAACCGTAACATTTCCCTTTCAGAGGTTATCAGTAACCCCTTGAGTGTTTTTCTTTTTAATGTTTACATTAAAGTGTACATGGTCCATTTCCTTGCCGTTCAGTAGGGACACCCATACCCAGGCATTCATCTGCAGGCATTGTTTGTGGCCAGGTTGTGCTGGCGGCCAGGGTACAGATCCGAGGTGCTCTATACCCTCTTCATGACAGTCCCTGCAACAGAGAATGACCCAGCCACTTGTGCCAGCCCAGCCAAAGCTGAGACACCTCACTCTTCAGAACCAACCTGGATTTCAAAGCAGCAGCTGCCCAGGGGACTGGCCACGCTCAGAGAAGACTCTGAGCAGCGCCAGCCTCGGAACCAACCTGTCTTTTACCTGTCTGCTGTTGGACTCCACCTAGTGCAAGCCCTGCCGCTCCGTTCTGCCGGGGTGCGGCTGTTTCATGGGAGGGCAGGAGGCAACCCAGCTCCCCTCCTGCCTCTTGCATTTGCTTCCACTCCTGTTCAGGAATGACTGCTCTTCGCAAACTAGAAATCCTCACAGTTATTTAGGCCTTAAATCTGTCTGTGGTGGCCTAGTATGGGATGAAGCATTTTTCTCTCTTTTTTGTGGAGCTGAGGATTGAACCCAGGGTCTTGTGCATGTGAGGCAAGTATTGTACTGCCGAGTACAATGGGGCTATAACGCTAGTGCTGAAGTTACTTTCTCAAATCTAACCAGAATTCTTGCCGGGCGTGGTGGCATACGCCTGTAATCCCAGAACTCAGGAGGCTGAGGCAGGAGGATCATTGCAAGTTTGAGACCAGCCTGGGCTACAAAGTGAGCTCAAGGCCAGCCTGAACTGCATAGTGAGACCCTGTCTCAAAAAGACCGGAAAAAAAAACAAAACAAACAAACAAAAAAAAAAACAGAATTCTTGCCAAGATTACCCTCAATTTTGTTACTTGAAGATTTTTGGAGGGGCTGGGGATTTAGCTCAGCAGCACAGTGCCTGCCTGGCAAGCACAAGGTCGTGAGTTCGATTCCCAGTACCAGAAAACAAAAAAAAAAAGAAGAAGATTTTTTGTAATTGCCCTATGTACACATGAAGTATTTTTCTGGGTAGCTTCTCACTGTGGTTGTTTGTAATATTAAGCCTTTCAATATTTTTTTCACTTCTTAACGTTATTTATAGTTAGCCAATTTTACAACTCTGATATGAGCTTCCTTTGTGTAAAGTGGAGGCTAGGGCCAGACATAATTCTGAACCATGCTGTGTTGATCATGCCTTTGAAAAGTGCGCTGTTTTGTTTTGGTTGGTTGGTAGGTTGTTGTTTTTTTTTTTTGCCGGGCATAGTGCCACACACCTATAATTCCAGCTACCATACTTGGGAAGCTGAGGCAGGAGATTGGCCAGTTTAGGGCCAACCTGGGCAATTTAGTGAGACCCAATCTCAAGATAAAGTAAAATAAAAGGGGCTAGTGTTGTAGCTCCATGTCAGTACTTGTCTCAAAGTCCTGAGTTCAGTCCCTAGTACTGTAAACAAACAAAATGTGTTTTTGTTATTGATTGTTAACTCCTCAGGACTGTAATCTCTGATCCTTTCCTGCTGTGTTTCCAGCCGTTTGCCACTTGTGTTTATGTGCTTTACCCGTTCCCAGTCCCTGCCTTCCTAAGTGTATTACTGCGTACTTGCTTTTGTTTCATTTGTTTTATTCTAGACTCTGATTTGTTTCTCTGTTTTGTATTATTTGCTTTCTGTGCATACTTTTTTTTTTTTTTTTTTCAGTATGGGGGACTGAACTCAGGGTCTTCACAATGAGCTATATCCCCAGCCCTTTTTTTTGATTTTTTATTTTGAGACAGGGTCTCACAAGTTGCTCAGGCTGGGCTCAGATTTGCAATCGTCCTGCCTCAGCCTCCCTGAATGCTGGGATTATAGGTGTGCATCCCCATACCAGGCTTGCATATACTTTTGAATCCTCCCTCCTCATTGGTGACAGTCTTGTCCAGAACCAACTGCTTTAGAATAGTCTTCAACCATTACCTGAAAGTCCAAGAAAATGTCTTACAAGGCTGACAGTAAATCATGGACATTCTTGCTTTGAACTTGAACCTCTTTCCTGGGTGTATCCTCAGTGTTTATGATTTAATCCATAGTAGGTATGGCTGTGGTATTGGGTTTTTTGGTTTTTTTGGTGTGTGTGTGGATACTGGGGATTGAACCCAGGCCCTTTGCATTTTTTATCTCTAAAAAGCAACATATCTAGGCTTTTTTTCTTTGTACCTTTGAGACAGGGTCTCCCTGAGCTACTACTACTTGGCATGCTCCTGCCTCTGCTTCCTAGAGTGCTAGAAGTATGGGCATGCACCACCACATCCAGCTAGATTTTTTTAAGCACCTAAGTAGTCTGGGCTTTTTCTGGCTTTAGAAGATTGGGGCCTGTGTATTCCTTATTAGCTCTCTAGTGATTCTGAAAACACACATTTTCCATTCGAAAATCCCTGATCTCCAAAGATAGTTTCCTACTTCGTTGGTGATCGTTGCGGACACTAGACTTGGAAGAGCATTGCTGACGTCAGAGAAAGTTGATCCATGGCCACATCTAAGATACGTATATCGATAGTATCTTTCAAGGAGTCCAAAGCAGGCCACGCTTGTTGTTTACACAGTGTTTCCTGCTTGTAATTTTTTAACTAGTTGGTGAATTTTTGGTCTCTCCCTTTTGATAGATTGGAGTCCCGTTAACATTTTGGTTTTCAGAACTGCTAAGTCTGCTAAAGACAGCTGGCGGCCCCCTGGTCACTTTGGCAGTTCCTGAAGTGGCAAGTTGGGAAGTCTTAGGATCAGAATGTTCTGTATGCGGAAGTGAGGTCTCGAGCCCCGCCCCCAGCTCTCCAGCCGGGGACAGTCAGATGCCACTAGTCAGCTGCGGCGCTGTCCTTCCCGGCCGGATTGAGGTGTCTAGTACATTCAGATCCTCACTGAACCAGACTTCAGGTTACTGGGTCAGGAGTGTTGCATTCAGCACAATTCTGTTTTAGGTGCCAGGGAAGGGAAGGGAATGCATAGGTGACTCTTTTTCTTTCTTCATTTAAAAAATGCACTAAGTTCTTGTTGTTTTATGTTCTGGGGATCAAACCCACACTTTATGCACACTAGGGAAATCCTCTACCACTGAGCTACTGTTTAGATCACCTCAACCTTTTGCTTTTGTAGTAGAGAAATCTTAGTAGGCTATTGCAGCCAACCTTGTTAGGATTTCAGCTTATTAGCTATTTGTTTCCGGGAAATGGTATAATCACTGATGATTTGGAAAATATGTTG
>NW_004955466.1:4896185-4898881 GCF_000276665.1 Chinchilla lanigera | reverse complement strand
AAGCGAATGGGTATTGCTTTAACCTGTGAGATTTCCAAACTGAAATGGCAAGGCAGGAGCATTTTCTGTTGCTGTCCCTGCCCCAAAGGTAGAAGGTCTGAAATGAAGTAATCAAATATGACGAGGTGAACTGGAATCTTCATGGAGCTTAGCCTGTATGGGCTCTCTGGCAGCAGTGAATAAGAAATAATGAAACAGCTCGGAAAAGAAGCCCCTAATCAAATGTGGTGGTGTGCGCCGCTAAGCCCAGCACTTGGGAGGCTGAGGCAGGAGGATTGAAAGTTTGAGGTCAGTCTGGGCTACATAGTGAGACCTTGTCTCAGAAAAAAGGGTGGGGGCTGAGCACTAGAAAGAAACAGTGGGAAGGGACTGCTGTGCGATCTCTTAAGTGCAGGTTTTTCCCGTAACACTGACCTGCTGAGTCGCAGGCAGACAACTTGGTCAGTGGGGTCTTCTTGGAACACTCCCTTCCAGGGAACTTCAGAGGACCCTGGACAAATAGGGGCTCTCTTGATGTCACCTAAAGCAAGAATGTAAGTCTTGATGGCATGCTCGGAGGCAAACCCCTCCATGAGGGGACAGGACCCCTTTTTGGTAGGTGTGAAAACCGCTCTAGGCCCTCACAAACTGCAGTGTTCTCCTATGGCACTGCTATCGTGTCTGAGCATGGCGCCAGCCTCCTCTCCTCCCCGCAGCTGCAGAGGGGAGCTTCTTACTGGAATGGGGACAGGAAGCGGCAGTGCTACACAGGTAGCAGTGGGCTCCAGAGGCATCTCAGAGTGTTCCGGGGAGGCCTCAGCGTCGGATTGAGGCAGGGTGGCTAGTGTGGAAGGAAGCAGTTGAGCAGTAGGTACTAAGCAAAATCCACAGGCTGTGGGGTCCCCAGAGGAAGGAGACTGGTATCCCAGATCCAGGGCTGCGAGCGGAGTGAAAAGGCTGGGAGAAGCTCAGTCTAAAGCTTGTGTTCTGGGATGCTGAAATACAGAATGCAGGAGCAAATGCTGAAATACAAAACGCAGGAGCCTCTACAAACCTGATGATACAAACCGTGTAGAGAGCTGAGGCTTTTGGGGGCAGATTGTTTTTTCCTTTTGAGGGAGGGGAGATAAGTAGAGAGATGTGGACTTTGGTGAAATTTGTTGTTTTGAAATCAATGCTCTCAACTTTGTTTCTCGCTTTGGCCACGTACCTAGTGTGTGTCAGTTCCTGGAGCTGTGCCAGAGCCCAGACGGGGGCTTCGGAGGGGGCCCTGGTCAGCACCCGCACCTCGCGCCCACGTACGCAGCCGTCAACGCCCTGTGCATCATCGGCACGGAGGAGGCGTACGACGTCATCAACAGGTACCGCCACAGCCGGCGGGGCCGGGCCTGGGAAGGGCTCCGCCTGCTGCACTGCGCTCACCATCGCCTTCCTCCGCCCCTCCCTGCCGTTACAGAGAGAAGCTTCTGCAGTACCTGTACTCGCTGAAGCAGCCCGACGGCTCTTTCCTCATGCACGTTGGAGGTGAGGTGGACGCCAGGTGAGTGGGAAGCTGCATCAGGTTTCTAGAGCTGCCCTGTCATCAGAGATGCCACAGCCCGGAACAGCGTGGCCGAGCTGCTGCTTCGTCCCAGAGTGACAGGCAGGATGACACGTCACTGACGCAGTGTCACAGTCCTTGTAGCTATGATACACATGTCCTCAGGGGTCACTGTCTCTTGACTGCCTTTATGTAAATCTCAAAGCATTAGGAACAAAATGCTTTTATCTTAAAATTTTGGTGTAAAATGATGTATCTAATGGATGCACACACTTCCTTTCTAGATCATTTGAAATAATAGTTAACCAGTAAAAAAGAATAGAAAAAAAGGAAAGGATGTATCATAAATGACCATTTAGTATAATCTTTTATCTCATGGAGAAGAAAGCCCGATTGGGACCCAGTAATGCTCTCTGATCAATTTATTTTTTGGTGATTTGTTTTGTTTTTTGGAGACAGGCTCTCACTGTGAGTTTAGGTTAGCCTGGACCCACTCTGTGGCCCAGACTGGCCTCAAACTCCTGGTGATCCTCCTGCCTCAGCCTCCCAAGGGCTGGGAATTACAGGCATGCACCATCATGTCTGGCAACTTCCTGGTCAATTTGATAAGACCCTGAGAACACAGAACACCTGCACTCTTTGAGCCCCTCAGAGTTGCTGTGGAAGGTGCAGAGGTCTTGTGGATTAGCAGAGCGCAGAGCCATGAGTTGTACAAACTGATTTGTACCTGTTGGCTCAAACTTACTGCTGCATTTTACCAGGAACTACAGCTTGGCCAGGTGCAATAGTATAGACTTGTGATCCCACCTACTTGGGATGCTGAGGCAGGATAGCAAGTTCAAGGCCAGCTGGGATAACTTTATGAGATCTTGTCTAAAAAAAGCCCTGAGGATATAGTTTAGTCTCCCTTAATTAGCCTTGTCTTGAAATCCACTTTGTCTACAAAGAGACTACTTATTCCTGCTTCTTCCTGTGTTCCTGTTCCATGGAGTATTGTTTTCCAGCCTTTGACTTTCAGTCTGTGAATTTCTTTGTGAATTAAATGTGTTTCTTGTATGCAGCATATTGTTGGATCTTGCTTCTTGATCCATTCTCCTAGTCTGTTTCTTTTGATTGGTGAATTGACACCATTTACATTGATGATTATAACTGATATGTATTGACTTATCCTTGTCAT
>NW_004955466.1:4888103-4895995 GCF_000276665.1 Chinchilla lanigera | reverse complement strand
ATCAATTTTGAAAGATAGTTTTGTGGGGTAAATCAATCTGGGTTGGAGGTTGTTTTGTTTTAGGGCTTGAAATACTTCACTCCAAGCTCTCCTTGACTTGCGGGTTTTTGTTGAGAAGTCTGCCATGATTCTTTTTTTTTTTTTTTTCTTTTTGGTTTTTCTCCGGTACTGGGAACCGAACTCATGACCTTGTGCTTGCCAGGCAGGTGCTTTGCCGCTGAGCTAAATCCCCAGCCCCAGTCTGCCATGATTCTGATGGGCTTTCCTTTATAGGTGATTTCTTTCTTTTCTCTAACAGCTTTTAGTATTCTGTTCTTGTGTTGAATTTCTGGAAGCATGACTATTATGTGCTTTGGTGTAGTTTGTTTTTTATCGTGGCTGATTGGAATTGTATATGCCTGACTCACTGTATGCCAAATTGTTTTTTCCTGCTTGGGAAGTTTTCTGCCATTACTTCTGTGAACAGGCTGACTCCTATCAATCTTGTTACTCTCTGCATCATCTAGCAGCTGTTGGATTGATTTTTCATGGTCCCTTGTTATTTTTAAGAAATCTTTCTTTTCAAGATTGCTAACCACAATCCTGTCTTCTGTATCTGATATTCTGTCCTTGCATTGGCTCATTCTGTTGTATATACTTTCAGTGGAATTTTTAATCTGGATATCTGTTTGAATCTATTTCATGAATTCCGTTTCTTTGCTATATTGGGCATTCATGATTTCCATCATTGTCCTGGCCCCTCAATTTTTTAAAAATCTGTATCTGCTCTGTAGTTGTTGTGGGAAAGGCGCTTATTTAAGTGAGTCATGCAGAGGCCAGATGCAGAGACCAGCAAGTTTATTGGGGGCCGGTGGTGGGCACCCAGTACATGACTGAGCACTGACCCCAAAGGGCAGGAGGAGAGAATAGTTATACAGTTCTAGTTCTGGGTCTATGGGTGGTGGTGGTGCTGATATAATTTGGTGCAGCTATAGGAAGACTACCAAGCATGGGCTTAGCTTGTGACAAAGGAACAAAGGTGTTTGACATTTTACATAGGGGACAAGCAATCTTATGACAGAGCACAGGGTGGTATCAGGTTATGTAACTGACAACATTTACAAGAAACAAACTTAAGGAAACAGAAACCTAAGCTTTAAAATGTCACTAGAACACAAAATGGCATTGGTTTAGTTTTCTTTCCCATATCATAGTCACTAACCATGTCTTTCATTATGGTCACCATCTCTCTATTTATCTGAGAGATTATTTCTGATTTGAATTTTTTCTAGAGCCTCATTCATCTGCTCTGTTACTTCTGCTGTTACCACTTCAGACAATCAGATGGGTGGCTTTCAGATTGTTCCAGCTCATTGTCTCCTGGGTTTGCCTTTGGTGAGCTGGAAATATGGAATTGCTTCCTTTTTTTTTTTGTACTGGGAATTGAACTCAGGACCTTGCACTTACCAGGCAGGTGCTTGTGCTGCTGAGCTATATCCCTGGCCCTGAAATTGTTTCTTGCTTATGTGTCTTCTCTTTTTTTTTTTAGTTTAATTCCTGGGTTGATGCTTCTAAATTGCTTATAGCAGGTAACTTCATTGCTAGTATTTAGAACACTTAGGAAATGATACTTCTGAGAGAGGTCTTTCAGGTTTAGCTTTTGGGGTTTGAGTCTGTTGCAAGATCCTCTTAGTTTATAGGAGATAAAAAGTTGCTGCCTATTTGGCGTAACTCCTGGTTCTTTGGCACTGACCTGTAGTATTGTTTATGACTCTTAGACAATCTCAGTCTTGGCATACCAGGAAGAACAACTGATTAGAACAGTTATGTCCTCTTGGCTAAAGTAGTACAATCAGCAATAACAACAGCATCAAATACAGCCTAGAAAATGACAAACTATGATAAGTATTACTTTGTCACCTTTAACCATATATACTATATTTGTAGTTAAATAACAAAATCTAAAAAAACCAGAAAATTGTATACAGTAAATATGCCCTCAATATGGTAATTTTACCATCCAGAGAGAAAATTTAAAAGGGCTTGGCGGGGGGGATAGGGAAATGGAAGAAGAGGAAAAGATTAGATTAGATTATACAAACTTTAGGAAACTGGTGGAAAAAAACAGGAAGGAAAGAAGGAAAAAATAAAAACAACAGAACAACAAGAAAACTAGAAACAGTGTTCATACTCATATAAAAACAAGAACAAACACTAAAGAACAACAGAAAAAAAAAAATGTCCACATCAGGGCATGTCTGTGCTTCACTGGTGGACAGAGTGGGCAGACAGAACCCAGATCCATGTTGATTAATCCCAGCAAGCCAGTCATAGATTTTCAGCAGGGTAGTGAATAATCCTGGCAGGACCGCACCTTTAGTTCCACTGGAGTTCAGGCTGGTTTCTGGCTGTGAGGTTGTTCAACCTGCAGCATTCCATGTGCCTCCTGCTGACTTGAACTTGGCAGCCTCAGCCTGACACTAGGGGTCACTAGATGTAGCCAGCTGGAAGCTGCTCTGAGTTCCAAACTCCGCTGGCCTTTCAGCAAGAGGGCTATGAGCCAATCAGCCTCTCCTGGGGAAGGTCCAAGCCTGAATAACTTACCTGCCACTGCCGTCCACTGTGCCGTTGCTCTGTTCCATCAGTGTGTTCCTCCGTGGAGTCCTCTGAGGTTGTCAGCAGTCACCGTGTGTCTCACGTGTGAGCTGTCCCTCCCATGCAGAGTTAGGGCTCAGGGAGAAAATGCTACGTGCCACCTCCTCCGTCTGCATTGAGGTCTCTCTTCACTCCCCTTGTGGGCTTCAGTTCTCACTTCGGTTACTTGTTGGGTCCTGGAGACACACGTCCCTCCTTCTTCTTTTCCTCACATTGCTATTTTTCAGCATCTGACACTAGATCTCAGAGAGGCTGTTTCTCTGCTCTTCACCACTCCACCATCATCCCAGAAGTGAACTATAGTTTTGTGATAGAGGACTTACTTAGCATGCACAGGCCCTGGTTCAGTCCCTAGGACTGCAAAAAAGAAGAAAGTATCTGAAATACCTAGCAAGTCACTTTCTCACCTGGCAAAAGAATATTTAGAAAGCACGCAGAACACTCACTGAACAAGTCATTTCTCAAAGGCAGCGGATCACTGATATTTTGTACCATCTTGTGTCCTTAGTCTGAGACATACATTTTTGGTGAGGTTTCTGTTTCTGCCTAGGTTTGCTTCCGCACGTGGTGATTAATATTCTGCCTTCAGCATCTGACTTAACCATTGGTTTGAAAGTACAGGGTGAGGAAAGCCATGAAAGTTGCTGAGCGTAAGGCAGACTGCAGATGAAAATAGGTAACCAGGGTGCAAAGACCTTTACTGAAAGATTTTCCTCTGTATGTAATTTGCATGTTCAAACAACAAAATAAGATTGTTTATCTGCATATACCGAGGAAGCTGATCTAACTGTGGAGTTAAAACAGTGTTGTGTTCATTCTCCCTAAGAAACAGGCTTAGCTGACGCCATGGGCACTACACTCTTGTTCCTGTCTTAGATGTGCAGTCTTGAAACTTAACTTTAAAAGACTTACTCATATTAAGCAAAAGCAAACAAACCATAGCAAGGTCCCTTTGATATTTTATCCTATACCTTTCCAGATATGATTATTCTCTAAAACTCATTGTCCAAGCACTCGTCTTTTTCTTTGCTCTGATTCATTTTTGCTGGACAAATGCTGGGCAACTTCTCCAAGAAAGGAGATTTGTTTGAGTGAAGCCACAGGAGCCGTACTGTTCTTCACCTCTGTCTTCTGCCATCGAGCCAGTGCCTTACCCTCACGCTGTAGATTACAGATAGAGATGGTAGTCAGTGCAATAGCACATGCGTGTAATCCCAGCAATCTGGGAGGCTGAGGCGGGAGGATTGCAAATTTGAGCCCAGCCTGGGCAATTTAGCAGTTTAGTAAAACTCTTTCAAAATAATAAAAAGGAGTTTGGATGTAGATCAGCGTAATATACGTATTACGGGGAAATATACATATGGTGGCAAGAGCTTGCGGACTGCAGCTAGGCCCCTGCTTGTAGGACACTACTTCCATTGTTTTCCACTTGGTGTTTCTTAATTGTGCTCTGTCAGGAAGCTCCAGCCATTGGGTCTGACCTTGGAAGCAGCAGTGGCAGGACGTTGGGACCCAGAGCCAGCTTGCTTCCATGCGAGGTTAGAGGTGCTCTCTAGAGGGCCCTCCAGGTCTGCCACAGCTTGCGTTAGTTTCTGAGACAAGCTTATACAAGTGTTCACAGCTTGGGATACTGCAAGCAGTCAGTCACAGTTAAGGAAAAAGCCATGATTTATTCCTGCCCTTTAATCTAGAATATATGATCTGGGACCTCCGGGGGGCACTGGGGGCAGACAGGCGACCTAGCATGGCAGTGTTCAAGGAGAAGCTGAGCTGATGTGTTGGGGGCCTGAGGGCAGAAGGAGCCGAGGGAGCAGCAAAGCGGGAGGGCTGGGCCAGGAACTCTCACAAGTCTGGAGTTCATCCTGCCAGGTTTTAAGTTGGCAGTTATGTGATTTATTTATATATTTGGTTTATATATATATATATACATATATATAATTTTTTTATTTTTTTTGTCTTTTTTGTCTTTTTGAGACTGGGTCTTGCTATGCAGTTCAGGCTGGCCTTGAGCCCACTTTGTAGCCCAGGCTGGTCTCGAACTCACAGGGATCCTCCTGCCTCAGCCTCCTGAGTGCTGGGATTACAGGTGTGCGCCACCACGCCCAGCCTGATTTGCATTTTGTGAGATGTTCTCCAGTTGTGAATGGAGAGTAGTCTTTTAGTAAAGGTTGTCTGGTTTTAGGACAGATTGATCAGGTGGGTGACAGGATGGATTTGGGTGGCTGTAACGAGGATAGATAAGAGCAGACAAATCTGAGAGCTGTGATGACGGCACAGGGGGAGAGGACGGAACTACTGGCAAAGCTGGATACTGTGTCCTCCCCCCCCACGCAGTTCCACATGAGAGCTGGGACTCCTTACTTCTCCACTGTCACATCGGTGAGAGGCAGGCCCCTTCACGGGCCGCCTCCCTGCCCCATAGGTTGCATTAGCATTTAACACAAACACTCCTGAGCCCCTCTGAGAGAATCACAGCCTAAGGAAATTAGGTACGACCTTGGACATTAGCTTGTGCTAAAAGGCTACACTGGGCAGCGTGACCAGGACCCACCTGCCCCTGCCGCCTGTGCCGTGCCTTTGGCCAGTGGGGTAAACATGGTAAACATGCTGGTGCGATAGGAATGCCGGCAACTTCGGCAGAGATTTCCCTGGAATACGCCCTTAAATTAGGCTCCTTGAATGTTCCTTAGAAGCTCTTAGCAATAGGATTTGTGAGCAAAAGTAGAACAGATAGTTTTTGTCTTCCTCATTCTGGATATTTGAAAAGACTGTCGAGAGGAGAAAAAGGCAGTCTGTGGACATGTCCCACGACGGTGGCAAACTGAACCAAAGTATGTCCTGAGAAGAATTAGCTGAAAGGATAAAATGGCAAGAATTATTCCAAATCAAATATGGTAATGTTAAAAAGAAAAACCAAAACCGGGAGTTAGGGATGTAGCTTAGTGGTGAATCATATATTTAGCACGGATTCTATCCCTAACAGCAAGAAGAAAAAAGTGTTCCTTCTTTCTCTTCAAAAGGTATATATCTGTGTCTGTACTGGTGAGGTTTTTTTTTTTTTTTTCCCTCTGGTACCAGGAGTCGAACTCAGGACCTTGCGCTTGCCAAGGTGGTGCTTATGCCACTGAGCTATATCCCTGGCCCTGGTGAGGTGCTTGAAGACAAGTCAGGGTTCTTTCCTCCCTGTAGAGGTTAAAGAAGGGGCACACCTATTACTTTACCTCTTGTTTGGTCTGAGCAGCTGTTAGAATTTTTTTTTTTTTTTTTAGCTGTTAGAATTTTGTGGCCTGCTTTGGACTATGTCTGTTGCAAAAAATGTGCAGTTAACCTTTAATATATTCATGCCACACCAAGAGAGCAATCCTGGGTCTAAAACAGTGCTGATCTGAATAAATGAGACAAGTATCATGTCCCTCCATGGCACGATAAAATGGTGGGAGCCATTGTAGGTCTTTGAAAGGAACTAAATCCACTTTTGTCTCTCTTTTTTTTTTGAGACAGGGTCTGGCTTTGAGCTCTCTTTGTAGCCCAGGCTGGTCTCAAACTCACAAGGATCCTCCTGCCTCAGCCTCCTGAGTGCTGGGATTACAGGCGTGCACCACCACATGTGGCTAAATCCACTTTTGATATGAATTGATATGGCTGTTGTTTCCTCTGATGTAGACATGACCGTGTAGAAGTAGGGAGGATAGAATGTCATGTTCTCTCATAGGAGAACACATGAGCCACTCTGTCCAAATAGAATGTCACACCTCTCAGCTGGAGACCCCGGAGGACTGCCCAGGAGTGAGGACGGGAAGTGATTCCAGCTTACTAGGCAAGGCAGATAATCCACCCAGGAAGTTCCCTGAGCCTGCTTCGGCTCCTCTTTAACACCTGACAAGTTTCCTGTGGTTTCTGTCTTTCCAGAAGTGCGTACTGTGCCGCCTCGGTGGCCTCTCTGACGAACATCACCACTCCAGACCTCTTTGAGGGCACCGCTGAGTGGATAGCCAGGTGAGAGGAGCCGGGTTTCCCCTGGCCTGCGGCGAGCAGCTGGTCAAGATTTCACTTCAGAAAACTAAGAACATGTAAAGGGACTAGGTGGGGATAGAGGGTTGCAAGAGACACATTAGGGTTGCTTAATTGTACACTTTACAAATGCAGCTTGGGCTGGAAAAGGCGGAGCTCTGCAGTAAAGAGCCTGTGTTGGTGGTGGGAGTCGGAACAGTTTCTGCAGTTTGCAGAGCAGTTTAGCAGTAGCTCAGCGTGCGCTTGCTTGTGACCCAGTCGTTCCACCGCTGCTGACACTCATGCACATCGTGACAAAGACAAAAACCAGACTGGTGCGTGAGAGCACAGCGGTGGGGGCGCGTTCAGGTCCATGTGCACGTGGTGGGTAAGTTACAGCAGAGTCCCACTGGAATGTAAGGTAGTATTGGAGCAGGTGAACTGGAGCTATGTATCCATGTGGATAAACCTCAGAGATGGTGTTTTTGGGGAAGAAGTGCTAAAGAAAACACATCAGCATCAGCACATTTACTTAAACTTTGAAAACATGCGAAACAATTCCACATTGTTCATTTAAACAATAGGAAAACATTTATGGGGAAGAGAAACACTGAAGTCAGGACAGGGGTGACTTCAGGGGAGGAAGCAAAGGAGGTGGGATTGGGCCACCCACACGCATCAACCATATCTGCCAGCCCTTTAAAAACAAAAACAAAAACCTAATGTGTACGTCATGGTTCAATCTAAACTAGGTGTTAGATCCATGTATGTTCTCCATAGTAGTTGATAACTTTCCTGGATGCTTCAAAGATTTCATAATTTGCAGGGCTGGGTGTGGTGGTGTAGCTGTAATCCAGCACTTAGGATACGGAGGTAAGAGGATCGTGAATTTGAGACCAGCGTGGGCCACATAGTGAGTTCAAGGCCAGCCTGGGCTATAGTGAGGCCCTGTCTCAAACCGGCCCCTCCCTCAAAAAAAGAAAGGAAGGAAGGGAATGGAGGTAGGGGAGAGAGGGAGGGAGGGAGGGAAGAGAAGAGGGAAGGAGGGAGGAAGAGAGAAAAATAACAAAAGAAAAAAGGGAAGGAAGCCAGGAAAGAAAGAAAAGAGAGAGGGAGAAGCAGTAAAGAAAGGAAGGAAGGAGAGAGGAAGGGAGAAAAGGAGGAAGAAATGAACGAACAAACCAGTGAGCAGGGCTGGCGGTGTAGCTCAGTGGTAGTGTGCTTGCCTAGCATGCATGAGGTCCTGGATTTGATCCCTAGCACAAAAA